>NC_041228.1:62946911-62949326 GCF_002837175.3 Physeter macrocephalus | reverse complement strand
TCCGCGGCATGTGGGATCTTCCCAGACCGGGGCACGAACCCGTGTCCCCTGCATCGGCAGGCGGACTCTCAACCACTGCGCCACCAGGGATGCCCTGTATTATTCTTATTCTTGGCACTCCTCTGTAAACTTGAAGTTACTTCCAAATAAAAAACTAAAACTTTAAAATTACATGGCAGGGACTTCCCTGGTGGCGCAGTGGATAAGAATCTGCCTGACAATCCAGGAGACATGGGTTCCATCCCTGGTCTGGGAAGATCCCACATGCCGCGGAACAACTAAGCCCGTGTGCCACAACTACTGAGCCTGCACGCCACAACTACTGAAGCCCGTGTGCCTAGAGCCCATGCTCCACAATGAGAAGCAGGAGACATGGGTTCCATCCCTGGTCTGGGAAGATCCCACATGCCGCGGAACAACTAAGCCCGTGTGCCACAACTACTGAGCCTGCACGCCACAACTACTGAAGCCCGTGTGCCTAGAGCCCATGCTCCATAATGAGAAGCCACCGCAATGAGAAGCCCGCGAACCGCAACGAAGAGTAGCTCCCGCTCGCCGCAACTAGAGAAAGCCAGCACGCAGCAACGAAGACCCAACGCAGCCGAAAAATAAATTAAATCTTAAAAAAAAAAAATGACGTGGCAGTATATCTGAAGTTAACAGTACATACTTGGATTATACAGCAACATTTTTACAAATACAAAACACAGGTTTTTAAGGAAAAATTTAGTGATGTGTGAGGAAATCTGCACTATATCCTACCAACTAATGATCACTTAGGAATAAATTTCAACTACACTGCCATGCAATAGAATGTGGCAATGGTGTCTTGAGCTGAAAACATAGCAGGACAAAAAAACCCACAGACATCACATAGTTTGGCGTTTAAGTGTTTCACAAATCTAATACAGGCCTGCTGCAAACGGCAGCAAATCTACAATCCAAGTGCTATGTGTTATCTGTTTTACAGTAAAATATAGGCAAACTGAAAAATGAAAAACTTGTCATTTTACAAAACAATCGAGATGCACAATGTCTGGGTTTTGATGGCTTTATTAAAAAAGATTGTTTTTTCCTACTGCAGCTCAATTCACAACAGTATGTGTGAATCATGTTAAGAAAGCAAGGACGGAGAAGAAATAGCCACCAGGAACAATGCTGCAATCTTTTCTCCTACAAGGTTACTAATAACCCGCCTGCCCATCACAATTTTGATTTCAAATGTTCATCATGCTCCCTTAAATCACAAGGAGGCATCAGAGGAGAAGTAATGCTCAGAAGTTCACCAAAATTGTGAAATCAAACATTAAAAATAAAGGTTTTCAGCTAACAGTGAAACACCTTTAAAAGATCGTCTCTATCCTTTCTGGAGGAACCACCCAATTTAAAATCCTTCAGTACAAATGTTCCCTAAGTGAACAGTCCTTCTCTACCCAAGTAGCTCTAAACCTTCTGGGGAAGGGGCGGGGGGACGCGTCACGCCAAGCAAAGACCCTTTCCGAAGAAAATTCTCCGCAAGTGCAAAATTCTGCACATATTTCCAGGGTCTTCCAGAACCCAAGGCCATTATCCCCGCCCCCCTCCCGAAGAATCCCAGCTCAGCGTCTCCTCAGTTAGCTCAGCGTCTCCTCAGTTGCCTCCGCGGAACACCCGCCTCGACACAATCCCCACAGTCCCCGGCCCGCCCCGCGAGGGGCTGGAGGCTCTGCCCTCGCACAGCGGATTCTGTAACTGATCTCTGTCTCTTCGCCCAACTGCCTTCACCTCGGCAAGGTCATTAACTGCCAACCACCCCTTTAAGCCGGGCCCTCACCGTAGTAGTTCGTAAGAGCCACGACCGAACTTGCCTGTCATAGGATATATTTTGCCCCCTCTGCCCCACCTACCTTCCCCATTTCGGCGCGTTACGTATTTATCACTTGCCCATTATACAGAAATAGCCACCACCACCAGCCGCCGGCGCGCCCCCGCCCCGCCGTTCCCCCTGCGCCCCCAGGCCCCTGGCCCGCAGACCCTCCAGGGATGGGCCTCCCGCCATCTCCCCTCCTCTGCCCCCGTCCCCTCCCCAGTCCTGCCCTCCCCCCCAAAGGGACCCTCCCCCTCTCTCTCCGGCACCGTCGCTCCACCCGCGGTCCCCTCTTCCGGCCGTTCCCACCGCGGCCCCAACGACCCCACCTCCCGGGTCCCTGCTCCCCCTCCCCCAGCCCTCCACCCTCCGTCTGTGCCGGCATCCTCGCCTTCCTCTCGGCTCCTCCCCTCTGGACACCTGTGTCGTCCCCCCCCCCCCCCCCACCCCCCCCCCCCCCCCCCCCCCCCTCGCCCCCCCCCCCCCCCCCCCCCCCCCCCCCCCCCCCCCCCCCCCCCCCCCCCCCCCCCCCCCCCCCCCCCCCCCCCCCCCCCCTCCCCCCCCCCCCC
>NC_041228.1:62935880-62946239 GCF_002837175.3 Physeter macrocephalus | reverse complement strand
GCCCCCCCCCCCAATTCATTCGTCTCCTCCCCGGCTCCCCAGCCCCCGCCATCCTCCTCCCCTCCCCCTCCCGCCCGGAGAGAGCCCGAGGAGGGAGGGAAGGCGCGGGGGAGGGGAGGCCGCGAAGGGGCCGCTCTTCTCGGGGTTCGCCGCGCGCCGCGGACCCGCAGGGCTCCCCAGCGCCCTCTGTCTCCCCCGCCAGCGGGGCGGAAGTCGGGGCCTCCCGGACGCCCCCCACAAGGGTATTTACCTTCTCGCCGGGGACACTTTGCAGACGACTCCAACATTGGCAAACACTACAGAGAACTGACCCCGCTCGGCCGCCGCCGCCGCCGCCGCCGCTGCCGGCTTCCACCCCTCGGGCTCCCCGCCCCCCGCCTCCTCCCCCCGCCTCCGCCCGCCTCCCCTGCGCTCCCGCCGCGCCCTCCCGGGCCCGCGCCGCGCGCCCCCGCCGACGCAGCCGCTCTCGCTCCCCAGCCTGCCCAGCGCGCGCGCCCCCGGACCCCGCAGACCCGCGCCGCGCGCCGGCCTTCCCTCCCTTCTTTCTTTCGCAGGCCCGCGGCCGAGCGCGGCCATTGTTCGCGGCGCCGCTCCCGCCCCCTGGCGGCCGGCCGGCCGCCGCAGCGGCGGCCGCCGCGGGCGCTGCGGTGCTGGCGCCGGCAGGCCGGGCCCCGGGGCGAGGGGCCGTCCTCCGGGGCCTTGGGAAGGAGGGCGAGCGAGCGCCCAAGGACCGCGCTCCGTCCGCAGTCTCCGGGTCTCCGGCCCGGCTCCCCGCCCCCTCGGCTGCAAAGGGTGGGCCTGGGGCAGCTTCTTCCACACCTGCATTCGGCAAATGCTTCCCCCGCCCAATTGACCCTCTGCTCTTTCCAGGTGGTGTCCGCACCCCGATTCCCCGCCCGTACCTTCCCCAGGCTCTCTCGCTGCCCCCCTTTGCTCTGCTGGGGGCGCGCGACCATCCCGCGTCTGCTCCGGCCGCCACTGTGCGAAGCAGGGTTTAGCGGATCCTGCACCTTTCCAGCCTGGGAGGAGGAGGGGGAAGCGGGGGGAAGGGGAGGGGGTTAGCGCCACTGTCTCGCCCGGAAAACACTAGTGATCAGTAATCACCTGCTCGTCAAGATCCGCAGCGTGGCCAAACAGCCTCCACAGCCAAAAAAATCATTAAAAAGAAACCCTTCGAACCAAAAAGGAGAACCACCTTAGAACAGTGCCCTAGATTCTAGATTGTTGAGGCAGGAGTGCCAGAAAACTCGAATTACTTCTTGAGTCGTCCTGGTTTTGATGTGGGTTACTGATGTCTGGATAACTTCAACCCAGTTAAGCCCAGTGAAATTCAACACTCCATTTAGTAAATGGCATCATAAATAATGTGGCAATAAAGTGTAGAAATAGAATTATTACTGTGTTTTCACAAATTTATCCATTTGCATTATTATTCCCAGGGTTGCTTCCCAGTATCGATTCTCCGCCTGAGAAATGTCTACCAGGCCTGTGATTTCAGTCATCACGTAAAACCGATAGTTCTCCTCTGAACAGGTGGGAAGACAGTATAGCACAGTGGTTAAAAGCAAGGGCGTTCGAATGAGATAACCAGGCCAGGTTATCCACTTACTAAGTAGGAGACCATGGACATGTTACTTACCCAATGAGTCAGTTTATTCTTTTGTTCAACAGGAGATAACATGTGATAACATGTATTTCAATGTGATAGTATGTATAAAGCCATTTAAGTAGGACCTGGCATGTGCTAAATCTCCCGTGGAAAAAGATCAGCTACCTGCTACATTTTCCTCCTGGAACTCTTTCCTATGCTCCTTCCATCTTTTCACCTCTGCCAATTCCCTCCAACTTCACATGGTGCATCCTCCCTAAATCTGCATCAGTCCTTGATTAATGACTTCTAGCTCAAGCCTAGCATTCAAATACTTGTTGAATGCTTTGAAAGAGTACATGCCCTTCACACCAGCGGTATCAAAGGACAAGCCTCCCACATTTGTGCCTTTCCTGGGCTACTCCCTCTCCCTGCATTCCATCCTCCTCTCACCCAATGAGCAAGTCATCCTTCAGATCATTCCGAAATCACCTACTTGAGAGCATTCTCTACCTTCTCTGAGCAGGTCAGTGCTTTTCTTCTCTCTCTTCTGACATAGTAGGTACATTAGAGTGTTTTTGAGCCTGATTCCACGTGCCAAACAGTACATTCTTTAAGGCCAGGCTCCGTATCTCATTCATTTTTGTAGTCCCAGCATCCAAGAGCTAAGGGGTGGAAGTAAATGCTTTTGGAATAAATAGATGAGTTTATGCTTTTAGAAATGACTCTGACGTGTTCAGAAATGTCATTCCCTCTTATTCAGGTCATTAAAGTTAATTGAAAACTTTATCTCCACTGTAACTTTTTCTTATGACGGATTTTAAGTCTCTGGTTATCCACTTGCTAACTAGGAGACCATGAGCGTGTTACATTTAAACCCCAAATAGAATGAATTTTTATTTTATTTATTTTTTTTCCCAGCTGACCTGCCTGGGCACCCCTGGCCCTGGAGCCACAGCGTCCCGGCCCACCCACCAACCCTTAGAATGAATTTTTATTTTTTTAATTTTTGAATTTTGTTTATTTATTTTGGCTGCATTGGGTCTTCATTGCTGCATGCGGGCTTTTCTCTAGTTGTGGCGAGTAGGGGCTACTCTTCGTTGTGGTGCGCGGGCATGGGCTTCAGTAGTTGCAGCACACGGGCCCTAGAGTGCTCGGCCTTCAGTAGTTGTGGCTCTCCGGCTCTAGAGAGCAGGCTCAGTAGCTGTGGCGCACGGGCTTATTTGCTCCTCGGCATGTGGGGTCTTCCTGGACCAGGGATCGAACCCGTGTCCCCTGCATTGGCAGGTGGATTCTTAACCACCGCGCCACCAGGGAAGTCCCTAGAATGAATTTTTAGAAGCCATAATTATCAGAGGGAAAATTGTTTTTGAGCTTGAATCAGCACTTTCAATTGCTCAAGGTGTGTAGATAGCATCAGGACATGAAATCACCTGAGTGGCATGGAAATCCACATGTCAATCTATGATCTTGGGATTTAACTTTAAAATGAAATGTTTGTGTAGGAGTTGAAAAAAATAGATATTTAAAGAGGTGTGGTCCTATTAGAAGCTGATTAAAACAAAGCAACAGATTTATCCATGTGTCTTTACCAGGAGCCATTGAAGTCAAATATTCAACCATCAGAAAAGGATAATGCTTTCAAATTCATCAGGGTCAGGTTTGAGCAATTTGAATAGGACAGATTCTAGAACCACAAAACATGATTTCTCTTCCAGCTATGTCCTCTCTTTTCTTATAACAACCCCTTCTTGACATCTATTTTCCTGTAAAATTCATCTCGTCCCCCAGCACCCACCGTATGTTATTCTCTTTTATATATATCTAAACATATTTTTATCACTACACATTATTTGTTTCTTCCAGTATACCTCAGCTCCTTGAAGACAAGAACAAAGATTTCCCCCATCTTTTCCTCTCCAGCATCTAGCACAGTGCCTGTGGTGATCAACAAATGCTGGCTGAATGAATGGATTAGTGAATTTGACAAACATTTACTGAGTACCCACTATATACCAAGTACTAGTCACAGCCCAGGGATATATAGCAATGAAAATAATCGGCAAAGTCTTTGTCCTCATGAAACTTACAGAGAAATGAATGAATAGACAAATGTGTGATAAAAAACACTTCCCAGCCCTTTACCTATATTAGAATACCATTCTGGAAATTTCCAGTGTATCTGCCTGCTCACTAATAAATCAGTTGCTTGGGACTCAATTTTTTTTTCATAATAATGAGGTCAAAATAGTTACTAGAGTATCAGCTGCCTAAACACTGTACTGAAAAGCAGTAGAAATAAAATTACACTGCAAATATAATCATTAAGAGTAAGGAAATAGGGCTTCCCTGGTGGCGCAGTGGTTGAGAATCCGCCTGCCGATGCAGGGGACACGGGTTCGTGCCCCGGTCCGGGAAGATCCCACATGCCGCGGAGCGGCTGGGCCCGTGAGCCACGGCCGCTGAGCCTGCGCATCCGGAGCCTGTGCTCCGCAACGGGAGAGGCCACATCAGTGAGAGGCCCGCGTACCACCAAAAAAAAAAAAAAAAAAAGAGTAAGGAAACAAAATTTTATTTAATAAAGTGTACAGAGGTTCTTTTAAGTCTTATCAAACATAATTGCTCAATAAATATTTTGAATAATCAATTAATTATTGATTTTTTTAACTAATCTAGATACAACAGCTGGTTCTCTAATGCCATCTTTACCAAATTTATCATTGCAGTATTAGAAGTTGGAGGCAAAAGAGGAATCAACTCCTCCTATCCCCCAAAAAAGAAATGGTTATGCAATTCCTGATGAGTATAAGTTTCTTGAAAATGGTGAAAATTTTTTGCTTTGTAATAGAGGATAAGATGATGTGGGCAAAATTTTGATATGTGGCACAGAATCTGGCCGAGATGATTTGGTGAAATATAAGGATTGGGCATGTGATGGAACATTTAAATATAGTCCAGATATGTGCTATCAGTTATATACCTTACATATATTAAAAACAAATGGCAGCATCCCTCATCTGTTCGTTTTACTTCCAGGGAAAGCTGAAGAGAGAGACTTACAGCAGATTTTAATGAATCTATGTCCCACATTAGATCCTGAATCCTCAATGACCGAATTTGAGAAAGCAACTATCATCGCTTTCTCTAACATATACCTGAATACAACTATAACTGGCCGTTCATTTCGTATGGCAAAAAACATTTGCCACAAAATCATTGATACTGGAGAAGAGTTGCACTATGAAACAGGTGCCGAATTTAACACAAAAATTAAATGGACGAAGTGTTCGCATTTCTTCCAGTCAGTGACGTTATCGATGGCTTTACTGAGCTGACAGGTGACAATGATTTGCCCCAAGAGTTGACTTCTTATTTTGAAACACGCTACATTGGAGAAAAAAGAGGCCGAGGGCCCCAAAGGTGCAGAGTTGAACCCACGTTTCTCTCAGAACTTTGGAACATCTGTCAACGGACATGTGACAATACGCCAGGAACACACAACAGTGTAGAAAACTTTCACAACACAAATATTCAGTGACAAACATGCATCCTATGACTTCCCTGGTGGCGCAGTTGTTAAGAAACCGCTTGTCAGTGCAGGGGACACGGGTTCAAGCCCTGGTCCGGGAAGATCCCACATGCCGCAGAGCAACTAAGCCCGCGTGCTGCAAACACTGAAGTCCGTGCGCCTAGAGCCTGTGTTCTGCAGCAAGGGAAACCACCACAGATGAGAAGCCCATGCGCAGCAACGAAGACCCAACGCAGCCTAAATAAATAAATAAATTTTTTAAAAAAATCTAATGTAGGGGCTTCCCTGGTGGTGCAGTGGTTGAGTCCGCCTGCCGATGCAGGGGACACGGGTTCACGCCCCAGTCCTGGAGGATCCCACGTGCCACGGAGCAGCTAGGCCTGTAAGCCATGGCCGCTGAGCCTGTGCGTCCGGAGCTTGTGCTCTGCAACGGGAGAAGCCACAAGTGAGAGGCCCGCGTACCAAACCAAAAAAAAAAAAAAAAAAAAATGTTATCTTGGCATGCATTAATAAAAGTTGATTAGGGCTTCCCTGGTGGCGCAGTGGTTGAGAGTCCGCCTGCCGATGCAGGGGACACGGGTTCGTGCCCCGGTCCGGGAAGATCCCACATGCCGCGGAGCAGCTAGGCCCGTGAGCCATGGCCACTGAGCCTGCGCGTCCAGAGCCTGTGCTCCGCAATGGGAGAGGCCACAACAGTGAGAGGCCTGCGTACCGCAAAAAAAAAAAAAAAAAAAAAAAGTTGGTTAAAAAAAAAACAAATATGCGTCCTAGTATTTGGAAACTGATACCTCTCTTAATGAAGGAAGAAATATTAGCAAAAAGGAAGATGCAATGCTGAACAAGGAGACAAATCAAGAAGAAAAAAATAGTATAAAATACTCTGAACAAAACACTTGGAAGACAAGTGCTTAGGTACAACCTACAAAATAAAATCAGTTATTTGTGAAGTATTGCCATGCATCTACACACGTCTTAAATACAACTATTTTGTATTTTGCAATAAAGTCTTTTTAATTTTGTTATTCATTTCTCATGTTTTATGTTTATGTCCTCTTTGATGTCCCATTTTATTTTTCATGATTTTATGTTTTATGGCAAATTTGCCTTATGGTCAACTAGTTGTGCTGTAAAAATGTTTGCAACAAAGATGCTTACAGTGACAATACCAGACCCAGAGAAATCCATACATCTGCTATTAGAAATGTTGGTATGAATAGTAAAGAAAAACGGTTTTCTCATTAAGTTGGTGTCCAGAAAACCAGAAAATTGGTTGATAGTGTGGGGAAAATTTCAGAGAGAGAATTTATAATTTGGCTTTATTCCACCATTGTTACCCTAAATTTCTGATACTTTTCTTTGTGCCCTGTTTATAATTATTTAAATTTCCTTGCAATGGAATAACTGTGTAACATCTCTGAACACAGGGGATGGGGGCATGGCAGGTGTTGCTTCTTAAATAAGTTCAGTGATTTCTTCCAACACTTTTAAATTGTGTCTATTTTGAAAGACATCCTTTAGCAATCACCTTGTCATCTTTCCTTATTGTCACCCCCATCCCCTTTTCAAAAGACTTCATTATTCCTTCTCCCTTCCCATTTATAAAGGAAGACAAAAGCTGAACATTCCAGCTATTTATACCTTCTCATTCTTTCATCTCTTTGGTAACTGTTGATGACATTCTGAATTAGTAGTATATTGTAGTTATAATAAACCATCCCCACAGAATTCCCTGGCAGTCTAGTGGTTCGGACTTGACGCTTTCACTGCCCTGTCCTGGGTTCAATCCCTGGTCGGGGGAACTAAGAATCCCACAAGCTGTGCGGCGTGTAAATAAGTGAATCAATAAATCAATAAACCATTCCCCAAATTAGTGGTTTAAAACAACAGTGGTTTATTTAGTTCAGGCAGTTTGGGCAAGGCTCAATGACTTGTCCTTGCTCCCTGCAGTATCAGCTAGGGCAGCTCACAGGCTGGGAGCCCGAATCACGTAAGGACGCACTCACTCACCCCTGTGGTTGTGCTGGCCACCTACTGGGACCTCGTCTGGGGCCGTCAGCCAGAACACCTACCTGTGGCCTGTGGAGCTGCTTGGCTTCCTCAAAGCATGGTGGCTGGGTTCCAAACAACAGGAAGTCAGGGACACTATTAAGGCCTGGGCCCAGAAGCAGGCCCAGATGTGCTGCAAAGTCTGCCATATTCTGTTGGTCACATAGTCACAGGGCCCAGATTCAAGGGGCAAGACCTGACTCCGACCCTCCATGGCAGGCATGTCAAAGAACTTTAGGGTCATATTTAAAACTCCGCACATTCACTGAAATACATCACCTTGTCTTTTCACTCTATGGCTCTTGCGTTAAAATAAAGGTGACATTGAAAATTTCCTTCCATGGGCCCCTGGGTCTGCGTGAATCAAGGCAGCTTCTTCACTCATCAAATGCCTCCCTCAACTACGGAAGACAGCTGCACACCTGAATGATGGAGAGGACAGAAACCAGGTTCCAGAGGACTTCGTACACTTTTCTAGTCCACTCTCCTCCCCAGGTCAAGGGGAAGGCTTCGAGCAAGTCAGGTAGTCAACAGCTGCAGCAGCAGAAGAGACGAAGGGGTAGGTTGGACGCTGGAGGAGAGGCCCAAGCAGTAACGTGCGATTGTACATTTAGCCACGCTGTGTTTCTGTGCAGTTGGCAGTGTGCCATGCTGCCAGGGAGGGACCAGGCAGAAGGCGGCCAGACAAGGTCAGGCCGCCTGGCAATGTCAGGAGTGCACATCACCCAGGGCACAGGCTGTTCCTTCCTCTCCTTGCGTCTTGCAGACGCAAGCCATTTGTTCATTTATTAATTCAGTGTACATGTCTGTGACCGGGGCTACCCCAAAATATGGAAGCTTGGCATATGGAATATTTTAAGCTGAAGGAACTTGAGAAACAGCACGTACAAGACTTTCTGACCTTCCCCTGAAACAGGTCATGTGTGAGATGTGTCCTCCCTCTAGATCCAGAGGAAAGGAGAATCCTTATCTCACAAAGATGAAAGGACACAGAGAGGAATCCTCATGAACAGGCCTTGCTAAGTTTCAGCCAGTTTATTCCACTGACCTCATAACCTCTGTCCCATCACATCTTTCCCCGACTTTCCACTCTTCATCAAACCTAGCTTAAAAGCACACAAGTCTGGGCTTCCCTGGTGGCACAGTGGTTGAGAGTCCACCTGCCGATGCAGGGGACACGGGTTCGTGCCCCGGTCCGGGAGGATCCCACATGCCCCGGAGCGGCTGGGCCCGTGAGCCATGGCCGCTGAGCCTGCGTGTCCGGAGCCTGTGCTCCGCGACGGGAGAGGCCACAACAGTGAGAGGCCCGCGTACCACAAAAAAAAAAAAAAAAAAAAAAGCACACAGGTTTAATTGTTTCTTTGGGTCCTCATTTCCTTATGAAGACTTCTGTGTCACATAAAATTTGCATCAAATAAATTTGCTTTTCTCTTGTTAATCTGTCTTTTATTAGAGGGGTCCCAGTTGAGAACTTAGAAGGGTAGAGGGAAAAGATTTATTTCTTCCCCTCCACCTGCCAGTGACAGTGACATCTGTTGGGGGGTTAAGATTGTCTGGTGCCACTCTGTACCCCTGCTGCTGTGTAGGGCCAGAGGATTTGTCTGCCTCATCAGCCCAAGTTCCAGTATGGTTCCCTCTGATGCTGAAAACTTGGCCTCTGTGCACCAGTGCCAAATCGAATCTCAGAGACAGGGTTTTGGGGGAAGTAGAAAAGAATAGCTTTATTGCTTTGCCAGGCAAAGAGGGACATAGCGGGCTCGTGCCCTCAAAAATTGTGTGTTCCAACCCAGGGGGATATGGTGAGGAGGTTTATAGCAATGGTTCAAGGGTGGGGTTGCTGATAAGGATCAGGGTGTGTGCAGGGCCTGCACTCCTTTTTTTTTTTTTTTGCGGAGCACAGGCTCCGGACGCGCAGGCTCAGCGGCCACGGCTCACGGGCCCAGCCGCTCCGCGGCACGTGGGACCCTCCCAGACCGGGGCGCGAACCCGGTTCCCCTGCATCGGCAGGCGGACGCGCAACCACTGCGCCACCAGGGAAGCCCCGGGCCTGCACTCCTTTAATCTGGCCTCAGGTGGTCTCCTGATGAGTTTCTGTGGTTCTCAAGGTTATCGAACTGTGATCTTCTCTGGAATGAAGAATGCTTCATCACGTAGTTAACATCTTCCATTTGTTGGGGGTTTTAGGAATGTAGAAGAGCTTAAAGATATCGTCATGTGTATCCCTTGAGGACCAGGACAAGGACCCTGCCCCAAGGCTGCACTATTGTTTCTTTTGAGTGTTCCTCCCTTGTCTCCACATCTCCTCCCTTCCGTGTTTAGCAACTGTTTGAACCTTTAGAACTCAGGGAAGGTCATGGAGGCTAAAGCCTCTTCCCTACAAACAAGAAATGGGAGACACAGAAAGGCTTCCATGCCCAGGATCCCCACGGGGTTGTGCTGGGTTTAACCTCCATCCTGCCAACTGCCCTCCAATACACACACACACACACACACTCACACACACACACACACCCCATTCCTTAAGACCGGATACACAACTTCTATCCAGTACCTTCTAGCCTCAAAGCCCAGGGACGCACCTGCCCTGCATCCTCATCTCTCCAGATGTCTTCCCTTAGGGCAGTCCCAGCTGCCCGTGGATAATAAATCACTGCGACCTCAAAGCCTGGCTGCTCCCCCTCCTCATCCCAACTTTGACCACCAAACTTTACTGAGTTTGAATGGCGTTTTCCATTCCTCCTCAGAGCCATTCCAACTTTTTAGGACCCTATGCTCCTAGCTCCCTAATTTGCCTGCAATTGCACTGAGGAGTGTGCCCTTGACCTTCCAAGAGTCACACTGGCAGGACCACCACTAGACTAAACACCGTGGAAGGTAAAGGAGACACAACTTCTTTACATAAACCCATTTAAAAATTCCAATCATCAGGGACTTCCCTGGTGGTCCAGTAGGTAACACTCCACGCTGCCCCCGATGCAAGGGGCCCAGGTTCGATCCCTGGTCGGGGAAATAGACCCCTCACGCCGCAACTAAAAGATCCTGCTTGCCACAACTGAAAAAAAAAAAAAAAAAAAAAGATCCCACATGCCACAAGTAAGACCCAGCACAGTCAAATAAATAAAGAAATATTAAAAAACAAAAACAGGGACTTTGCTGGTGACACAGTGGTTAAGAATCCGCCTGCCAATGCAGGGGA
>NC_041228.1:62932010-62935451 GCF_002837175.3 Physeter macrocephalus | reverse complement strand
CAACTGCTGAGCCTGCACTCTAGAGCCCGTGAGCCACAACTACTGAGCTCGTGTGCCACAACTACTGAAGCCCACGTGCCTAGAGCCCGTGCTATGCAACAAGAGAAGCCACCGTAATGAGAAGCCCGCTCATCACAACAGTGAGTAGCCCCCGCTCACCACAACTAGAGAAAGCCTGTGCGCAGCAACCAAGACCCAACACAGCCAAAATCACAGGAATCACATTTCTTCATTCTCTCCATCTAAGTGGCCCAAGCGGCAGGGTTTCACCCATATGGTTGGGGTTCAGTGCATGGGGCTCCCATATCAAGGACTTGGAAACTTCTCTTCTGCATCCTCTGACCATATTTTACCACTCTTGTGTGTACGGCTTTGGGTCCCCTGCAAAGGGAGTTGAACCAAGGGACCTTGACCCTTTTGTCAATCTTTATCTTAACTAATCTGACTATTGTCCCAAGGGGCTGCAGGTCAGGTTTCTCATTGTAAACTTTGCTTTCCAGTTTTTAAAATGTCTCAAACTGGGGTAAATAAAGCTGACTTGTTTGGGAGTCCCATTGGCCTGCCCAACCTTTGACAGTGCAGTGGTAAGATCTTTGTTTTAACCCCATCAATGTCAGTTTTATGCGACCCATTTTTATTTATTTTATTATTTTTTGTTTGTTTGTTTTTTATTTGTTTGTTTCGTTTTTTGTTTTTTTTTAACATCTTTATTGGAGTATAACTGGGGGCTGCAGGTCAGGTTTCTCATTGTAAACTTTGCTTTCCAGTTTTTAAAATGTCTCAAACTGGGGTAAATAAAGCTGACTTGTTTGGGAGTCCCATTGGCCTGCCCAACCTTTGACAGTGCAGTGGTAAGATCTTTGTTTTAACCCCATCAATGTCAGTTTTATGCGACCCATTTTTATTTTATTTTATTATTTTTTGTTTGTTTGTTTTTTATTTGTTTGTTTCGTTTTTTGTTTTTTTAACATCTTTATTGGAGTATAACTGTTTTACAATAGTGTGTTAGTTTCTCCTTTACAACAAAGTGAATCAGTTATACATATACATATGTTCCCATATCTCTTCCCTCTTGCGGCTCCCTCCCTCCCTCCCTCCCTATCCCACCCCTCTCGGTGGTCACAAAGCACAGAGGTGATCTCCCTGTGCTATGCGGCAGCTTCCCACTAGCTATCTAATTTACATTTGTGCGACCCATTTTTAAATAACCATCTAAATCTTTCCACCCTGCTGGGATGAGTTCCAAGACTCTTCTTTTTCTTTTGTCTCTTTGTTTCACCCCATCAATATTTCCTTTATTCACCTTATTTATTTATAACAATTTTAAAGTTTTCATCTTCCTAAGACCAGTCCCTTGACTCTTCTCTCTGCCTCTCCCCATTCTCTTGTTAATTAACCTGATGTTTTTATAGGCATCTGTAAGACCCTGAGGAGAAGCTAAGGTAGCAAATTCCAGACTGTTGCTCGATTATGCAACACTAAGGTTACATGAGGTGTCAAGGCAAAAGGGGCCCCCTTAACCACAACATTCACCAGGACTCAGGTGACGGGCATAGACAGCAGGTGCGTATACTATAATGAAGCCAGTCCCACGTGGTTTGCAGAGGAAGCATATCAGCTGCTTCATCTGGAGTGTTCCATGGGTGTTTTCAGAGGGAGTTAGGCCGTCTCCCTTCTCAGGGTAAACAGATATTGTAGTGGCTATTATCCAGTTCACAAGGCTGGCTGTTCCCTCAAAAACAACCTGCTTTGTGTCTAGATCGAGTATAGTTATCTGTCACTGTTCTGTTGATTAAAAAATTCACACCCTCAAAGCTGAGAATTACGTTTTATTCGATGGACTTGCTGAGGACTTAGGCCTGGAAGACAGCCTCTCAGATCACTCTGAGGGACTGCCCTGAAGAGGTGAGGGAAGAGCCAGGATATAGAGGAGTTTTTGCAAGAAACCAGGCAGTAGGAACAAAGACACGCCCCCCAAATTACTCTCACAGTCCATTCTAGTCAAGGTTCTTCAAGAAGCTGCACATACCGATCTACAAAATGAGATTTTGTCACGCTGTACTCCCGGCTTGCAGTAGCTTCTTGGCTGTACCCTCCCCAACATGGAGGTGGGAGTATGAGGCTGAAAGTTCTAAACCTTTAGCCAAGACTTGGTTTTTCTGGTGACCGACCTACCTCCTGTAGTTATCTGGGGGCCCCAGCTACTAGTCATCTCATTAACAGACAAAAAAACCCCAAACAAGACACACACTTCACTCAGGAGATTCCAAGGAACTTAGAAGCTCTTGTGTCAGGAAAGACTACATACTATAATAAAAGATGCTCCTATGCCCCTATCATTCAGGAAATTACAAGGATTTTAGGAGCTCTGTGTCAGAAACTCGGGGCCAAGACCAAATATATATTTCTTATTATGTTACAAGTTCCTTTATGAGAATGTTTTAAATGTACCCCTCTGGGTGGACACAGTTCCATAAACACAAGTGTTACTAAGGAGGCATCACCTTTGTGCCAAGAAGAGTGTGCAGAGAGACACTGATCTCCACACCTCCTGAGCCCTCAGCTAGGGCTTTGTGAATGGGCGGCCTGAGACGTAACCACTCTGTCTCTAGGCTGCGGGCTCAGTCAATTGCCCGAAGCCAGCTGGTTGCTTACTTAACACCCTTAGATCAGAAATGATCTAACCCCTCCAAATCCCACCCCCAAGTTAGTGCCATTTTTCCACTTTTATCCAGTGAGTAAGTGTCTGTCTCCCCCTTATAGAACAAAAGGAATTAAAACACTCATCACCGGATCCTATCAGGTCAGTTTTTCCAGCACTTCTTTTAGCAGCAGGCTCAATGGATACTGTCAGAATTATCCCTGGATCCCCTAAATTCAGAATACAAAGCCAGAACCAGTCAAAAACAGGATTAACAATAACAAGTATGGAATCTTTTGACCAAATTCCAGACCATAAATAGGGCTGATCCAGAAAGCATGTACTATAATTCCATGGAATCATTTCAACAGACATCAATAGATGTTATGTGAGGAATGGATTCTTTGATTAAATGTCTAAGAAGCTGTGAGTTCAACAAACTTAAAGAAGCTTCTTTAGTGCAGACTTTCTCAGAGGCCTTCTTCCGCCAATATAGATGAAGTCTCCAAGAAGGGATAGGTTATGCTCTGTTTCCCAAACTTGACTCTAAGACCTTTTTGGCAGGGAGCACATCCATGGAGCACATTTTGGGAAACATTTAGGCACGGTTGAAATTCACACAGAGGGACTCTGCCTGTAGATGGAGCTAAAGGCTCCAGTTCCCAGCTAGGAACTGGAAGACTACAGGTAAAATAAGAAAGGCTAGTGGGAAGCAGCCACATAGCACAGGGAGATCAGCACGGTGCTTTGTGACCACCTAGAAGGGTGGGATAGGGAGGGTGGGAGGGAGATGCAAGAGG
>NC_041228.1:62923088-62931802 GCF_002837175.3 Physeter macrocephalus | reverse complement strand
GGCTGGGCCCGTGAGCCATGGCCGCTGAGCCTGCGCGTCCGGAGCCTGTGCTCCGCAACGGGACAGGCCACAACAGCGAGAGGCCCGCGTACCACAAAAAAAAAAAAAAAAAAAATAGACTTTATTTTTTAGAGCAGTTTTAGATTCACAGCAAAGCTAAGAAGGTACACAGGTTTCCCATATACCCCTGCCCCACACACGCACAGCCTCACCATTGTCCACACCCTCCACCTGAACCAACACCCTGTTTACATTTGTGACAGCCGATGGAGCTGCACTGACACAGCATTATCACTCAGAGTTCGTAGTTTACATGAGGGTTCACTGTTTGTGTTGTACTTTCTATGGGTTTCGCCAAAGGTACAATGACATACCTTCCACCAACTGACCCTATTTTTTTTTGTGTGTGTGGTATAACTGACCCTATTTTTGTAGGTCTTTCTCTCCAGTCTCTAGTACTCCATTTTCTTAATTCTAAGATCTAAAACATCATCTTGAAAGGACTATTGACGGCCCAATGTCTAAAAATTATGTTTAATGCTTTAAAGCAGGGTTAGCAAACTACAGCCTTTGGGTCAAAAATGGCCTGCTGCCTGTTTTTGTAAATAAAGTTTCCCTAAAATACAGTCACACACTTTCATATACATATTGTCTACGGTTGCCTTTTTTACAAAAATATATTTATTTATTTATTTATTTTTGGCTGCGTCGGGTCTTCGTTGCTGCACGCAGGCTTTCTTTCTCTAGTTGTGGCAAGCGGGGGCTACTCTTCATTGCGGTGCACGGGCTTCTCACTGCAGTGGCTTCTCTTGTTGTGGAGCACAGGCTCTGGGCGCATGGGCTTCAGTAGTTGTGGCACGCAGGCTCAGTAGTTGTGGCTCACGGGCTCTAGAGTGCAGGCTCAGTAGTCATGGCACACGGGCTTAGCTGCTCCGCAGCATGTGGGATCTTCCCGCACCAGGGCTCAAACCCGTGTCCCCTGCATTGGCAGGCGGATTCTTAACCACTCTGCCAACAGGGAAGTCCTCTACGGCTGCTTTCATGCATCTGCAGGGTTAAGTAGTTGCAACAGAGTTTGTAGGACCCTCTCCCCCCCTCCCCACCCCCCGCCCCAGCCAAATTGAAAATATTTACTATCTGGCTCCTTATACAAAAAGTTTGCCAGCCCTTACTTAAAATAGAAGGTAGTGTTAGTTCAGTATTCAGTCTTTTCCAAAGTCATATTTCAATGAATTTTGCTAGTTTAAACTTGAAATGATGCAATTAATTGTATTTCGTGCCATTTAGCCCTCTCTATGTACTCTGAAAGTTTTCCTTTCTCTCTCTCTCTTTTTTGTTTTTCTTTTTTTAAAATTCTTTGGCCACACCATGGTATGTGGGATCTTAGTTCCCCGACCAGGGATCAAACCTGTGTCCCCTGTGGTGGAAGTGTGGAGTCTTTACTGCTGGACCACCAGGAAAGTCCCTCCTTTCTCTTTTCTCAGAGAGTTCTACCCCTCTACTGTCGACTAAAAAAAAAAATGCACAACTTGGGAATTCCCCAGAGGTACGGTGGTTAAGTCCAATGGTAAAAAATGCACAACCTAAAAGTTGCAAGTTAAGTTTTATTTGGGGACCTTACTGAGGACTATAGCCTGGGAGATAGCCTCTCAGTAGCTCTGAGGAATTGCTCTAAGGAGATAAGGGAGGAGCCAGGGTATATTTGAGTTTTTGCTGAGAAAACAAAAAACAAAACAAAACAAAAAACCCATGTAGTCAAACATCAGAAGATTACTGCTAATCACAAAAACAGACAGCTCAAGTTAATGATTTTAGTGCTTTTCTATGTATGGGGAGATACAAGCGTCTGGTCTCATTGAAATTATTCCTTAGATATGCATCTGAACTACCTAGGGCCGGTATTCAGAGCACAGAATGCTTCCTGTTTTTCTCTGTCCTGAAGTCCCCTAAGGGCACACCGATGGGTGGAGGGGGGGAGGTGTTGGTGGCTGCAGCGGCTAATGGCTTGATGGAGGGCAATATTCCTTGTTTATTGGAATGGCAGGCAACATTCTCTTTCCATACTTCCAGAAGAAACCTCCCTCCTAATGAAAGGTACATGGACACCATTTGTTCAAGTTGATACTCCTGGTTAAAAATGGCAGATTGAACACATCCATTTATCTCTTGTCCCTCCAACATCCTATTATAACAAAGTCAAAGAATTCGAAAGTTATAAGCTCAGGAAGAAAAATAAAAGAAACACTAGTGAACAAAAAATAGTGAAGAAGGTTGAGAATATGTACAGTGGATGAAGAAGTGATGGCTAACGTAATGAGCCAAGGAAGCAGAACCTAAGTGCCTGGTGAAAAATGAACGGATTTACCAAGAAGAATCCAGGAACAGCCCAGAAACTGAGGCACCAGAGTGCTTAGAGGGGATAATGAATTGAGTTCGCAGCATAAGAACTGATTGAAAACTCTGTATAAGGAGCCATTAAATTAGTTTCTACCTCTGCAGCAAACAGCTAAGCAACTCTCCTTTGTTTATTCTCCCAAGGAGATGGGAGGCTTATTCTCTGAGGAAGCTGACCCAGGGAACACCAGGCCCAGGGCAGGCAAAGGTAGAAGGCTGACAACAGGGCTTTGGTGAAAGTGAACTGGGCCTGACACACGTACAAAACCCTTCCCTCTCTCTTGGCGACGGCTGCGTGACCACCAAAATTCATTCTCTCTTCTTCCATGACAACTGAGTTGTAGCTGGTCAAGTGGGATATGGCAGATAGGAAGCACATTCCTAGTCCCACTGCAGCTAAGAGTGATCAGATGACCAAGCTCTCACCAGAGGAATGTCAACAGACACTTTCCTGTACGCTAACTGCTCCTGGCTTTTCCCCTTTCCTCAGGCTGGGACAAGGGTTAGTCTGAGATCCTGTTTCAATTACATAGAGAAGGACAATGCCTTAGGGCGGTGGTTCTTAAACCTTGCCATGGATCAAAATCACCTGAGGTTTTATGAAAACACTAAGCCCCACTCCTGAAGGTTCTGATATGGTAAGTCTAAGGTAGGCCTGAAAATCTGCACTTCTAACAATATTCTAGGTGATGTTGTTGGTCCAGAGACCATTCTTTGAGAACTGTTGCCCTAGGGATGTACCTAAGTAGAAGGAAACTGGATCCCTGAATGACCAGGTGGGACAGAGACTCCATTTACCCAACCTTGACAGTTATGCAAAAGACAACTTTGTTCTTCAAGCCCCTGCACTTTGGCTCTCTTCAGCAGATAGCAGGTCTATCCTAATTAACAGTCTCCCCAGCCCCAGCTGCCAGAAGTGTGGCAGGCAAGCTAACACCCAGGCAAGAGACTAGAGAGTTCCCTGAAGAATCTGGTTGGCTGCAGAGAAACAATTTACAGATACTGCTGGAGTTACCCAACAACAAACAACAGCAACAACAACCAGGCTTACTGCCTCATCACGTGCAGTAAATCCTACACGTTAATAAGCCTTGCCCACGCGCAGGGACCTAGGCAGCTTTTTGTGCCTCCCAGACACAGGAAGAAAGTATCTTAACATGAAAGACAATGACCGAAAAGGAAAAGGGGGGAAAAAAAAGGACCAAAATGAAAGAGAGACAATGCAAGGAACAGACGTTTGTTTTTTAAAAAATATATCATTAATCAGAGTTTAGAGGCAATATTGTATCCTTTAAAAAGAACTGGATAGGGTTGGGATTGACATATATACACTAACATATATAAAATAGATAACTAATAAGAACCTGCTGTATAAAAAAATAAATAAAATAAAGTTCATAAAAAAGAAAAAAAAAAAAGAACTGGATCGGGACTTCCCTGGCAGTCCGGTGGTTAGGACTCCATGCTTCCAGTGTGGGGGGTTGCAGGTTCAATCCCTGGTCGAGGAACTAGATCCCATGTGCTGCGTGGTAGGGCCACAAAGAAATAAGTAAATAAAATAAAACGAAAGTTTGGAATTTAACAGAGAGCTTGTTATTCATTATAATGTAATAATACAAATAAATGTTTAAAAAAATAAAAAGAACTGGATGGTTTTAAAAAATTTATAATCTGAAAAACTTGTTCTCAGAAATTTAAAGTAACTGAAGTAAACATTAAACTAAAAGAATCAGATGAAAAACAAATAAGCAGGGACT
Organism: Physeter macrocephalus; assembly: GCF_002837175.3. NCBI lineage: Eukaryota > Metazoa > Chordata > Mammalia > Artiodactyla > Physeteridae > Physeter > Physeter macrocephalus. The sequence continues at coordinate 62,927,651 of NC_041228.1, read as the reverse complement.
TCCCTGGTGGCACAGTGGTTAAGAATCTGCCTGCCAGTGCAGGAAACACGGGTTCGAGCCCTAGTCCGGGAAGATCCCACATGCCACGGAGCGACTGGGCCCGTGAGCCACATCTACTGAGGCTGAGCTCTACAGCCCGCGAGCCACAACTACTGAAGCCCGCACGTCTGGAGCCCACGAGCAACAGCAAGAGAGGCCCCCGCTCGCTGCAACTAGAGAAACCGTGCGCGCAGCAACAAATGCCCAACACGGCTACCTCAAAAAAAAGAAAATTTAAAAAAAGAACCAAAACAAATAAGCAAAGAGGTGAACAATAATTTTGTTTTTGTTTTTGGCCGCAACACACAAAGCTTGTGGGATCTTAGTTCTCCAACCAGGGTTCCCAAGCCCTCAGCAGTGGAAGTGCGGAGTCCTAACCACTGGACCGCCAGGGAATTCCCTGAACAATAGTTTTGAAAGAAGAAAAGAAAAGAATTTTAGAGAATCAGTTAAGGAGATGAAGCATCCCACTACTGAGAGTTCCAAAAATAGAAGATGAGGGGGGTGGAAATTACCAAAGAACCAGTAAAAGAAAATTTCCCCAAGCTGAAGGATAGGAATTTCTAGATCAAAAGAGGCCATCAAGCACCCCACACATGACTGAAAAAGAAACCCATTCAAAGGCATGTCATCATGAAAATTAGTACTTCAGTGATTAAAAAAAAAAAAAAAAATCCAAAATCTTCCAGAACTTTTGTTTCCAGAGAGGAAACATATCACATACAAAAGAATTAGAAAAAACAGCATTTGGCTTCTCAAAAAAAAAAAAAAAAAGAAATCTATAAGTTAGTGAAGAAATACCTACAACAAATTCTGAGGAAAAATGATCTCCAACTTAGAATTCTATACTCAGTGAAACTGTTAATCATGTAAAATGGTAAAGACATTTTTAAACCTGAAGGGTCTCAGAATTTACCTCCTGTGCCTGCTTTCTCTTTCTACTGGGAGAGTGAAAGCAAATGAGAAAGTAAACAAAGAAGGGGAAAGAAACCAGATCCAGTAAACAGGTATTCAGTATATGTGACACGCAAAGGGATTTCCCAAGAGTGCTGGTAAAGGGAAGTCCCTGCATGACAGCTGTGGGGCAGGCCCTAAGGGCAAACAATCCAGAGCAAAACAGGAGAACGCAGGGCTTAGGTGGCATGACTGCTAGAGAAAACAGATCTGATAAATTACCTGTGGAAGACTCTTCCCCTTCTGCCAAATATTTTGGTTTTTCCCATGACCCCGCTCCTTTCAGTGCCCCTTCCTGAGACTACAGCTCCCTGCCCCGTGGATGTCAAGCTTCGCCAAAGGACCTACTGGGCCCAATACATGGTCAGTAAAGTGTGATGAGTTGCTTCTGAGTAGAAGCTTTAAGAGCCAGTGTGTGGTCTGCCACAGGCCCTTTCCTGTCTGCCAACGACCAGCTGCGTTCCAAAAAGAGGCTGCTCTTCACTCAGCCCCAGAGTAGAGACAGCATGCAGCCGAACTCTGACAGACTTATATCATGAGAAAAACCAAACAAAAAACTTTGCTCTTGTTAGTTGCTGGAACTTGGGGGTAATTCGTTAACCACGGCTGACCTATGTTCTGACTGATACGTTATCTGATACTTTTGACCAAGTGGAAAACTATTTTAGGAATGTGGGGACTTCCCTGGGGGCACAGTGGTTAAGAATCCGGTGCCAATGCAGGGGACACGGGTCCAAGCCCTAGTCTGGGGAGATCTCACATGCTGCAGAGCAACTAAGCCTGTGCGCCACAACTACTGAGCCTGCGCTCTAGAGCCCACGAGCCACAACTACTGAACCCACGTGCCACAACTACTGAAGCCTGCGTGCCTAGAGCCCGTGCTCCGCAACAAGAGAAGCCACTGCAATGAGAAGCCCACACGTGGCAACAAAGAGTAGCCCCTGCTCACCACCACTAGAGAAAGCCTGAACGCAGCAATGAAGACCCAACACAGCTAAATTAATTAATTAATTAATTTAAAAAAAAAAAAAGAATGTGGGAAGACTTTGTGATAGGTACCCGTAAAATTAAGCAATTACATTCATTCATTTAACAAATATTTATTACCTTCTAGCATAAGTCAGGAATTTTTCCCAAGGCACTAGGAATATAAAAAGTAAAAAGGTTAAAGAGGCAATTAGTAATGTCAGAAAATGCTTATAAGACAGGGAAAAAAATCATAACATACCACTTGGCTCATCAGGGAATAATACTCACATAGTTATCATATAAGCAATGATGAGAATAAAGGAAGGTAAGCAGTGAGGTAGGGAAGTAGCTAAGCTATTTAAATCCTTATACACCATACTAGGATAATATCTAAAATGGATAAATAAAATAATAAGGTATAAACATATTATGAAAAAATGTATGGAATACACAAACTAAGCTAATAAACAAGTTCAGCAAGATTGCAGGATACAAGATCAATACAAAAAAACCAACTGTATTTGTATATACCACCAATAAGCAATCTGAAATTGAAAGTAAGAGAACAATTTCATATGAAGCAGCATCAAAAAGAACAAAATACTTAGATATAAATTTGATAAAGGAAGTAAAGACATATATCCCATGTACAGATTTGGAAGACTTAATATTGTTAAAATGGCAATACTGCCCAAATTAATCTACAGATTCAATATAACCCCTATCAAAATCCAAGCTGGCTTCTTTGCAGGAATTAACAAACTGATCTTAAAATTCATATGGACGGGCTTCCCTGGTGGCGCAGTGGTTGAGAATCCATCTGCCAAGGCAGGGGACATGGGTTCGAGCCCTGGTCCAGGAAGATCCCACATGCCGCGGAGCAACTAAGCCCGTGAGCCACAACTACTGAGCCCACGCGCCACAACTACTGAAGCCCACATGCCTAGAGCCTGTGCTCCACAACTAGAGAAGCCACAGCAATGAGAAGCCTGTGCACTGCAACAAAGAGTAGCCCCTGCTCGCCACAACTAGAGAAAGCCTGTGCGCAGCAACGAAGACCCAACACAGTAAAAAATAAATAAATAAATAAATTTCTTTTTTAAAAAAGAAAGAAATAGAGGTGACATTAGTTAACTCGAAGTCAATGAAAATCTAAAATCAAGGGGAAACTTAAAAGGGAGCCATTAAGTTGTTAAAATATCTTTACTTCCCAAATGAAGACAGAATAAAGCAATCACAAATAAATAAAGTACTTACCAAGCACTGCAGAATAGTGTGACTCAAACTAATTGCTTGTGTAAAATTCAATAAAAATGAATTACTAGAAAAATGAAATTAAGAAACAAACACATATGAACTACAAAGCCAAATTCTCATTATTAGATAAACAGATATATATATATAAAACATTACTCCGTCAAATAGCTATTAAAGTTTTTAAATATGTATTCTTAATTTCTGTACTCGTTTCTTCATAGACTGTTAACAAATAGTACACACAGAGACACAGGGCCATGGACAAATTGTGAGAAACACAGTTCTACAAACTGTGTGCAACCGGATTCTTAAAATTGTATATTAAATCTTAAAATACGTTAAGAGGCAAGAGGCTACAGGAACAGAAATTTCAAAATAGCAATCATACCAGGGAGATAAGATTGTCTGATAGTCCTACATTAGAGCATAGCACAAACACCAATCATTTATAGAAAGGGCTGCAATTCTTTCACAATGAAAACAAAAACAAAAACAGCAGGCAAACTAAGTGGACATCAATGGGAGATAGTTAAAAATTAAAATACATCCAAACTATTGAAAGGAATGTAGCTGGTTAACATGAGATGTATGTGTGTGTATCACATGGAAAGATGTCCATGTTCCATTTTTTCTTTGAATTTTTAAATTTAATTTTATTGTTTTATACAGCAGGTTCTTATTAGTCAACCATTTTATACACATCAGTGTATACATGTCAGTCTCAATCTCCCAATTCATCCCACCCCCACCCCCACCCCCTGCCGCTTTCCCCCCTTGGTGTACATACATTTGTTCTCTACATCTGTGTCTCAATTTCTGCCCTGCAAACTAGTTATCCATTTTATACATATTAGTGTATACATGTCAATCCCAATTTCCCAATTCATCAGACCACCGCCACCCTCTGACGCTTTCCCCCCTTGGTGTACATACATTTGTTCTCTACATCTGTGTCTCAATTTCTGCCCTGCAAACCAGTTCATCTGTACCATTTTTCTAGGTTCCACATATATGTGTTAATATACGATATTTGTTTTCCTTTTTCTGACTTACTCCACTCTGTATGACAGTCTCTAGATCCCTCCACATCTCAATAAATGACCCAATTTTGTTCCTTTTCATGGCTCAGTAATATTCCATTGTATATATGTACCACATCTTCTTTATCCATTCATCTGTCGATGGGCATTTAGGTTGCTTCCATGCCCTGGCTATTGTAAACAGTGCTGCAATGAACATTGGGGTGCATGTGTCTTTTGGAATTATGGTTTTCTCTGGTATATGCCCAGTAGTGGGATTGCTGGATCATATGGTAATTCTATTTTTAGTTTTTTAAGGAACCTC
>NC_041228.1:62920644-62922164 GCF_002837175.3 Physeter macrocephalus | reverse complement strand
TGATACCTCACTGTACTTTTGAGTTGCATTTCTCTAATAATTAGTGATGTTGAGCAGCTTTTCATGTGCTTCTTGGCCATCTGTATGTCTTCTTTGGACAAATGTCTATTTAGGTCTTCTGCCCATATTTGGATTGGGTTTTTTGTTTTTTTTAATATCGAGCTGGGGCTTCCCTGGTGGCGCAGTGGTTGCGAGTCCGCCTGCCGATGCAGGGGATACAGGTTCTTGCCCTGATCCGCGAAGATCCCACATGCTGCGGAGCGGCTGGGCCCGTGAGCCATGGCCGCTGAGCCTGCGCGTCCGGAGCCTGTGCATCTATATTCCTGTTTTTGTGCCAGTACCATATTGTCTTGATTACTGTAGCTTTGTAGTATAGTCTGAAGTCAGGGAGTCTGATTCCTCCAGCTGTGCTTTTTTCTCTCAAGACTGCTTTGGCTATTCGGGGTCTCTTGTGTCTCTATACAAATTTTAAGAGGAATGCAAGAGATTTCTGTGCATTAATTTTGTATCCTTCAACTTTACCAAACTCATTGATTAGCTCTAGGAGTTTCTGGTGGCATCTTTTGAATTTTCTATGTATAGTATCATGTCATCTACAAACAGTGACAGTTTTACTTCTTCTTTTCTGATTTGGATTCAATTTCCTTTTCTTCTCTGATTGCTGTGGCTAAATGATCATATGGTTTTTCTTCTTCAATTTGTTAATATGGTGTATCACATGGATTGATTTGCGTATATTGAAGAAATCTTGCATTCCTGGGAGAATGAGTTTGGGAGTGTTCCTTCCTCTGCAATTTTTTGGATGAGTTTGAGAAGGATGGGTGTTAGCTCTTCTCTAAATGTTTGATAGAATTCACCTGTGAAGCCATCTGGTCCTGGACTTTTGTTTGTTGGAAGATTTTTAATCACAGTTTCAATTTCATTACTTGTGATGGGTCTGTTCATATTTTCTATTTCTTCCTAGTTTAGTCTTGGAAGGTCATACCTTTCTAAGAATTTGGCCATTTCTTCCAGGTTGTCCATTTTATTGGCATAGAATTACTATAGTAGTCTCTTAGCATGCTTTGTATTTCTGGGGTGTCTGTTGTAACTTCTCCTTTTTCATTTCTAGTTTTATTGATTTGAGTCCTCTCCCTCTTTTTCTTCATGAGTCTGGCTAATGGTTTATCAATTTTGTTTATCTTCTCAAAGAACCAGCTTTTAGTTTTATTGGTCTTGGCTATTGTTTTCTTTGTTTCTATTTCATTTCTTTCTGCTCTGATCTTTATGATTTCTTTCCTTCTGCTAGCTTTGAGTTTTGTTCTTCTTTCTCGAGTTCTTTTAGGTGTAAGGTTAGATTCTTTATTTGAGATTTTTCTTGTTTCTTGAGGTAGGCTTGTATAGCTATAAACTTCCCTCTTAGAACTGCTTTTGCTGCATCCCATAGGTTTTGGATCATCGTGTTTTCATTGTCATTTGTCTCTAGGTATTTTTTGATTTCCTCTTTGATTTCTTCAGTGATCTCTTGGTTATTTAGTAAC
>NC_041228.1:62919419-62919676 GCF_002837175.3 Physeter macrocephalus | reverse complement strand
ATGGGTCTTGTTTTTGTATCCATTCAGCAAGCCTGTGTCTTTTGGTTGGAGCATTTAATCCATTCACGTTTAAGGTAATTATCAATATTTATGTTCCTATGACCATTTTCTTAATTGTTTTGGGTTTGTTTTTGTATGTCTTTTTCTTCTCTGTGTTTCCCACTTAGAGAAATTCCTTTAGCATTTGTTGTAGAGCTGGTTTGGTGGTGCTGAATTCTCTTAGCTTTTGCTTGTCTGTAAAGCTTTTGATTTCTCCA
>NC_041228.1:62906912-62918692 GCF_002837175.3 Physeter macrocephalus | reverse complement strand
CCTATCTCCACTTCATTTAGTTGTTTTTCTGGGGTTTTATCTTGTTCCTTCATCTGGTACATAGCCCTCTGCCTTTTCATCCTGTCTATCTTTCTGTGAATGTGGTTTTTGTTCCACAGGCTGCAGGATTGTAGTTCTTCTTACTTCTGCTCCATGTTCCATTTTTGAATTAAAGAAAAGCAGCAGCAAATTCCACAGCACTGTATATAGCATGTAGTGCTATACATTAGAGAGTGGGCCCAGGCTGTGTGTATATATTTACATAGTAAAAGGGTAGAAAAATAGCTAAAAACATAGGGACCAGACTGTTTATATTCATTACCCTTAAGGGCTGGGAGAAAAGGGACAGGAAGGGAGAAACTTTTACCTTAGTTCGTTCATTCACTCATTCATTTGAAAAGCGTGTACTGAGGAACTATTATGTTCCAGGTGGGAGGAAAACAATGACAGGTAATAAGCAAGTAGACAAAGAACTTGAAAAGAAAGGAAGGAATACAGAAAATAAGAAGGAAGAAGGAAGAGAGGGAAGGGGAAGGGAGGGGAAATAAAAACAAGTTCTAGCACAGCATAAGGGTAGTATTTTGTCCTGTCTATTAGAGGGTGAGCTCAGGTTATATGTGTATATGGAGAACAGGAGGGAAGGGAGGGGTGGGGCAGGGGAGGAAGAAGGTGAACTTCAGAGGACTAGAAACAAAGGGAACGAAAGGAATAAAAAGGTGACTGGGAATGAGACTGGGACCAGGGCAGTGGTGCTGGTTTAGACAACAATGTCAGAGAAATGACGTTGAAGCTGAGAAAACGAATGCTGAGAAGAGATATGCAGAGAGCTTCAAGAAGTGTGGTTTGTGTACCAAAACATAGACACCTCTTCAATATCTTCAGCAAGCACCTACCACTCTTGAAAAAAATTTTTAAAACCAGTAAAACATTTCAAATACTTTTTAAAAAATTAAGAAAATGGTTACTTGTAGAAATTCTTTGGCCTATGGAACATCAATCTCATTCCCTCAGGGAAACAATATCCTAAGTGGTGTTGGGTTCCTACACAGGATGGCAAAAAGCTATTGCATCCCACTTTGCTATGTGTAGTGGACTGATGGTGGCTGCTGAAAAGACATGTCCTTGTCCTAATCCCTAAAGAGTGAACATTATCTTGTATAACAAAAGATGTGATGGAGGTAAGGATCTTGAAAGGAGGAACTTATCCTGGATTATCAGGGTGGGCCCTAAATGCAATTATAAGGGTTGGGGGAGTTTGGGAACAGACACACTGAAGACAGTATACAGAAGCGAAGGAACACCTGGGACATCGCCCCCACCCTCCACCCCAAGAGGTGGAAGAGGCAAGGCAGCATTCTCCCCTGGAGCCACCAGAGGGACAAGGGTCCTGCCAACACCTTGATTTTGGACTTCTGACTTCAGAACTGTAAGATAATAAATTTCTGTTGTTTTAAGCCACCAAGTTTGTGATAATTTGTTACAGCAGCCATAGGAAATTAATACACAATGATTAAAGTTAAAATATCAAAACTTAAAACAGAATACTATAAAATTGAATGAGAACTCTTCAATGCATCTTAATTGAGGAAGGAGCAGGTTGAATTAATAATGACTGACATTTATAGATAATTTACTATAAGCACTTTAATGTATTACCTCATTTAAGTCTTATAACAATGCTGTAAATAACTTATTATTATCCTTTCTTAGTACAGAGGTACTAAGCCCGCGCACCACAATGAAGAGCAGTCCCCGCTCACTGCAACCAGAGAAAGCCCACGGGCAGCAACGAAGACCTAACACAGCCAAAAATAAATGAATTTTTAAAAATAATGCTAAAAAAAATAAATAAACAACAAGGACCCACTGTATAGCACAGGGAACTATATTCTATAACTTGTAATAACCTGTAATGGAAAAGAAGCTGAAAAAGAATATGTGTGTGTGTGTGTGTGTGTGTGTGTGTGTGTGTGTGTGTGTGTGTAAAACCAAATTACTTTGCTGTACACCTGAAACTAACACAATATTGTAAATCAACTGTGTGTGTGTGTGTGTGTGTGTGTGTGTGTGTGTGTGTGTGTGTATAAAACCAAATTACTTTGCTGTACACCTGAAACTAACACAATATTGTAAATCAACTATACTTCAATAAAGATTTTTTTAAAAATCTGCTCTAAACATTCAAGAGCAGGTTTTTGTGTGGACATAAGTTTTCAACTTCTTTGTGTAAACACCAGGAAGAGTGATTGCTGGATCATATGGTAAGATGTTATTTAGTTTGTAAGAAACCACCAAACTGCCTTCCAAAGTGGCTGTATCATTTTGTATTCCCACTAGCAATAAATGAGAGTTCCTATTGTTCCACAGCTTGTCAGCATTTGGTGTTGTCAGTGCTTTGGATTTTAGCTAATTCTAATTAAGTGGTGCATAGCGGTATTAATGTCACATTGTTGTCTCTCTCTTTTTTTTTTAGTTTATTTTGGCTGCACCAGGTCTCAGTTGCAATATGCGGACTACTTCTTTGTTGCAGCATGCGAACTCTTAGTTGTGGCGTGCATGCGGGATCTAGTTCCCTGACCAGGGATTGAACCCAGGCCCCCTGCATTGGGAGTGCAGGGTCTTAACCACTGGACCACCAGGGAAGTCCCTCATTGTTGTGTTAATGTGCCATTCTCTTACGACCTAAGATGCTGAATCACAGTGCTTTTTTATGCTTGATTTCAATCCAATGCTAAAGTTATCTCTGAGAAGTGGAATTATGGGTGGTTTTATTATCTTTACAATTATTTGCACTTTACTTTCCTGCACCTGTAGCAGTTTACCAACTGTATTAAAAGTTATAGGAGAAAAAATTATTTTTAAGACTTGGAATTTATGACTTTTCTAACTGGTCTGTTACCTTCTTTCTTTTTTAAAGTTAATACTAATCTAGTTGATATGCTAAATTATTTATTTTATGAATCACTGTAAATCATTTGATTTATTAATAAAGGATCCTAAATATTGACACCAAGATTAAAGTTTTATAATTTCAAGTTATCCGTTTTTACAGTTGAGCACAACATCTCAAAATCAGATGATTAGGAACGTCTTCTAATAATCACCTGGTGTTCACTACAGTGAGCCTCTGTTTTTGTGACTTTCCTAATACATACAGAATCACTTTCTTCTAGTAATTTATTTTATTTTATTTTATTATTTACTTTTGTTGGCCACGCTGTGTGGCTTGCAGGATCTCAGTACCCTGACCAGGGATTGAACCCGGGCCATGGCAGTGAAAGCCTGGACTCCTAACCTCTAGGCCACCAGGGAACTTCCCCTTCTAGTATTTTATTTTATTATTATTATTTTTTAACATGCTGTGCAGCATGTGGGATCTTACTTCCCTGACCAGGGATCAAACCCGTGCCCCCTGCATTGGAAGTTCGGCGTCTTAACCACTGGACCACCAGGGAAGTCCCCCACTTCTAGTATTTTAAACAAAATATTGCTATGTGAAGATAATGATGCATAATTCATATAATCTCAATTATCATAAGTTGAATTTTGAAAATTACTTCTGGGTTACTAATTCTAGCACAAATCCTGTCATTCTCATTGTAGTCCTCAAGTAATATATTGTCTAGTGTCTATCATAGAGCTATATTTTATGTAAGCTCTAGGATATTTAGCACAGTTTTAATAATTTATAAGATTCAATTAGCATCCTATAGTTAACCTATCTTGTCTAAGATTTATTATAAAACAGTAAAAACTTGAAAATGTGCTTGAATTAGCATTTAGTAGTATCTTTGCTGGTTTTACTAAGGTGTTGAATAACAGGTCACCTCTAGCCCTTTGTCTTTGAACTGTTAGATCCTAGAAATAAATCCATTTTAAGTGACACGTCATTCTATGCAAGCTCATAATTAGTTTTCTATTTTAGCATATTACATACAGGAACTTTATATGTCATACCATTTTTACCTTCAAATCTATTGCTTGAATGGAACTTAAATCATTATGCAACTTAATATATCATTTATATCCCATAACGGTAATCATAAATGTGTTTGTGCATTAGACACCTAACCATTCTTTTTTTTTTTTTTGGCCCCCCACGGCTGGGGGGATCCTTTTTTTTTTTTTTTGGCCTCACACGGCATGTGGGATCCTAGTTCCCCGACCAGGGATCAAAACCAGGCCCCTCCTGCATTGGAAGCATGGAGTCCCAACCACTGGACTGCCAGGGACGTCCCATAGCCATCCTTTAAAATAGTAGAATTCAAGTGAATTGAGGACAAATACATATAACTTACCTCTAAAATATACAATGAATTTCTCTATGAAACATCTCTTATCAATACCTCTTATGATGTCTCTTATCAATACCTTTCAAACATTCCTCAATAGAAAACACAATTGATGATAAAATATAGGTTAATACTGACTTTGTTAACAAAATGCCAGAAAGCAGGTTTTACTCTGTCAAGTTGAGTAGATTGAGTCCCAACAGACATAATAAAAGAAAAAAATTAGCTTTCCATCACCATTTAAGCATCACTTAGCAAATATTTATTTCCTTTCCAATAGTGAAAAAATGCTCATATAAGGTACAAAAGGCCTAGGGGAAGTGTGGAAATGTGGGAAAAGTGGGCTAAAGAAAATGTGGTATATATACATATACACAATGGAATATTATTGAACCATAAAAAAGAAGGAAGCCTTGCCATTTGTGACAACATGGATGGAACTTGAGGGCATTATGCTAAGTGCAATCAGCGAGAAAGACAAATACCATGTAATTTCACTTATATTTGAAGTCTAAAAAAGGAAACAAAAAAAATTCCCAAACTCAAGACAGAGAACAGATTGGTGGTTGCCCAGGGGCAGGGAGGAGGTGGGGTAGGTGAAATGGGTGAAGGGGGAGTCAAAAGGTACAAACCTCCAGTTATAAAACAAGTACTGGGGATGTAATGTACGATATAGTGACTATAGTTAATAATACTGTGTTGTATATTTGAAAGCTGCTAAAAGAGTAAATCTTAAAATTTCTCATCACAAGAAAAATAATTTGTAAATATGTGTGGTGAAGGATATTAACCAGACTTTTTGTGTTTATCATTTTGGAATATATATAATATATACAAATATCGAACCGTATATTGTACACTTGAAACTAATATGTCAATTATATCTGGAAAAAAAGAAAAAAAGCTTAGATATAAGCCACTGAAACCTGGATGGCAGGGCTGTCCCCAGCTGCTACGTCTCTCCCCACTAGCCAGATATTTTATATTCATACACAACCTCACAGGTTGGAATATTTTAGATAAGTACACACACAAACGCCAATCTGTTATCTGCCATTTGGGCAATACGAAAATCCTGCAGTGGACCGTTGTAGGTAGATGTCCTCTGCCCATTCAATACCCCAACCTTATTCTCATTGTGTTGGGATACTCCTCCCCAATTTCACGTGGTCCTGATGGGGCTGTAAACTCACTGCCACAGGGGCAGCCATGAGACCCAGGCTTGTCAAAGTTCCCGGTACCCCCAGGCTCAGTGATGACTGAGGGGTGTTGCAGACATAAGATCCAAAAAAGAACAAGCAGAGTCCACTTTAAGATGGCTTTACGAACACTGGGAAAGGGTTTTCTTGGAGCTGCGAAGCTGGGAAGTATAGCTGTCAGTGACCCTCTTGCTCACCATTTGGGGAGAATTTGTAGAATAAAGCCAAGCAGAGCTGGGAGGGGAAGACAGAGCCCTGACTACCACCTTTGAGCCCTGTTTCCAGATTTTCTGAAGCCAGTGCCACCTCTGACTCTCTGGTTTTATAAACCAATTAATCCCTTTTAGCTTAAGTTAGTTTTAACTTGCAAACAAAAATAGCCCTAATACAAAGCCTGGGTCTAGCTTGAAACATAGAGAAATGGGAAGGATGTTTGCAAACATTAAAAATTATCTGAATTGCTTCTCAGACTTTTGGCTAAGATCAAGTGTAAAAATAATCTGAAATTCCTTTTTGATGACTGGGGAGATTTGTCACTGATCTCCAAACAATTCTCTCAACTAAAATCCCATATTTATTCTAAATAGGAATTGTATTTCCTCTTAATTTTTAGTTAGCAGTTTAAATAACTTCCTCTCTTTCTGCAAGAGAATTAAAGTTTGTACATATTGTGGTTGTTCCCTTGCTGTGTTATTCTCCCAGACAAGTATTTACACTCCTGAGTTACAGCTGAAAATTACTTTGTCTCTGTCCTTCTGGAAAAGAAGGAGAAATAACATTGCTCGTAACCTAAGAAACTTGGAAATTAGTTAAACCAGTCATCCTCAGATTATTCTGGCTCTGCGTCAGAATCGTCTGGGAGAGCTTTATTCCCCTAAAGTATGAATTTTGGCTCCATTCCAAATCTTACTGGAAGGAGACTGAGTTGAACTGATTTAACACTCAGCAATGCTATAGTGAAGGAAGTTATAATTTTTTCTTAAAGAGACAGAGATATAAAACATTATCTCTTCCGTCACTGGGCAGCATCCATGAGCTCATGAAAATCTGTTCAGCTTTGTGAATAGATGAAACACTTTCACCATGGAAGACGGAGCTACAGAGGTCATTCCGGGAGCATCAAAATGAGAATAATGAGAATACACACATACATATTTCTACAAATATTCTACAGCTTTGTTCTGTAATGCAATGAAGTTGCTTGGAAAGAGTTTGATCCTCTTGACATTTGCCTTTTGGGTTTTTTGTGGTGGGCGCAGAGTTTGGGATTCATTTTTCCTCACTACTTAGGCAATGCTCTTTTGAATATTCCACCCTATACCCAGGAATTACAGGGTTTTCCACTCTGGCTGGTGAGAACACAAACTCTCCCCAGCTTTTCATGATCTCTGGGAGTTGCTCTTTTTGGGTGGTTCCTTCCCCAGCCTCAGAAGGTTTCCTCACACGCTGAGGACTTGCTGGCTGCCACCTGTGGTACTGGAGCTCTCTCCACAGCGCTTCTGCCCCCAGCGCTTGGCCCTGACAACTCTCGTTACCCCGGGCCTCCCTTGCCTTCCAGCTTTGTCTCCTCACATCAGGAGGCTGCTGGGCTCCACCTGGTTGCCCTCTCTGCACATCATCCTGGAAACACTCGCTAGGCACAAAGCTGTGCTGAGGGTAGGGTTTGCCACATCCGTTTCCCTTCTCTCAGGACCACTGTCCTTTCTTGCCTGATAGTCCATGTTTTGGAAACTGTTGTTTCATATATTTCATCTAGCTTTTTAGTTCTTTCCATTCTTTTCTGTTCTTTTCCTTTTTTTTTTTTTTTTTTTTGTGGTACGCGGGCCTCTCACTGTCGTGGCCTCTCCCGTTGCGGAGCACAGGCTCCGGACGCGCAGGCCCAGCGGCCATGGCTCACGGGCCCAGCCGCTCCGCGGCATGTGGGATCTTCCCGGACCGGGGCGGGGCACGAACCCGTGTCCCCTGCATCGGCAGGCGGACTCGCAACCACTGCGCCACCAGGGAAGCCCATGTTCTTTTACTTCTTTAAATTGATCCTGGCTACTTCATCTTGGCTGAAGAAGTTTGTGATTTTTTAAAAAGACATTCTACTTTGGCAAAGTGGTGGCAGACAGTAGCAGGGGCTTCCTCTCGGCCTTACCCAATATGGTGGCTTTGACCGCACCCCTCCTGATGGACTCGTATAAGGTTTACTTCAACTGCCATATAAGTCAATCCCAGGTATACATCCAGGTATGGGGGAGTAACCACAGAGCAGGGTCACACACCCAGTGGACCCACTGTAAACTAGAAGTTGCCAAGGACCCTATTTATTTCCTGACCCCCATGTATGTCCTCTCTGATAGGGGAGCCATGATGACATTTCAGGCTTCTTCTGTTCAACAGTCCAAGAAATGTCTGGGTATCCTCTTTTCCTCACTGTATAATCACCTGACTAACTAACTGTAGGTACCTTTGGGGAAGAACTGGGGCATCGTTATAGTAGCTACTTGACATGGTGCTGCAGGTTTCTTCCTCTGGGGGCTGGAACCAGCCTTACAGTCCATGGGTCCTGGGTCTAAATAGTGTTTCTTGTCTGAAAACATGGCAAGTCATGTAATTTTATCGAGCTGACCACACTCAGCCTCCTGTTCAACCATTCTTGCATTTATTGATTTATGACAAATAAAATGTTATATATTTAAGGTGTACAATATGATATTCTGATACACTTGATATGTATACACTGTGAAATGATTACCACAACCAAACTAATTAACATATCTATAACCTCCCATAGTTACCATTTGTCTATGTGTGTGTGTGTGTGTGTGTGTGAGACACTTGAGATTTACACTTAGCAATTTCAAGTATATAATACATTATTTTTAACTATAGTCACTATGCTGTACATTAGGTTTACTCTTGCTTTCATTTAATGATATATAATGAGCAATATTCTCATTGGTTGCTTCTATTTTACTCCTTTGGGGCTCTGTGTTCTAACCATCTCCAGAATTCTCTGAAGTTCAAGCCCCTTCAGCTGCAAATCTAGACAGTTATTACAATAATTAAAACTCCTTAGGATGTAGACAGAAGGGAGTCCGTGTACACTGGTGGTGGAAATGTCAATTGGGGCAGCTACTGTGGAAAACAGTATGGAGCTTCCTCAAAAAGCTGAAAATAGAACTACCATATGACCCAGAAATTCCACTCCTGGAATGGAATATCTCTAATTAGAAAAGATACATGCACCCCAATGTTCACAGCAGCATTATTTACAATAGCCAAGATATGGAAGCAGACTAAGTGTCCATATACAGACGGATGAATAAAGAAGATGTGATACACACACACACACACACACACACACACACACACACACACACAATGGAATACTACTCAATCATAAAAAAGAATGAAATTTTGCCATTTGCAACAACATGGATGGATTTGGAGGGTATTATGCTTAGTGAAATAAGTCAGAGAAAGGCAAATACTGTATGCTATCACTTATGAGGAATCTAAATAATAAACTAGTGAATATAACAAAATAAGAAGCAGACTTACAGATAAAGAGAACAAACTAAAGGAGAGAGGGAGGGGGAGGGGCAAGATATGGGTAGGGTATTATTAAGAATAATATGCCAACAAATTGAACAAACTAGGAGAAATGGTTAAATTCCTAGAAACATATAACCTGCCAAGACTTGAATCATGAAGGAATAGAAAATCTGAGCAGATCAATAATGAGTAAGGAGATTGGATCAGTAACCAAAGTCTCCCAACCAAAAAAAAAAAAACCTGGGACCAAATGGTTTCTTTGGTGAATTCTACTAAATATTTAAAGAAGAATTAATGCTGATCCTCTCAAACTCTTCCAAAAACTGAAGAGGGAATACTCCCAAACTCAATTTTACGAGGCCAGCATTACCCTGATACTAAAGCCAGATAAGGACACTACAAGATATAAAGCTACAGGCCAACATCACTGATGAATACAGATATAAAAATCCTCAAGAAGGGGCTTCCCTGGTGGCACAGTGGTTAAGAATCTGTCTGCCAATGCAGGGGACACAGGTTCGAGCCCTGGTCCAGGAAGATGGACCAGGGAGCACATGCCGCGGAGCAACTAAGCCTGTGCGCCACAACTACTGAGCCTGTGTGACACAACTACTGAAGCCCGCACGCCTAGAGCCTGTGCTCTGCAACGAGAAGCCACTGCAATGAGAAACCCGTGCACCGCAACGAAGAGTAGCCCCCGCTCACCACAACTAGAGAAAGACCACGTGCAGCAACAAAGACCCAGCGCAGCTAAAAATAAATAAATAAAAATAAATAAATTTATTTAAAAAAATAAAATAAAAAATAGAACTACCACATGATCCAACAATTCCACTTCTGGGTTTATATCCAAAGGAAATTAAATCAGGATCTCAAGGAGATATCTGCACTCCCATGATCATTGCAGCGTTATTCACAATCACCAAGACGTGGAAACAACATAAATGTCCCTCTATAGATAAATGGACAAAGAAATTGTGATGTATATATAAATAAAATGGAATATTTTCCACCCATAACAAAAAAGGAAATCTTGCTATTTGCTTCAACAGGGATAGACCTTAAGGGCATTATGCTACATGAAATAAGTCAGACAGAAAAAAACAAATACTGTATGATATGATATCACTCAAATGTGGAATATAAAAAAGGTGAACTCATAGAAACAGAGAGCAGAATGTTGGTGGTTACTAAGGGCTGGAGGTAGAGGAAATGGGGAGATTTTAGTCAAAGACTGCAAACTTCCAGTAAGATGAATAAGTTCTGGGGGGTCTAATGTACAGCATGATTACTGTTAATAATACCATATTATAGGGAGTTCCCTGGTGGCCTAGTGATTAGGATTCTGGGCTTTCACTGCCATGGCCCAGGTTCAATCCCTGGTCGGGGAACTGAGATCCCGCAGGCTGTGTGGCTCAGCCAAAAAAAAAAAAAAAACCAAAAAAAATATTATATTGAATATATTATATATATTCAATAATTATATATAATATATAATAAAATACATAGAAAGTTGCTAAGAGAGTAGATCTTAAATGTTCTCAGAGATCTCTCTGTCTCTCTGTGAGCTCATGAAGAAGAGATCATATGAGCATTAGGATGGCAGCTGCCTACCAGAAGAAGAGGCTTCAGAATGAAATCCACTTTGCCAACACCTTGATCTTAGAGTTCCCAGCCTCCAGCACTGTGAGAAACACATTTCTGTTGTTTCATCCACTCATCTGTGGGATTTTGTTATGGCAGCCCAAACTGACCGAGAGAGAGGTCAACACAATTTATTAATAACCAGCCAATTCCATTGTCCTTATATTCACTGTTCTCTCATATTTTCCAAAGGCTTGAACCATTGTACTGTCCAAGGCAGTCTCCTCCAATGGAACATTCTTCCAAGTCACCACCTCTTTGTCAGGGTGACAGTGAGTGACTGGGTTGCAAAACTCCATCTTATCATCTTCTTGACAACACCCAGTGCCAACTCTGTTGATTCGGGTTGTGCAGGAAGCAGACACTGAGTTAGGGGTGTGAGAGGTTTGTTGAGGGGAGGGGGTTGTGTAATACTTGAAAGATAAAGGCGGATGTGGGTCTGGGAAAACCAAGCCATGATGCAGATCTGAAACCTGTGAAGGGAAAGGGAGTAGGAAGCAGATTTGGGTAGGGAGGGCATGAGATGCAGAGGCAGATGTGACGAAGTCTCACCACCCTAATGGGAAGATCTAGAGCAAGGATTACCTATTAGAGAAGTCCCACTTTGAGCTGAAGGGGCCAGGCCTCCACATGCTCAGTTATTGGCTGGGGGATGCTTGGGAAAAGGGTGACTTTGGCTCTAAAAACAGAGGCAGATTATCCCTGAAGGGCTACAGTTGGTGGATACCAGCTAACTGCACTGCTTGCACCCAACCAGCAAGTTATTTCACAAAGGGAAATGGGAGCAGTGCACCCCCGTGGTGACACACTCACCGTTTGGTCACTCGAGATATATTTTTTAGAGTGGAATGTGTAAATTTCAACAGATCAGAAATTGCCTGGCAATATGTAGAATTTAGTTATTCAAATAGAAACCAAAGGACTGATCATCTGGAACCAGCATAAGCTCACCAAAAACAAGTTGCACCAGAAAACCAGCATCTCCTTTCTTTGATAAAGCTAGACAGAAATATGGCCTGAGTGGTGATAGTTTAATGTGTGACAGAAAAGTATTAGATAGTAGTTTAAAGAATACACTGAGCAGGCTTCCCTGGTGGAGCAG
>NC_041228.1:62901716-62904726 GCF_002837175.3 Physeter macrocephalus | reverse complement strand
ACACACACACACACACACACACACACACACACACACACACAATGGAATACTACTCAATCATAAAAAAGAATGAAATTTTGCCATTTGCAACAACATGGATGGATTTGGAGGGTATTATGCTTAGTGAAATAAGTCAGAGAAAGGCAAATACTGTATGCTATCACTTATGAGGAATCTAAATAATAAACTAGTGAATATAACAAAATAAGAAGCAGACTTACAGATAAAGAGAACAAACTAAAGGAGAGAGGGAGGGGGAGGGGCAAGATATGGGTAGGGTATTATTAAGAATAATATGCCAACAAATTGAACAAACTAGGAGAAATGGTTAAATTCCTAGAAACATATAACCTGCCAAGACTTGAATCATGAAGGAATAGAAAATCTGAGCAGATCAATAATGAGTAAGGAGATTGGATCAGTAATCAAAGTCTCCCAACCAAAAAAAAAAAAACCTGGGACCAAATTGTTTCTTTGGTGAATTCTACTAAATATTTAAAGAAGAATTAATGCTGATCCTCTCAAACTCTTCCAGAAACTGAAGAGGGAATACTCCCAAACTCAATTTTACGAGGCCAGCATTACCCTGATACTAAAGCCAGATAAGGACACTACAAGATATAAAGCTACAGGCCAACATCACTGATGAATACAGATATAAAAATCCTCAAGAAGGGGCTTCCCTGGTGGCACAGTGGTTAAGAATCTGTCTGCCAATGCAGGGGACACAGGTTCGAGCCCTGGTCCAGGAAGATGGACCAGGGAGCACATGCCGCGGAGCAACTAAGCCTGTGCGCCACAACTACTGAGCCTGTGTGACACAACTACTGAAGCCCGCACGCCTAGAGCCTGTGCTCTGCAACGAGAAGCCACTGCAATGAGAAACCCGTGCACCGCAACGAAGAGTAGCCCCCGCTCACCACAACTAGAGAAAGACCACGTGCAGCAACAAAGACCCAGCGCAGCTAAAAATAAATAAATAAAAATAAATAAATTTATTTAAAAAAATAAAATAAAAAATAGAACTACCACATGATCCAACAATTCCACTTCTGGGTTTATATCCAAAGGAAATTAAATCAGGATCTCAAGGAGATATCTGCACTCCCATGATCATTGCAGCGTTATTCACAATCACCAAGACGTGGAAACAACATAAATGTCCCTCTATAGATAAATGGACAAAGAAATTGTGATGTATATATAAATAAAATGGAATATTTTCCACCCATAACAAAAAAGGAAATCTTGCTATTTGCTTCAACAGGGATAGACCTTAAGGGCATTATGCTACATGAAATAAGTCAGACAGAAAAAAACAAATACTGTATGATATGATATCACTCAAATGTGGAATATAAAAAAGGCGAACTCATAGAAACAGAGAGCAGAATGTTGGTGGTTACTAAGGGCTGGAGGTAGAGGAAATGGGGAGATTTTAGTCAAAGACTGCAAACTTCCAGTAAGATGAATAAGTTCTGGGGGGTCTAATGTACAGCATGATTACTGTTAATAATACCATATTATAGGGAGTTCCCTGGTGGCCTAGTGATTAGGATTCTGGGCTTTCACTGCCATGGCCCAGGTTCAATCCCTGGTCGGGGAACTGAGATCCCGCAGGCTGTGTGGCTCAGCCAAAAAAAAAAAAAAAACCAAAAAAAATATTATATTGAATATATTATATATATTCAATAATTATATATAATATATAATAAAATACATAGAAAGTTGCTAAGAGAGTAGATCTTAAATGTTCTCAGAGATCTCTCTGTCTCTCTGTGAGCTCATGAAGAAGAGATCATATGAGCATTAGGATGGCAGCTGCCTACCAGAAGAAGAGGCTTCAGAATGAAATCCACTTTGCCAACACCTTGATCTTAGAGTTCCCAGCCTCCAGCACTGTGAGAAACACATTTCTGTTGTTTCATCCACTCATCTGTGGGATTTTGTTATGGCAGCCCAAACTGACCGAGAGAGAGGTCAACACAATTTATTAATAACCAGCCAATTCCATTGTCCTTATATTCACTGTTCTCTCATATTTTCCAAAGGCTTGAACCATTGTACTGTCCAAGGCAGTCTCCTCCAATGGAACATTCTTCCAAGTCACCACCTCTTTGTCAGGGTGACAGTGAGTGACTGGGTTGCAAAACTCCATCTTATCATCTTCTTGACAACACCCAGTGCCAACTCTGTTGATTCGGGTTGTGCAGGAAGCAGACACTGAGTTAGGGGTGTGAGAGGTTTGTTGAGGGGAGGGGGTTGTGTAATACTTGAAAGATAAAGGCGGATGTGGGTCTGGGAAAACCAAGCCATGATGCAGATCTGAAACCTGTGAAGGGAAAGGGAGTAGGAAGCAGATTTGGGTAGGGAGGGCATGAGATGCAGAGGCAGATGTGACGAAGTCTCACCACCCTAATGGGAAGATCTAGAGCAAGGATTACCTATTAGAGAAGTCCCACTTTGAGCTGAAGGGGCCAGGCCTCCACATGCTCAGTTATTGGCTGGGGGATGCTTGGGAAAAGGGTGACTTTGGCTCTAAAAACAGAGGCAGATTATCCCTGAAGGGCTACAGTTGGTGGATACCAGCTAACTGCACTGCTTGCACCCAACCAGCAAGTTATTTCACAAAGGGAAATGGGAGCAGTGCACCCCCGTGGTGACACACTCACCGTTTGGTCACTCGAGATATATTTTTTAGAGTGGAATGTGTAAATTTCAACAGATCAGAAATTGCCTGGCAATATGTAGAATTTAGTTATTCAAATAGAAACCAAAGGACTGATCATCTGGAACCAGCATAAGCTCACCAAAAACAAGTTGCACCAGAAAACCAGCATCTCCTTTCTTTGATAAAGCTAGACAGAAATATGGCCTGAGTGGTGATAGTTTAATGTGTGACAGAAAAGTATTAGATAGTAGTTTAAAGAATACACTGAGCAGGCTTCCCTGGTGGAGCAGTGGTTGAGAGTCCGCCTGCCGATGCAGGGGACACGGGTTCATGCCCCGG
>NC_041228.1:62809108-62901557 GCF_002837175.3 Physeter macrocephalus | reverse complement strand
AAAGCCTGCATGCAGCAACAAAGACCCAACACAGCCAAAAAAAAAAAAAATAAAAAAAAAAAAAAAAAAAAAAAAAAAAAAAATACACTGAGCTATGGATACTAAATAGTATTCTGTAAGCTGCTGTCCTTTGCTTGTTTTAAACATCGAAAAGAGGTAGAACAAATGCTTCAATGTGATACCGAAAAGGAGGCAGAGAGTATGTTGCAAGATGGAAAAAGAAAACAAAAAACACAAGGCTCAAATGAATGGCAGGACTAAACAAGATGAAGCCTTACACAAAGAAGTAACATACTTTACTTGGGACCAAACAATAATAATAATTTTTAAAAAAAAACCTATACAGATATAAGCAAAATGAAAAACATAGCTTTACCAATCAAAATCATGTGTGATGTGGCTGCCCAAAAAAGTGAATTCAGTCACAGGTGTTACTAAAAGCAGTGTCTAAACCAGTGTTTTTCAAATTTGTTCTAAACAGCAAACCCTTTCTCCTAACGCAAACATATGCAGAACATCAATATGAAATACATTCAAGTGTGTCCCTGAGGTACCTCCAAGGAATTCCTAGAGCTGTGAGAAACAGCTTAAAAATCTCTGACCTAAACCGGAGAGTAAATTCCATTCTCTTTCATCTATCAGAGTATTTGAAGTAGTAAGATCAATTCTGGTTACCACACTTTAAAGCATCCTTGAAAATCTTGACCCTACAAAAGAATGACGAAAGGATATGAAAATGTGTCATGTAAAAAACCAGTGGGGGAGATGTTTTCCTGAAAGAGAAATACGTTCTCAAAACATTTGGAAACATCTGGAGAAGGGATTGGATTAAGTTTATGTGTCTCCAGGAAGCAGAACTAGAAAAAAGAGATGAACAGGGTGTTTAGTTTCCTAGGGCTGTTGTAACAAATTACCACAAACTGGATGGTATTTATTCTGTCACAGTTTTGGAGCTACAAGTCCAAGGTCAGGTGTCGGCAGGACCATGCTGTCTCCAAAGGCCCTAGGGAAGACTCCTTCCTTGCCTCTTCCACCTTCTGGTGGTTCCCGGCAATCCCTGGTGTTCTCCCCGTGCATGTCTCTGGGTCTTCTCCAATCGTAGAACACCACCACTCACATTGGATTAAGGTCCACCCTATGCCAGTAGGATCTCACCGACTAATTATATCTTCAACGACTCTATTTCCAAACACAGTCACATTCTGAAGTACTGGGAGTAAAGACTTCAACACAATTCAATCCAACATGGAGACAGATTTCAGTTCGGAGGAAATAACTTGTTAATAAGCTTTATTCAAAAGTGCAATAATTTTCTGAGTTAGGTTAATTCCCATCAGTGAAGGTAGTCAGGAGTGATCGCTTCAAAGACGTTGAGAAATAATTCATTTGGTTAGGTTATTGGACTAGAAAATATTAAATTCCTTTCCAGCTTTTTGACAATAGGCAATAAGCTCATGAACTAAGAAAATATCACACAAAATACTTCATGATCATTGTCACCTAAAAACTTCAGCTTGCATCTCCACTCAGTAATTGACTATATAAGCTACCATACTTGGTGCTATGGGGAATATAAACATATCTCCTCTCCCAAATCTGCTTCTCCTTCTTGTGTTTCGGTGAAGGTCACAGCTCTCCACTCAGTTGTCCAACCCAAGAATATGGGCGGGTCATTCGAAGTACAAGCATATTGACTTAGGGCACGAAATCTTGGAGTCTGTCACTCAGGTTTAAATTCAAGCTCTATCACTTTTCAGCTGTGATTCTGAGCAAGTTGCTTACAGTTAAATTTGTCTACGTTCTCATACTCTATTTTAGGCCATCATCATCCTTTATCTTTTGTTTGAAAGCCTCATAATTCTGTTTAATTGAGGTAAGATGTTCAATAAACTAAAATTATTTAAAGTGTGCAATGTAGAAAAGAAAAAAGTGTGTAATGAGTTTATAGACACATACACACACATATATATATACATACATATGTGTGTATATATATATAATTATATACATGCACATCGGTGAAATCAAGATAATCAAGATAAAGAACATATCCATCACCTCCGAAAGTTTATTCATGCCTGTTCCCACCGCTCCATATCCTCTGGCAAACACTTATCTGATTTATTTTTTTATTGAGGTTTAGCTGATTTACAACACTATGTAAGTTTCAAGTGTACAACATATTAATTCACAATTTTTAAAGACTATACTCCATTTATAGTTATTAAAAAATATTGGCTATATCCCCTGTGCCGTACAATTTGTAGCTTATTTTATACATAGTAGTATCTTTTAATCCCTTATCCACATCTTGTCCCTTTCCCCTTCCCTCTCCCCATTGGTAACGAATAGTTTGTTCTCTATATCTGTAAGTCTGTTCTCTTTTGCTATATTCACTAGTCTTATTTTTTAGATTCCACATATAAGTGATAACATACAGTATTTGTGTTACTCTTATTCCACTTAGCATAAAACTCTCCAAGTTTGTTCGTGTTGTTGCAAATGGCAAAATTTCATTATTTTTTATGGTGGAGTAGTATCCCATTGTGTGTGTGTGTGTGTGTGTGTATATATATATATATATATATATATACCACAGCTTCTGCATCCATCCATCCCTTCCCCCACCCTTTCCCCTTTGGTATCCATAAGTTTGTTTTCTATGTCTGTCTGTGAGTCTGTTTTGTAAATTTCATTTGTATCATATTTTAGATTCCACTTAAGTGCTATCATATATTTGTCTTCCTCTGTCTGACTTACTTCACTTAGTATGATAATCTCCAGTCCATCCATGTTGCTACAAATGGCATTATTTCATTCTTTTTGATGGCTGAGTAATATTCCATTGTGGTGTGTGTGTGTGTGTGTGTGTGTGTGTGTGTGTATGTGTGTGTGTGTGTATACACTACATATTCTTTATCCGGTCCTTGGTCGATGGACATTTAGGTTGCTTTCATGTCTTGGCTATTGTAAACAGTGGGGCTATGAACGCTGGGGTGCATGTATCTTTTTTGAATTAGAGTTTTCTCTGGATATATGCCCAGGAGTGGGATTGCTAGATCATATGGTAACTCTATTTTTGCTTTTTTAAGGAACTTCCATACTGTTTTCCATAGTGACTGTATCAATTTACATTCCCACCAACAGTGTAGGAGGGTTCCCTTTTCTTCACACCCTCTCCAGCATTTTTACTGTTTGTGGACTTTTTAATGATGGCATTCTGATTGGTGTGAGGTGGTACCTCATTGTAGTTTTGATTTGCATTTCTCTGGTAATCAGCGATGTTGAGCATCTTATTTTATCAACTGTTTTCAATAATTTGTGCCATAGTTAAGAAATCTTTGCCGAATTCAAGATGTCAGATTTTCTCATTTTCTTAAAGCAGTTTCACAGTTTTTATTCTTAATTTAGGTCTATGATTCATCTGGGGTTAATGTTTGTATATGGTATGAGGTGGGATTTTTATTTTTTGCAAGTGGCTCTTCAAACGTTCTAGTACGATGCGTTGAATAGATTATTCTTTTCTTCTAAAAGTGCCCTGGAATCTCTGTTGAAAATCAACTGACCCTACCTTTGGACTCTGCCTTCTGTTCCATTGATGTGTATGTCTATATTTATGCCAATACTTTACAGTCAATTCACGTCAGCATCGTCTGTTGTCTGGATTACAATTAAGCCTCTCGTTTTCTCTTCCAGTTCTGTGACCTTTCCAAACACACACTCCAGCCTACGGCCAAGGTAATTTTTCTGAAGTGCAAATCTGACTCTGTCAGTCACTACTGCCCGTAAGCTAAAATCAAAACTCTATAACCTGGTCTCGCAGGTTCTAGCTCTAGTTTTATCTCTTGACTTATTTCCACCACTCCCTCATCCAAATTGAACGCTACAAACACGGTTCTCTCTCGCCCTGGGTTTTTGCATTTGCTGTGTGCTTTAGCTCATATGCCTGGCAAATACTCTTCACTTCCGCTGAAATTCTTTCCAGACTCCCTTAGTCAGCTGTGACTGTTCCTGCTTTTTTCTTAAATTTTTATTGGAATATAGTTGATTTACAATGTAAATCATGTTTCTGCTGTACAGGAAAGTGAATCAGTTATACGTATATAGACGTACACATATGTGTATATATATAAATATATATTCTTTTTTTAGATTCTTTTCCTGTATAGGTCGTTACAGAGTACTGAGTAGAGTTCCCTGTGCTCTACAGCAGGTCCTTATTAGTGACCTGCTTTGTGATTGGTGCTGCTGTGATGCTCACTCAGCATTCTCTTATTACCCGGACGCCACTGTCCTTCCCTGCCAGATCATAAGCTCCTTGGGACCCAGGAGGCACTCAGTATTTGAACGAGTATAAAGTGAACAAGACGGGTTCTTGTTCTTGAGAAACTCCCAACACGGTGTGGCATGCAGAGCAGTAAACCACGTCAGACTGTGTCACTCCCTTCCCCACACCTCCAGTGCTTTCTAGGTCTGTTGTTTCTGCTTTTTTTTTTTTTAATCATGATGTCCTGTTTCCCAGATCTTTTGTGTACTGATCGCTGTATTGAAATAAATCCCTTGGGGGAATAATTTGAGGCCTACAAAGAGAATAGCTTTCTCCAGAGTGGAGTTTCAGTTGCTTCTGATAACCTCCTGAGGACATGGCCAGTCACGGACCTCTTCTTTTTTTTTTTGGCGGTACGCGGGCCTCTCCCAGTTGCGGCCTCTCCCGTTGCGGAGCACAGGCTCCGGACGCGGACGCGCAGGCTCAGCGGCCATGGCTCACGGGCCCAGCCGCTCCGCGGCACGTGGGATCCTCCCGGACCGGGGCACGAACCCGTGTCCCCTGCATCGGCAGGCGGACTCTCAACCACCGCGCCACCAGGGAAGCCCACGGACCTCTTCTTAATCTAGGTCCACAACCTGACATTCCCCAAACCACTCCAGGGTGCAAGTCTGAATCAGGGCTGTTTCCTCAAGTGACCTTTACTCTGGGAGTGGAATTCTACCGGGTTCTGGCTTTAAGTTAGTTTTGATGGGTGGGATGTTGGCGTAGTAACTCAGACTCATTTGGGGCATACCCTGGGCTTTGTTTTCTGGGCAAACTTCCCTGTGACATTGCCCACACATTGGCTCAGTTTCCTAATTCCCTCCCAACTGCCAAATGCCCTGAGAACAGAGGCATCTCTGAGTGCTCGGCTCATCTCTTTGTTTAGTGGAAACTTTGGAAAATCGATTTCAATCTTACCCTGACTCGTAAAGCCCTGTATCATTTGGCCTCTGGCTTCTACTCCCCAAGTCTCTGAACCAGACAGTCATCCTCTGGGCTGACCTTCATACAAGTCCTCTCCTAGAGCTTTTAAAGCACTTTGCTACCTTTGGGCTTGCCTAGAACCCATCCACAGTTTGTATGTTTCACGCCATGACAACACTTTTTGCAAACAACGTGTTCCTCTGATTATCAGAAACTGCCACTTATCTGTACCCCTTCAGGCTCATCACTGTTGTATTATCTTTTCTTATCGCCCTTATCATAGGCCTTTGGAAGATATATGCTTCCTCTTATCTGCCATCCTTCTTGGTATAGGAGAGGTCATCACTAAGTATTTGCTTAATGTCCAATTTTAACCTTAGTGAGTGTCAGGTTTACCTTTATGATCTCAGAGTCCCTTAGATATATTTAGTTTAAAACAATTATATTCTTAATTTGTGAATACATTCAAGCAATTTACCTCAGAGATAAAGGATTTTATTTAAAAAAAGCAAAACCTATTAAGAATGACAAATGACTTACTTTAAAGCAATTTTTTTCAAATTCTCTGGGACAGGAAGGGTAGGGTGTTCTGCTATAACATTTCACACAGATGGTGGTTTGGTTTAGATGTTTCAAAATTGCTAGTGCCCAAGTTTCTTTGAAAAAGCTAGGATAGAAATACAAGCACAATCAGGTTAATTCAACTAACATTTATTAAAAGCTTATGTGGCAGCTAAGACCCGACACAGCCAAATAAATAAATATTTTTTTTTTTTTAAAAAGCTTATGTGATATGTACTGTGTGCCACATGCTGGATACACAAACACAACTGAGACATTATCCCAGTGTAAAGAGTTCCAGATAGAAGACTGGTAGGGGGTAAACAGGGAAGGACAAAGACAGTAACTTTATAACCACATCTGAACTGGACCTTGCAGGTAGAAAAGCAGAAAATGAACATTTTGGGAGCAGGGGAGAACATCAGCCGAGTACAGGTAGTCTTGCGGCACTGTTACTCACGGGACAAGGTATGTGGAGGGCTGAAGAGCAGCCATGGAACACCTGGACCGGCAGCGATAAGTCAAAACGCCAAGGGGACTGGAGAAAAGGGAAAGAAATTCCAGAGATGGCTTGAAGGCTCAACAGGACCGAAAAATGTCAGAGAGAACTAGTAAATAGTGTTAGAGTCTTCGTTTTGATAACTAAGTCAGATAGGAATGCAATTAACTATAACAGAAAAAGACATATGGATGGCCAAGAGGCACATGAAAAGATGCTCAACATCACTAATCATTAGAAAAAGGCAGATCAGAACTACAACTACAACTAGGTATCACCTCACACCAGTCAGAATGGCCATTATCAAAAAATCTATAAATAATAAATGCTGGAGAGGGTGTGGAGAAAAGGGAACCCTCTTGCACTGTTGGTGGGAATGTAAATTGATACAGTCACTGTGGAGAACAGTATGGAGGTTCCTTAAAAAACTAAAAACTGAACTACCATATGACCCAGCAATCCCACGACTGGGCATATACCCTGAGAAAACCATAATTCAGAAAGATACATGCACCCCAATGTTCACCGCAGCACTATTTACAATAGCCAGGATATGGAAGCAACCCAAATGTCCATCGACAGAGGAATGAAGAAGATGTGGCATATACACACACACACACACACACACACACATATATACATACATACATACATACACACAATGGAATATTACTCAGCCATAAAAGGGAACGAAATTGGGTCATTTGTACAGATGTGGATGGACCTAGAGACTGTCATAGTGAAGCCAGAAAGAGAAAAACAAATATCGTATATTAACGCATATATGTGGAATCTAGAAAAATGGTACAGATGAACCTATCTGCAAAGCAGAAATAGAGACAAAGATGTAGAGAACAAACGTGTGGACACCAGCGGGGGAAGAGGGGGTGGGGTGAATTGGGAGATTGGGATTGACATATATACGCCACGGGATATGAAACAGATAACTAGTGGACCTGCTGTATAGAATGGGGAACTCTACTCGGTGCTCTGTGGTGACCTGGGTGGGACGGGATGTGTGTATACGTATGGCTGGTTCACTTCACTGTACAGCAGTAGCTAGCACAACACTGTAAAGCAACTATACCCCAATAAAAAGTTAAAAAAAACCACACCATATAAAAGAAATAGGCATTTGGGGGGCTGAGAGTGGAGATAAGAAATTTTTCATGTTAAGTGGCCTTTTCTGCAGGATATAGCCAACCACATTAGGGTCTTGCCTGATGATATATATCTACCCACATTAGGTCCTTGAAGATCAACTACATGTATGAGAAGATATTCTCCACCTTACTTCCTTATTTCAGCTTTCCTTATTTGACCCTTTTATTCAGTTCATGTTTAATTTTGCCATGTATTACGTTAGCATGAAAAGTACTGTGGAATACAGGGAGGGTTTCAACAAAACCACTTATCCACAGTAGCTTAAACTAGTGAAGAAAAGTTATACCTTCTGTCGGAGGTAGAAATTATTTTAAGGATTATAATAAAAGGAGAGAGTGCCATCAAAGTACAAAGAAAGATGAACCTTGCATCTATCTAACCAGCTACTAATCTAGTTGTTTAGGGCTGCAGAAACAGCTTGTTGGGATAAGAGAGTTTTATGGTAGTACAGCTGCCCCAGTGAGGAGTACAGTAGATCCCCTGTGAAAAGAAAACTTAGAACGGCCAGCAGGACACACTGAATTTCTTCCTGCCAGGAATACCTGAGATGTGGAGATATCCCCTTCTTCTGCTTACCTCCTTCTCTCTTCTCATAGCTTCAGGAGTCAGTCACTTATGTAAGTTAGTTGATCTGCTTGTGTACTTGGGAAAGCATGTCCTTATTAATCGTACAACTTGAAGCTCAGGAGCACCAGACTCATGGTAACTCTGAGCAAGTGCTCCAGTCTCAATTCCATCTTTTCTGAAAATGCCCAGTCTTTTATCAGGACTCAGTTAAAGCATGAAGAACCACTACAACACACTAGGTTACACTACTAAGCAAAGATGATCTTTAAATAAAAAAACAAGTGGCTTTAGTGACTATCTTCAGTCTGTTGTATTCATTTTGGAAATGGACATGTGATTATTTCCATAATCCTTTAAAGATCACAGTCTTTTATAAAAAGGAACTATTATATAAATTTTCACATTATCATAAACTGCAAAAAGGTTTAATATCTATCCAATTTAGCACTGAAGTCTACAGAAAAAGAAATCAATGACAACTGCTTTATTATTAAAAGTTACTGAATTCCATAAAGCACACAATGTAGTTTGTATTCAACTAACAAAAGTTTGATACATGTATTTAAAAATATATAATATATAGATTTATCTGTCAACATTTATATTCTATTTAAAAAGCAGTAGCTTTACATATTTTACAACTTGGTTTTATAAAATATTAAAAATATATAATATATAGATTTATCTGTCAACATTTATATTCTATTTAAAACCCAGTAGCTTTACATATTTTACAACTTGATTTTGTAAAATACATACATCCGCCCTATGCAAATCTTCAAGCATGAGCTTCCATTCCTATTAATAAAATGCACAATCTATATTTCTGAATATTCAGAGAAAAATGGTACCAACTAAAAATAACATATCCATCATGACTTGAACATGCACCTAATTCTTGGCTACTAGATAACTGACCTAATAATCTATTCAAATAACTATGTTCCTTGAGCTTGACAATCATTTTGCACTATGTAAACAATCTGTGATTAACCTTGAAGAGACTTGCATTTCCAGGGTATCTGACACAATCTACCAAATTCTTTATTCGTCCTGTTTCAGGTTTTTAATTAGAGAGGCAAGATTATTCAGTAATTTGATGTGCCAGGAAATCTGACAAGTCACACCTAACAAGACAAAGCCCGGTGAGTTTTGAAACCGTGCTTTTGCCTTTGAGAAAACAGCTCTGAGAATTACTGTGGGAGCAAACTTTCTCAAAACCCTGATGGTGTATGTGCCAAGAAATAGAACAAGAACTATTACTCCTTTCCCAATCAAATGTGCTCAACTTGCAAAACTCGAGTTCTTTAGGTATGTGAAGACGTACTGGCTTCTATTCAGACATTCCTTCCACATATTCAAAATGGCTTCAGATATCACAGTTTTATTAACAAAAAACTTTTCATAAGAAAGATATTCATGTAATAATTTTGGAGATTCATCCCCAACTATAAGTCCCAATGCTAACATTTGAGAATTAAAGTCACAATAAACACCTCAATTATCAGGACCATAGTCAGAACCAGAACTTCAACTTGAAGGACAGAGATCTAAGTTTGAAGTACATGTTTAGATTCCACGGGCCTCTAATGATAATGATGTATATAAATCTGTCTTTAATTTATGCTGAGAAAGTAAATGTCTCCCACAAATTATTATTTTTAAAACACAGTTCCAAGTCTCAAAATGGTTTAGAAACTTAAATGGAAAAACACTTTCACCAAAATAAGTAATTTAACTCATTTGGGCAATAATTAGGCTTCGAGAGAGTCACATCCACAAAGCAAATGAAATTCCCTCAATATCAGTATTTAAGAACTAAATTATACCTAACAGCTTATTTATCAAGTAGTCAATTATTCAAATTTAGCCATCTACTGATGGACTAAGATTAGGTATCAGAAATTATTTTATTTGTAGGATGGAATCTTTTTATTAAAATTTTTTTCCGATATGATTTTAATAATCCTCCTTCTCCAGATTTCCTAACCTCAAGAAAGGGAAAGGGAGAAGAAAGGGAAGGCAGGAAAGAGAGGAGAAAATCTGAGAGGTCAGAGGGACACTGAAGGCTGATCCACTGGTATCTGTGAGGAGACAGGAAGGAAGAAAAATAAAGGAGGAATAAAAATAAAGACTGCAAAGAGGATTAGGGCCAGGAGGTGCAGATTAAAAGATACCTTCTTCACAGATCTTCATCATGCAAAGGCATTAGCATAACAGAATAGTGCAGTAGCTGATTTTGATAACAATGAATCCTCAGAAAAGACTCATATGGTCAAGCCTCAGCTCTTTTTGAAAATAAACTTATGTATACAATTACAAATCTTAAGCATTCAGCTAAAATATGTACAAAAAACTAAATAAAAGTGAGATTGAGAAATGTAAGCAGCAGTAACCATAAAGGCTTAGAACTAGTGACACTGAATTCTTTATTTAAAAAAAATTTTTTTAAAACACACAGTACCTCCTCTTCTCTTCTATTTTTAGGAAGAAGCTTCAACAAGTTTTTAAATATCTCAATTCTCAAAAACAATAGGCTTTTTAAAAAATAAGAGTTGATTACCAGAAACAAGTAATATGTGGTTACATACCATTTTCATATCATTACTCATTTCAATTCATCTTTGATGCAATCTGGGAACAATTAAGCAGTCACTAGATACCTGTTTTAGAATCTGAAGAAATTATTATCCACCACAGGAATCTAATGATATATATTTTTGCATACAGTTAAAATTTCTGAAGGGAAAAAGTAGTAAACTATTCTAGTTACTTCATACGAAATATTTATATACCTAGTCAAAACAATAAGTATTAAGATCTTTCTCCAGATGAACTCTATATAAAAGCTATTTTTAGCATTTTCTTCCGGGGATTAAAAAAAAAGCCTTATTTCCCTGCTAGCTAAAAAGGAGGAATTTGTACATTACAAGTAAGTCCTTTAGAGATGAATACTAAATTCCTTAGGAGAACAGCCATAAAATTTATTTTTAAAAATTTATCTTAAAAAACTGAAAACCGTTTCTCTCTTTAAAATCTATGGCATTAATTACCTACTTGACATAATTTTTTTCTTTTCTTTTTTGATTTTTTGGAAAGGGCACCAAGTTCATGATCTAAACATGCAAAATAAGGAACTGAATGTATCACTGCCTTAACAGAATTTGGCAAACCAGAAGAATGGCCTTAAAATAAATAAATAAATAAATAAAAAAGAAGAGAGTACGTATTGTCCTAAATCTGAAGGTATCATTCTGTAGACCTATGCAGCAGATAGCGCCTCATAGAGGGAACGCAGGGTAGAGGGAAGTACCATGTTCCTATGTACACTTTCTTAGTTATTCTGGTTGACATTCAACAACGCAATACAGAGAAATATTCTTTTTATTATTACAAAGCCGTTAATTGCCCTCTCTTGAGCAATGACTCAGGTAAACATCTTATGCTTTTAATAATGTAACTTATATTTAAAGTTAACTTAATTAAATCTAAGTGCACAGGAGTTTTCAATGATTCCTAAATTCAAGGAAGTAACGCATAAGGTGTTACCAGATTGCAAATTTTGAATGGTTGGTGCTTCTATATTTCAGGATATTTCATCCTATCTTCTTCTCCTTAAACCATAAAATGTACCAAAAATATTTGGTTTTCCTTTGCTTTCCTCTGTGTCATTTTAATTTATTGTACTGTATCTCTATGTAGAGAGAGAGGTATGTTAAAATACTATTATTTGTATTAAAAAACTCAATTGAGGCCATATATGACCTATTAATCTATACGATAGCATTGTTAACCTTTGACCTGGTC
This sequence comes from Physeter macrocephalus, assembly GCF_002837175.3. Taxonomy (NCBI): domain Eukaryota; kingdom Metazoa; phylum Chordata; class Mammalia; order Artiodactyla; family Physeteridae; genus Physeter; species Physeter macrocephalus. The sequence continues at coordinate 62,889,723 of NC_041228.1, read as the reverse complement.
TATTAATTCCTTTGGTGAATAAATGTCACAGGTCATTTCTTTATAAAAGGATTTTAGTAAGAGGACCAGCAGTACGGAGAGAGACCCTCACCCCACCCCAGAGAATGATCAAGTGAATCAGTAGTTTAGAGCAGTTACGTAAAATATGAAAAATACGTAATTTACAGCTGCAATTTTCATATTAAAAAGCAGTTAAAAACTAAGAGTAGTTCAAAGCATTCCAAAAAACATTTTTTTGTCTTGTTTAAATCGGCCAACTAATAAATAGACTGATAGAGACTACTGTGAGAATTTGTGTACATCTCTAGTTAAGAACAAAAATGCTTTTAAGTTTAAACACTGGTAGTTGCTAACCAGCAGTATAAACAGTGTCCACAATTTGGTGGCTGGCCATAGTTTAAACTTTTTTTTCAAGTTATTTCTACAGCAGACATATTTTAGAAGTCTACCCACCCCTGAGTTCAACAATTATACTTTTAGAGTGTAAAATTATACGCCCTTAATTAACAACATGTACAAAGCTACAAAATGTCACCTATACAGAGATTAAAAACAATTTTTAAAATATTCTTTGCCAATTATTGATCGGATGGTTTTGCTGGGGTACATATTTCAAACCTTTTAGCCAACTGGCTTTCACTTTTAAGCCCAAATTGATTCATTATATTCACTGCAGGATATGTCAAAAAGAGTGCAACAATAGGCATTAGTAAAAATAACATTGTAGTAGAAACAGATTTTGCATATGTGAAAAGGTAATTTATAAAATACATTAATTGCTTTTTAAAAAGAGAACCTAGTTGCAGTATCATTAACTTACATGGTACTGAGAGTTGGACCTTTCAATTTTTTTTTTTTCTATAGAAAAATGTTATCTAGCTGTAAGCAAAGTCTTAAATAACAAAACAAAGCAAAACAAAACAAATCCCTCCAGAACAAAACTGTATGGTTGTGTGAGACAAATAAGCGAACATATCATTCTATAGTGTACTTCTGCCTAAATTTTAAAATAAAAATGTCCACACTCTTTTGTTAAAACATTAAGCCTCTGTCAAAAATGTATTTCTTATTTTAGGGTACAGGATTGAAGGACAAGATGATACTTACAAGTAAAGAAAATTTACAAGAAAAAACTTGACAAAAGTTTTTCAATTAAAGTACTGTAACATTCAAACTTGACTTAACATAACAAAAGAAACAAAACTGCAAACAAAAATGTTTATGGATTTTCCGAACACAAATAAATGAAATAGTGTCGAGGCAGCAGGGCTCATGCTGACGGCTAGCAGGAAGTAGCAGAGTGTCATCTGCTGGGGAAAATCGTTAACGTACAAACGACAAGCCCAACTCATGGACTGCAGCGGTTTACTCGTCACTCTGCCATTTTTCTTACTTCCAAAATAAAGCCTTGATTAAACCATTCATACCCTATATTACTCACACCTTTACTTCAGAGACTGAGGAACTATATACAACAAATGAATTCATTTTCACCATAGGGATAACATATTGTACCTCTCTGCCAATGTCACTTGAAAACTATCCATGTCAAAACAATTTGACAGCAGATATAAACAATTCAATAAATACGCAATGATCTTTCATTACAGTCCTTTAAAGACGCATGTTAATTCATGCTGTTAACCTTAGGTTCACAGTGCATAGAATCCAAATATAAGCAGTTGGGGTGACTTTCAAAGTAACGTTGGATCCCTCACTTTATTTATAATCCCACTCTTACGGATAAGTTCATTTCAGAGGCCCCATCATGCATTAATCACTGGGTGGCAGGAGTTAATGAAAATTTTTCCTGTTACAACGTCCATTGCCGGCAATGAACGTCCCAAAACCGCCAAGGAAGTCATTGTTATTGCACAATACATGAGGACCTGGAACTTTTCCAAAAGCTTAAAAAAATAAAAATAAAAAATGGAATTATATTTGACATTTCCTGACACCTGCATTAATACTGTATGACTAATAAAAGCATGTCAGTTGCCTGGACTGAACCAGCGATCAACATGCGCCCAGAATGCACACGAGTAAAAATGCAGTAAAAGGAAGTAGTCTTCATTGCCTATAGGTCACTTCCAGTCAAAGGTTAAAGTTCAAAGACTGAATGATCAAAGTGCTCATTTTCTCAGTAGGACTATCTTCTGCTAGGAGGATGATAACAGTGGCATCAACAAGTATCATCTTCAAGAAAAGGAGAAAAAAGATAATTAAAATAGTCAAGCATGCATAAGTAAAATCTACAAGTTAGTCTAATACAGAAATATTTCAAGTAGCAAGAAGAACATGGTTTACATTTCTGACTTGTCTCCCCCAATCCCTGCAAATAAAAAAGTCCGTTTTGTGTTCGAGTATACAGTGACAAGCAAATCAAGCTGTATTCTTTCAGGGAAATGGTAGTTTACACAAATCTTAAAATGATATTATTATCAGTATGTTAGTTCTATTTCAAATAATAAATTGATATATGTTAGCACATATTCATGATTTACCAATCATAAGAGAATTCTTTTATGGGCAACAATTTAAAACTGTAATGAGACAGGAGGTAAACTCCTGACCAACACTGTCATGCTACTTAACACAGAATAATTCAAGTTATGTCACTGAAAGAAGTAACTTCACATATGAGCTACAATCTCTAAATCAATCAGTAGTAAATGTTATTAATTTCTCTTCAGAAAATAAAATTTTCAGCAAGTATACACATACATGCAAAGGAGGTCATTTAAAAAAAAAACAATCCCACAGGTATAGTAACACCTTCTGATAGCCTCAACACATTTATGTAACACATATAAATTCTGGGGAGTTGATGAATTATTTTACAAAATTTACTTCACAAAACCTATTGAAGGACTTTGAGGACTGGGTATTCTTCAGAAAGAATCTCTAGAAAGAAGTAAGACTAGTGGCATCTACCCAAAAGTTGTGAAAGCTCTCAAGGAGAAAATTCTAAACAACTGGCCAAAATATTTTACACGAACCATCCTATGTTAGGATTGATATATTGCTAATAAAATTCTTATTCATCAAGACTCAATGAGAGCTAAAAAGCAGTAAATCTGACTTCTATGCTGGGCAAATTAGTGAAACATTCTATGATCCTATACGTTAAGGGTAATCTAAAGGGTGAAACAGACTAAATTTTAAAAATAAACTGTATCTAAATCATTAAAATCCTTTAAATAAATAAATAAGAACATCCTTAAGAGAAGAAGTAGATAGTTTACAGCCTCTGTCACATTAAAGTATCTGTTTCTTAAATGACTGTGGATCTTGGAATAAAGAGGATATATTTGTCATGGATCAGAATAAGCTTAAGAATATGAGGAGGTTCCTTAAAACATCACTTCTCCAATAGAGTATTTTATAACACTAGGGTCTCCTGAAATTAATACTAAAACATTTAAATCTCTAAGCTAAAAGATGGCACTAGACTCTACCTAGTATAGTATGTCAAACTACTGGGGATGAAGTTTAGTATCCTACCACATAACAATGTTTGCAATAAGAAAAGTGACAGATAAAATGCAACTGAAACATAAAGTTATCTAGTTAACTAGATAGCTTTTATCTCCAAAGACATATCATCTTTGATGGGTGGAACCATAAATGTATCTTTATCAGATTGTTAACTCGGAAAATTTTTCAGTATAGAAGGCTGTTGTATGAATGTGCTACCAACCACCAAAATGATCAGGAGATCTATGAGAAGCCATTCTCCCCAGCCCCAGCCCCATCCCCATCTTGGCTCAGATGTTAAAAGAAGTTTAGGACTAACACGATACTACTTGCTTTGAATCTTCTATCTTTGGAGAAATAAGCTTATTAAATACGTTGTGAAGATGGATTTCAATTATTTCTGATAGCTGGACCCAAAGGGACTAAAACATTACATATCCATGATGGCTATATGTAATAAGGAATCTATGAGTAAAAGTTCAGTATGAAGACAGGTTATGAGCCAAACCCACGTCTACCTTTTCCCTAAATAAGAAGGGAATCACTAAGAAGCAAAACACTCGTTTGTTAACAGAAGGAACACAGTTTCCTAGCTATATGAAAAGGATTATTGGATACTAGGACTGGTTTCCAAAAAAAAAAAGTTGGTAGAGTAAACCTATCTTGGATCAAGACAAATACAGGTCTATAAAAGGTGGTGAAAGAACACAATATGTTTAACCTCTTGGCTAAAGTATTTGTGGCAAAATTATGGCCTAAAAAAAAAAATCTCATAATAAACCACTTAAATTTTTTCTGGAACTACAGAAGAACCTACTAAAATCATACCCTCAAATATAATACATAAAATACCAGTTCAAAAGAGGTGACACCTACCATGGCTAACTTCACTGGGCTTCTGGGAAATGTGAATGAGAGAACTATATTAGAAGGTGGTCATTCAATTTTCCCCAAAGTATAAAAACCATCACATTATATTGGAAACCATCTCCCTGGATATTCCCAGGGAGAGAAGACTAGAAGAAAAGGAACATAGTAAGAGGTCAGTAGATACGAAGTGGGATGCTACCTCCAAGAAACACAAAAATATATCTTTACAGTTCAGTTTCAGTGTCTCAACAGTTTAGGGAATTAAAAGTTTTCCTCTGATGAACTGATTCAAGAAAGATTACACAGTAGACAATAGAGTTGTTATCCTGCAGGAAATAAAGGGCAAAGACTTAAACTAGAGTGAAAGTTTGGACTCAGGAATTTAGAAAGTGGTTTTGTAACCCTTAAAGGTAGTACAAATAAAAAGGTTCTATGGATAGTTATTAAGCAGGGAGAAAAGCAGTTTGTTAATACTAGTCTGAGACAATTTTGTGTTCCTATCTCATTATCCTACAAGGAGATGTTCCAGCTGAATGGAACCAGAATGTAGTCTATAGTTTTATAAAAAATATTGCTCTACTCCCCCCCAATTACCATCTCATCAGTCTACTGGACATAGTATTGAAACATTATGCCAATTTAGTTCTTATAAGCCTAGTTTTCTGCAGCCCATACTCAGCAGCCGTCTTAAACTATATTGTTCAATTATCTATCACCTTAAGGAAACTGCTTCAGGAACCACAGATCTGTACTCCCATCTGTGAAAAGCAACCATTTATGAAACTAAGTCGTATACGTTTAATATTGATCCCAGGAAACTGATGGGTATCATGAATGGACTCTAGTTGGCTATCTAACTGAAGTATTCTTATGATCTCATAAAAAGATACTTAGATTCTATACCTGAATCATAGGTGAATTCTTCAGCCTTTTGTATGCTGAGATGAGCTGTCTTATTCAAATACCTATTTTGGTTAGACCTCTTTACTTTTTTAACCCTATTCTCAGCTCAACTGATTTTTCAAAGCATATGGACCCCCACCTTAATCAGCAACACAGAATATCTGCATTCCAGAGCAGGAATGACCTTAATTCCTTAGTGAACAGAAACTATAAGAGAGCTCTGGACAACAGGTTGATAGTCAACTTCAAGTAATTAACAACAAGGAATATGTATTCACATACCAATGACTTTTTACACTTTAACAAGTTATTGCGTTCTAGAGAAAAATCTCAAAAGAAATGCAATATAAGGTGTGATGTGTACAAAGACAGTAACAGTGGGGTAGCATGACTGGCCTAACTTTCAAGGTATACCAATAATGTAGAAGATCACCAACTTATGCTCAGAGAGGCTTTTTTCCAAGAATCCAACAGTGGTGTCTGGCAGCTCAATTTTGGTGTGTCAGCTGAGTCCCTCTCTTCTAAAACCAGGAGATCAACTCAATTTCAGATTTGTTGTTCTTCATTAATAATGCCTCCAGCCTACATCCTGGAAGCCCCCTCTGAGGTACACAGATGTCACCAATCTGAACCAAAACCTCTCTTGCCTCTTTGATTACAGCTGACAAACACTCTGACCCATGCTGACCCAAGTATGTTGGTCAGCACCACAGAGGGGCTGTGGAGCTTGACATGAGGCCAACAATTCTGCCTGGTTTCTAGAAACTGAAATGTTAAGTGTTTCAGTGAGTTCTTCCAACTCCAAGCAAGTCTTTGTTCAGTCTCTGATCTTTTTGTTTAGCACTGCAGGTCACATCAGGACACTACTCTGATCTTGTAATCCTTTCAGAATTAGATGATGGTAAGAAAATAACTAGAGCCCGCATTTCTTGGTAACTGGCATTAGTTACAAGGAGAACATAAGCAATGAAGATCTTCTGGAACTAAAGCAGCTAAGCAGAAAAACATAAGCTGAAACTTCAAAAGTTCCAAAACAAAGCTAATGTGATTCTGCTTAAATGAGTATGATTACCTTTTTTTGATAAGATTTTCCAAATTCCACTATAATACCAAGGCGGGCTATTTTTCATATTGTTTATTATAACTGTTATTGTGAAATGTATAAAGGAGAAGACAACATACACTACACAGCTGAAATGCTTTAGCTTTGAAAAGGTAAAGGAAGAGTTCAAGGAAGAGCCCCTGTACCCAACCACCTGTATGACAGACAGGTGCTCTATCATCTCAAAGTATAACGAACACTACCCTTCTTTGATTTCGTATGACACTCACTCATGGAGCAAAACCGTCCATTTAAGGGAGAATGCAGGAGAGGAATGATTCAGGCATATAGGATTCAAGCAGGAGCAAAAAAAACACAGCGAGATAAGAATGGTCACTGTACGGCAATGAACTGAGGAGGTTTTAAACAGGATTATCTGTAAACGAAAAAAATTTATCTGTACCTGGGACAAGAAACTAGAAAAGGATAGTCATGATTCAGTTGAATTACAATCAGGTGTCTTTTAAAAACGGCTAATTTGTATTGAGGGGGATACTTTTAATCTGTTTACTGGGAAAATGAATTCCTATACAAACCCTATACTATTTTACATTATGTAAAAGGTTAATTTAGTCTGAAAAGCCTCTTTTCTTAGTACTTCTTGGCTAACTTGGGAGATGATCCACCTTTAAAGTGTTAAAAGACTTTTCTACTTTAGTTATAAAAGTATGGCTTTCTCAAGTAATAGATAAAAGCCATTAACTATGAAAAATAACTTCTACTATGAAGTATATTTTATTTTAAAGAATTTTTAAATTTCCAGTTTTATTATGCAAGTTTTCTTATTCAAAAGCAGGCAATAAGGGACTTCCCTGGAGGTCCAGTGGTTAAAAATCCACCTTCCAATGCAGGGGACGCAGGTTCAATCCCTGGTCGGGGAACTAAGATCCCACATGCTGTGGGGCAACTAAGCCCACACACCACAAATGCAGAGAAGCCCACGTGCTGCAATGAAGATCCCGCGTGCCGAAACTAAGACCCGACACAGCCAAAAATAAAAATAAATAATAAATATTTTTTTTAAAAAGCAAGCAATAAGAAATTCTGGAAGTATTCTTAAGTAAAGGCCTTCTGATAAGTCTTTTTGACTATACAAGGCAGCATTAGAGGGCTTAAAAGATGATTATCTTTTTAAAATTTCCCTACCAGGGAATAAGGAAGGGAAAAATGGGAATATACTGTCTAACAATGGGGTGGGATACAGTGGCAAAGAAAACTGTACTTGCAAAATATACATATTTTAAAAATTCCATCACTCTAAGACAATTTCTTCTCAAGTTTAACAAAAAGACTTAAAAGTGGTTTAAAAACACTGTGGAAAAGACAATTGGGGAATTTTTCTATTATTAGTGAGGTTGGGTCTGAAATAGAATGACTACTATGTTGGCAACTTTGACATTTTAAAAAACGTTTGAGGGCTTCCCTGGTGGCGCAGTGGTTGCGCATCCGCCTGCCGATGCAGGGGACACGGGTTCGTGCCCCGGTCTGGGAAGATCCCACATGCCGCGGAGCGGCTGGGCCCGTGAGCCATGGCCGCTGAGCCTGTGCGTCTGGAGCCTGTGCTCCGCAACGGGAGAGGCCACAACAGAGGGAGCCCCGCGTACCACCAAAAAAAAAAAAAAAAAAAAAAAAAGTTTGATTTAGTTGTATTTGTCAACATTCTTGATTGACTAATCTTAATTTTTGATGAATTTAAGAACTTATTATGTAAAGGTAAAGGGGACTGTGACACTCAAGGGATGTTTTTTCTTTTTGACAAGGTTCTTTGTAAAGGCACAAAGGGAAGAGACAGCTTAGTATTTAGTCCTAAAAGGCAAGAGGGATGTGCAAGAATGAGAAGCCAGAAATGTAAACTGAAGGAAATGGCCAATTAATTCAAGTAGGATCTTGTTTAGCTTTAGTGGACCTTCAGTGTGCAGAAAGAATTCCCATGGGAAACCTGTCCTTTTATATTTAAAAATCCCTGAAACAGGAGTTATCAAGTGACCAGCTATATCAGAATTATTGGGGATATCTTAAAAAGTAAAACAAAACCAGCATTCTGGTACAGTAATAAAGTTGATCAGATTCCTTAAAGGAGGGAGTAATCAACAAGGCTTTGGTGAAAGAGTTCCCAAGAAGAGTGGAAGGAGTCCTTCCAGGCAAATAGCACACGTGGAAACAAGAGGATAAGGAATAGAGTGCCTATTATAAATAATGCTCCATGGAACATTTCATGCATCAAACATTTTTTTGTATTAAAGATGATTTTCCAAGGATGGATTCTCAGAAGTTTAGCAACTAAGACAAAAGTTTCAGTCTTGAATTTCAAGCTTGTTAAATATCACTGAACTGCTAAATACTGCTGAACTGCTGTTTCCTTAAAGGATTACACTAACTTGCTATACCACCAGCAAATATGAAAAGTTTTTTGTCTTTTGTTTTGTTTTTTGCCATGGGGCATGTGGGATCTTAGTTCCCTGACCAGAGATCAAACCCGTGCCGCCTGCAGTAGAAGCACGGAACCTTAACCACTGGACCACGGGGGAAGTCCCCTGAAAACACTGTTTTATTCTACCCTTAATTCTCCTCCTCCAACACTGCATTCATTTTATAAAACTCTGCCAATTCAATAAGTTTCAAAAATATTAAATTTGTCATTATTTTACTGTGTTGAACTTTTTTGCCCACACTTGTAATTAATTTATTCTTAAGCAACTATTATAAATGGTCTTTATTTTTAATCAAGCTACGTCTTTCACAATTTTATTTTTTTAACTTTATACCGACTGTGATTTGAGGTTTTTCCGTGCTTTTTTTCTTTTCTTTTATTTATTTTATTTATTTAGTTTTGGTTGTGTTGGGTCTTCGTTATTGCACGCGGGCTTTCTCTAGTTGCGGCGAGCAGGGGCTACTCTTCGTTGTGGTGCATGGGCTTCTCGCTCCTGCAGTGCGCACACATGATGACTTAGCATTCCTGGGCGGAAGCTTCAGAAGACAAAAGGCAGGAAGAGGCGAGTGTGGTGTATGGGCTTCTCACTGTGGTGGCTTCTCTTGTTGCAGAACACGGGTTCTAGGCGTGCGGGCTTCAGTAGTTGTGGCACGCAGGCTCTAGAGCACAGGATCAGTAGTTGTGGTGCACGGACTTAGCTGCTCCATGGCATGTGAGATCTTCCAGACCAGGGCTTGAACCCGTATCCCTGCGTTGGCAGGAGGATTCTTAACCACTGCGCCACCAGGGAAGCCCTCCATGCTTTCATATAAGATTTAAATTTTCATGTATCTAAATGTTTAATTTGTGATTCCTTTTAAGTTCAGAAATTCTTTCTTCCTTCCTCCAGAGTTGATACCTAACTTTTTAAAAAATACTTTTTCTATTGTTGTATTTTTTAAATGCTTACTAATTCAATCCAAAGGAAATATTTTCTATATGAGGTTAAAAGGATTACTTACTAAATAATTTTTGCCCTTCTCATTGATTTGTGATGCATTATTTATCACATATTCAAATCTAACATACAGAAAGGCCTAGAAAAGAGTAACTCTAATTAATTTATTTGTTTATTTTTGGCTGCGTTGGGTCTTTGTTGCTGCGCACGGGCTTCCTCTACTTGTGGCGAGCGGGGGCTACTCTTCGTTGCGGTGTGCAGGCTTCTCACTGAGGTGGCTTCTCTTGTTGTGGAGCACAGGCTCAGTAGTTGTGGCTCGCGGGCTCTAGAGCACAGGCTCAGCAGTTGTGGCACATGGACTTCACTGCTCCACGGCATGTGGGAAACTTCCCGGACCAGGGCTCGAACTCATGTCCCCTGCATTGGCAGGTGGATTCTTAACCACTGTGCCACCAGGGAAGCCCGAAAAGAGTAATTCTATTTCAATGTCTATTTTTTTTTTTTTTTTTTTTTTTTTTTTGCGGTACGTGGGCCCTCTCACTGTTGTGGCCTCTCCCGTTGCAGAGCACAGGCTCCGGACGTGCAGGCTCAGCGGCCATGGCTCACGGGCCCAGCCGCTCTGCGGCATGTGGGATCTTCCCGGACAGGGGCACGAACCCATGTCTCCTGCATCGGCAGGCGGACTCTCAACCACTGCGCCACCAGGGAAGCCCCTCAATGTCTATTCTTGCATTATTATCTTTTGGTGTTTGGTAGACATATCCTCCTTCATCATCCTTTAATTCAAAATTCAAACAACTCTTCTCATCTTTCTTTCACACCTTAAAAGCACCCACTCTATCATTCTACTGAATTACATTAAACCAATAACTTGTAGAGAATATACATTTTTATAATACTTTAAAAATAATTTTTATAAATAATTTTATAGTTTCTCATGAATGTAAACTTTCTGTTCTTAATTTCAAATACCTCTTTGAGGAAGCAGTAGTCAGCTTAGAAAAGATGCTAGCAGCCTTCAGTTATTAAGCTACCATTACCCAACAGAAACAATAGAAATTAAATTATTAAACATAATGTATTCATAAAGCTACAATCAGTAGAACCTCAAATTTTTTCAGGAATAACTATTAGAATAGGAAGAGCTTTCTTTAAGTTAATGGGCCGTCTCTAACAATGCGATCCTCCACCCTAACAACAGTACCAGAACTAAATGAGTACACAAGGCATCATAACTTCCATATCAAGTAACAGGTTTCCCAATAGGCTAGTTCTCATTTGACTTAATATTATTAAGGACTTCTGTTCTGCAATACAGTGGTAGAGCAGAATGTTAAAGCAATTTTAGATTTTACTTGTATTATGGCCATGATTTTATGTGCCCCATTAAAAATCTAGTCTAACTTATCCATAAAATACCTTAAACTATTTTAAAGATTCATCTCCATATTACAAAGGTACAACATCAATTATATATTCTCTTTTTCCCAAGCAAGCATATATATAATCTTTCAAACCAAAATACTGAGAAGTTATCATTCTAAAATAAAACTGCTTACCATGATACCACCATTTTGTTTTCTTTGGATTCTTGTTACATGTTCGAACATAAAAAGAATTATCTGGTGGTCGTCTCTGAAACCAAAAAGAATTTAAATAGATAAGAAGTTGTAAAACAGGAAAACATAAGGGGGAGATAGTTTTAATAAAAGCTCTAGCAAAAATATTACAGAATGTGTAAGAAACAATATAAATGCGGATGTCATAACTGAAAAAATCATATATTCCAGGCAATGTAACCTCTTGACACTGAAATTGTTAAAAAAAAAAAATAGGTGCGCATATGTGGTTTGGGTTAGGTTCCAATGGGATTACTAGACAATGACTATCAACCTAAAGTGGCAGCATTAGGTTGTAAAGAATTTTGGTTTCATTTATCTTATCTCCCTAGAAATAATTTAATAATTACTTTTGTGAGCTAATCAAAACAAAACTCTACCTAACTAGGTTTGTCTGAGAAACCCTAGCAACTTATAACCCTCCACAAAGGATTATTGTTTTCCTGTAAACAAGTATCATCAAGGAGAGACCAAAGGATTTGGTTTCCAAAATGTATGTAAGAGGCAAAGAGGGGAAAAGACAAATTAGCATTTCTGCAATACATACTCCCTGACTAGAACAATATTAGAAGCATACGGCAGCTCTGCAAGGAGTTACATCAGAAATAGCTGTGACTACAACTAACAACACTGAAGACAGGTTATGAAAGAATTTTCTTGAAAACTGTTGGATGTTGATCAGACACAAGAAATATGTGCCTCTCTACTAAGATTTGGAAACGTGTCAAATTTGTATTAAAGCCACTGAGGGCAGGTTAGTAGATAATATGATAGGTCCAACCAAATAGCAATGGTGAAGAGGACTACCTAGGTAGCAGGAAGGAAAACTGACAGTCCACCTGGCACTTCTAAAATTCATATACGTAACTATGATCTAACTCTTATGAGATAATAATAACAGTAATTTAACAGAAAGGAAGAGGAGAGCATAAGACACTAAACAACTATACCAAGATTACCCTGTTTATACAGTTAGAGAAAATTCCTGAAAAGTTATTATCATGAAATTACATGTCTACTTTAAAGAATAGATGATCTGCTACTGTTTGTCCTGTAAAGTCATAACCTGTGTTCATGTGGAATAAACTGCTACTACTGTAACAAACAATAAACTCATCTATTTATCAGAACCCAATCTTCAAAAAACAAGTTTCTTTTTGTGAAAAAAGAAACTGGAACGAAAGTTATGACTAAAAAATGCCTACAGTTAAATTAAGATTTGTATTCAGGGAGTTGACTACTCTCTGAATACAACGGAAAGTGAAACTCACAGAACCATGTCCACCCCGGAATAAAATTCACCTGTTTTAATAGAACAGCTTTCAGTGAGTATTTAAAAGACTTTTTAAAGCCTATTTGGTGCTAGATTCCCCTCGGTGCCAAAGCACGTTTCCTCTTATTAGTAATCTAGTACTTAGCACAGTAACAACAGCACATAGCAGGTACCTAATAATGTCTGAATTTTATCATTTTCCACAAAATTTAATGCTGCCAGAATTCTGACTTCTATAAACAAAGCTAGTAATCAAAAGGCACATGTAAGGGCTATGCGCAGACACCACTCGTGTTAATCTTAACTTCTCTTATTAAACCCTAGAGTTACTGCCTCATCTTTCTGTAGACATTAACATTAACCGAAGCCCCTGTGATTGGAAACTGCTCTGTGCCACACCTGAAGGTTCAGAGCCTGTATGTGCGGTGGAGGTGGAGATGGGGAGAGGAGAAAACATGGAAGCAATAAATGAATGAAGCTTGTTTCCAAGCCCTTGGGGTTAACAAAAGCTCAAGTGTAGCCTAAAATGCAGCTCAGAAAAGCTAACAACAGGGAGGAAACTCAAGTTAAGAGGTGATACTAACATTAGATAATATGTACCCTATTTCATCTATTCTAAGATGTACATTTTTTACTTAATATTCCTAAATGGGGATACATGTCTTTCAACTAATGGTGTATCACAGTTTAACTGCCAGAAGTTTCATTCTTCCTCTTGTACATAACATTGCATATTAAGGGCTCTTATGCTACAGTTTAAAACTACAAATACAATTTAACCCATTATTTCCCATTCTTATTTGAGCAAAAAAAATTTTTTTTAAACCTAACACCAAGAAACCTCTTATGGAACTAACATTCCAAGAAACTCACTTTGCAAACAAGTGGCTTAGAGTGTTTCAAAATCTAGATAAACTACCATTTAAAAATGAAATACTATCTAAATGTTTTCTAAATATTAATTTAATAAAAATGACAGTTGAATTTGGAGAAGAAAAGAAAAAAAACCTGCTAAGATAAATGAATAACCCCACAGCTCCCTAATCTCTAAGGTAAATTCGTTTTTTCCTTTAAAGAGAATACAAAAGGAAACCCCCATGGAGAAGAGATGCTTTAAAACCTCTCAAGCAGGAATGACAAGACACTAACCCTCAAGCAGGAATGAGAAGAGGGCCAGAAACACAGAGAGGATTTAGATACTTTAAAAGGGTATTCTAAATTTAACTCACATGGTTTTTCTTTCTGGTCTTTTCCCCCCTTCTCCATCAGACACAGAATCTGTAGATTAGTAAAGGAGAATAAGAGGAAAAGTCCTGAAAATTCTACTGGTTATCTAGTCCTCCTCCTTCAACCTAGGCTTTATGATAGGAGAGCTCTGGTTCCTGGGAAATCCCCTAAAAGAGGCTGATAGGGTGGAAGCCAGCAGAGGGGAGAAGGGAGCCATAATGCTTATTCCTGGGTCTTCCCACTGTGAAATCTAGAAACAATAATTTCTTGTACACTTTTGCCCTGTGCATGCTTACAGAAATAAAATTCAGATTATTTAAGAACATCTGCAGAAATTTCCTGTTTAAGAAATATGAAACAATGTCTGACTTCTATTATCAAATTATTTTCCAATCTATTACTAAAACGTTCCCTACAACTTCATAATAGAAAGCATTAAGTCCTTTCTTCAAATAAATTATATATTAAAATAGCTTCTCTACCCAAACTAAAAGAAGACCGCCGTACCTGGAATAATTCTGAAAAGTCCTACCTTTTCTTTGCAGCTGGAAAGCATGCTAATAATGCTAAGACAAACTGACTGGACTGAGAGCGCTGGGGACCAGTCTTCCGTTAGAATGGATAAACAGATGTGACCATTGCTATAAACATGAGGATGAACGGGGATATTTTCACCAGTAAACATGACCTAAGAAAGAACAAAATTCCATTAACACTCAAATATTCTGTATTACCAAAAAATAAAATGTCCTCCACGTAAGTTAACCTTTTACAAACCAAATTAAAAACAAATAAAATCAATGCCAGGAACAAGATAAACAACCGCTTTATTCTTATCAATTCAGTAAGTACTGGTTTCACTATTATGAATGACCGGGTAGTAGGAAAAAACTCCAGATTACCTATTTTACATTTCAGCTATTTTTCACAAATTCCTCTTAAAATTTTCTAAATTATTGTATTTTTAGACTAGTGAAAGACAACTGTATTTACAAGAATCGTTTTTCAAATTACTCATTGTTCTCTGCATACAGAAATCAAATACACTAAAATTTCAAATGAAAGTATTCAACTTTAGGACAATATGAATTACATGCGGTAGGAACACCACTTCCACCGATAACAATGTTATTACCTCAGGTGCTATATGCAAAAAGAAATGACTGCTACATCTTCCACCTCATCTAAACTCACACTTCCATTATGATGGGCACAAACTACCACTTACTAATCAGCAAATAGCTATGTGCTTATGTGAAAAAACAAAGGTTGAAT
Organism: Physeter macrocephalus; assembly: GCF_002837175.3. Classification (NCBI taxonomy): domain Eukaryota; kingdom Metazoa; phylum Chordata; class Mammalia; order Artiodactyla; family Physeteridae; genus Physeter; species Physeter macrocephalus. The sequence goes on along the minus strand of NC_041228.1, from coordinate 62,874,609 downwards.
GAGTCTCCCCATTACTTGCTGTTTTGTATCTGCCTTTTCTTTTACTCAGTTCTAGTTTTCCCCTTTCTCCATGTTGCCTCAGCACTGTTTTGAAAGGTAATAAATCTATTATTTCCTTCCTTTGCCCTAATAATTCAATGTCTCAATAATACTGTTTTTTTGTTTTTTTTGCGGTACGCGGGCCTCTCACCGTTGCGGCCTCTCCCGTCGCGGAGCACAGGCTCCGGACGCGCAGGCTCAGCGGCCACGGCTCACGGGCCCAGCCGCTCCCCGGCATGTGGGATCTTCCCGGACCGGGGCACGAACCCGGTTCCCCTGCATCGGCAGGCGGACTCTCAACCACTGTGCCACCAGGGAAGCCCAATAATACTGTTTCTTAAACATATCTACCTAAGCATCTGAATAGGCAGAAGAGTAAATTCATACATCCTGAGGAATCTGTAAACATAGCCCAAAGTAGATAAAAGTAGAAGTCTCATATTTAAGAATGCTTAGATATATGTTAGTTCATATTAAATTATTTACTTTGATATAAAAATCTGTCAATCTTTTAAGTGAATTTTATACTGCAGTATAATATATAATTTTTATTGTTGCTTAGGAGTAATTCCTATTTCCTGATCTGGCCCTTAAAAAAAAAAAAAATCACCTGGAGAGCTGGCTAAAAGTACAAATTCAAGAGCCCCACTTTCCCAGATTCTGATTCACTAGGTATGATGGCATTTTTATAAAACTCATCAAATATAAACCAACAGTTCCCAAACTAGGCTTACAGTAAGTATATCTCAGCCCTGCAAATTACCTCACACTCAGATATAGCGGAATCTTAGCAAGGAGAAACCTTACCTTAAGTGATGACAAACTGATGAAATGTATTGCTCTAGGAATAAGCCCCCTTTTTTCCTTTATAGAGCAGAAGACAGCCAGTGAAATAAGGGTGGCCAGAATAAGGTATGCCATATTTTAATATGTGATATGCTATGGGAAATTACCATAAGCTAGGTTTTGCTTTAATTTTTAAATTTCTACCTACATATCTGGTTTTATTGCAATTTTACAAATATTTACATTTAACAAAGCACTCTTTCATATAAGTAGGAGTTCTCGAATATTTCAAATATACTGCTAACATATGGGCCTCATTTCCTTGGCTGAAGCTAATATAAGACAGGAAGACGAATTTTTTCTCAAAGGAATGACTTCATACACTTGTGTTTCTTTCTTTTTTTTTTTTTTCTTTAAATTCTGGTGATCCACCCTCCATTCCCATGAAAAAAGAGCTAAAGTAAAGCTGAAAATTAAAAGTAAACTCTTAAAACAAGAGATATCAAGTGACTTGTCCTGTCCAATTGCAGAAGACCCCCTGAAAGATTTGGACACAGCTGTGTTTGAAGCACCATTTATCTCAATTATACCTATCAGAATTAGTGCCTTTTTCATCACTTTTTGCTCAAAAAGTGCTGCTCTGCAAAGGGAAATGACCGCTTAAAGCTCTTGCAGCTCCATGAGTCCATCCACAATTATTTTTTAATTAATTTTTTTATAAATGTGAACTACAGTTTATTATATTATATGCATTTGATATTCCCACAATGCGTTGTGGATGTCTAGAGTGGGAGTTGACAAATCTCACAGAATATGCATCTGCTTTGGGGTGTTCATTTTGCCACAAAATGCCATTTGACTAATAGGATATTTTCATGAAGAACACAGCAGTGCCCACGAGAGCTTACTCCCTGGCCACAATTATTTTTAAAGGCTATTTCTTTTCCAGTAAGGTCTTTTTGAAAACAAGTCATGTAGAACAGCGCTCTGGTACCAAAAAAGTAAGAACTGCCAAGTTATTTCCTTTGGCACAAATGAAGCAATGTATCAACAACCATCAAGGAAAATACACAGCCAACCAAAAGGTTATCACGAGATGCTTTGACTAGCCAATTCACAAAGCAGAAGGAAAGCAGTATTCTTTTTGGAGAGAAATGATTATAAACTAAATCACTCGGTCTGAGAGCCAAGAAGTATGCATGAACCAAAAGTACAGGAGGAGAGAAGAGCAAGAAAGGGGATGGGGAGCAGGGGAAGACACCTACGGCAGAAGCAGCAAACATTCTATAAGCAGAGAAGAGAGCCAGAAATCAAGGAGAAAGAAACAGTTTTGAAGTTTGAGGGGACTGAAATAAAAATAAATTAGATCTTAATCATGCTAAAATAAATTAGATCTTAATAATGCTTTAAAAAAAAAAAGCAGGGGTTTTTAAACCTGCTGCATTCAGGGCAAATTCAACCAGCCTAAAACTTCTAGCAACCAAAAACAGGGGAACTAACTTGCTGTACATGGTACAGGTAACCCCTAGAACCCAACCTGGCAGATACAGAATTTTAGAAGTTTGTCTAAACATGGACAGGCTCCATCCAGGATTTCCTGAATTCCATTCAGGAATTCAGATGAATTCCTAAAATATAAGAAAAAACTTTTTTCAACAGTTTATTCATGTAAAAGGCTGGTAAGTAGTCTGCACAGACAGTTTTGATGCAAACTTTGCTATTCTGGTTCTCTGCATGTGACAAAAGAGTAACCAACGCTGAATTTCTTCAAGACTACACTCTTTTTTTAAAAAAAAAAAATTTATTTATTTATTTATTTTCGGCTGTGTTGGGTCTTCGCTGCTGCGCGCAGGCTTTCTCTAGTTGCAGCGAGCCAGATCTATTCTTTGTTGCGGTGTGTGGGCTCCTCATTGCGGTGGCTTCTCTTGTTGCGGAGCACCGGCTCTAGGTGCATGGGCTTCAGTAGTTGTGGCACGCGGGCTCAGTAGCTGTGTCTCGTGGGCTCTAGGGCACAGGCTCAGTAGTTGTGTGGGGCATGGGCTTAGTTGCTCTGTGGCATGTGGGATCTTCCTGGACCAGGGCTCGAACCCGTGTCCCCTGCAATGGCAGGCAGATTCTTAACCACTGCGCCACCAGGGGAGTCCCAAGACCACACTCTTAACTATCCTCGTTTATTTAATATGCAGTACAAGCCAGAGGAGGGAATGCACATTTCAGGTTTTTTAATACAGCCAAGTAGGCTCTGAAAACTTAAAAGACTTTAAGCTATTTCCAGAGTTCAAAAACCTTTCCGGGGGGGGGGAATCCCAAATAGCTGATAAACTATCCAAAACAGATATGACAACATAACTGAATACGATGAATCTGAAACCAAAGGGAATAAAGAATTTTGCTAATTAATTTTTAAACAATTTATTCAGATTCAAAGTAGTCACATAGATTGAACAGTGACCAGAGACTGCACACATTCCCCACTGCATAAACCATACTGAGTAAAATGGAATTACAGATTTTTAAGAACAAGCTATTAAATGGAAAAAAAGTCACAATTTTAGAAAAGGATGTTAAATCTAACGCATGTGAACCACATCTGAAGTTCTGAGTCTGCATTAGAAGAAGTCCTCATATGTCTGTAAATTTCCAAATATCCCCCATCAGTGTGGCTCAAATTCAAGAGCAGGTGAAATGTGAGAAAGAACTATGCTCAGGATCCATATAATTTTGGAAGTAAGCTCACATATCCCACATCCAACCTAAAATTGTAAGCAGGCCAACCTCTGGGTAACCTTTGGGTACTAAAAAATCTAAACTGAAAGCCACCAACAGTGACAATATAAAGGATGGATATTAGCTAACTGTTTCTAATGTGAAATTCATGGTAATCATACCTGAGGACTTCCAAAGATCAGGCTCAATACTGTATGACCTCACAGTATTGAGATCTTACCACAATGAAGGCATACTAATGTGTTCAGACTGGTGCTCTGGAAGTGGTTAGAAAGTCAGACACCTAATACGGTATATCAAGCTAGGTGAAAATACAAAATACACAGAATGAGCAATACAAAACAGGCTATAATTATAAAGCCAATCTACAATATAGATACCAAGGTTTCTACAGGGACAATATGAGGGGATGTTTCCTCTGATTAAAATTGTCAGTAGATGACAATATTTAAAGGGCAACTATAAAAACTGAACATACAAGCAGAGAGTTTAATAAACTAAATCAAATATCTAATTATGAATAATATATATGACATAGGTAGTCTAGCATAAATGATAAATATTTGACAAAAGTGACTGGGGATAAGAATTTTAGCGTAGTTTTCAATTCAATTCTCCCCTTTTAGTCATCTAATATGTATCAGCAGCATGAATATTGATAGCTTTCCCAAAGCAGGGAGAATCAGACCATGAGCAAAAGGACGAGAACACTATGAATAGAAGTTCTGGATCTCTGCAATGAGGGAATTTGAAGCAACACAACAGAAGGGTTCGTGTTAAAGGGGCATGAATAGGAGGGGGAAGAGGAGTGAGGGGAAAGTGATTACTCTTTTGCCCCAATGTTTCTAAAGCTTTATGATCAAGGCAAGTATATTTTTAGCATCTTTAAAATAAGTCCAAAATACTGCCACCTTCCACAACCTCCACTGCTACCCTTCTGGTACAAATCACCATCACCTCTCACCTGGATCACTGCCATAGGGGTACCCTTGTGCCTCCAGAAGTCAATGTGCCACATAACAGCCAAGTTTCTCCTTTTAATTTTAAGCAGGAGCATGTCGTTCCTCTGCTCAGCATCTTCAAGGGCTTCCTACCTCACTGAGAGGAGAAGTCAAAATTCTTACGACGGGCTATAAATGTCCTATCCAATCTCTGATGGACCTTCCAGCCCAAATTCTCTCTCTGAGCTAGGCCCTACTCTCCTCCTCTTGATTATACAATACTGCAGGGACCCACCTGGCGTGCTCCAGATTCAGGACCATTGCGTTTTGTCTTCACCTGCCCTTTCTCTCACCCCTTTGATGTGGCTTATGCACTCACCTCTTTCAGATCTCTGCCCCCATGTCACCTTCTCAGGAAATCTTTCCTGATCACTCTACCCAATGCTGCAACACCCTAACTCCTTTTTTCTACTTTCTTTCACCATCTTCCATACTATATATATTTTGCTTTTTGTTTACTGTCCTTCTCTTTCTACAAGAATGCAAACTCCACATAAGGTGGGTTTTTGGAGGGCCACTTTGCTCACCACAGAATTGCCAGCACCTAGTAAAGTGTTTGTCTTATGATACATGCGCAGTAAATACTTACAGAATGAATGAATAAATGTCTATCTCTCCAAATACTATACAGATTATCGGCTTTTTAAAGTCAGGCCCAATTCCTTTTTAATTTCTGTGCTCTCTGCCATCTCTAAAGTACACAGTTCATGCTCAATACATGTTAAATTAACCAACCATTTACCTGTATCCTAGCATAAGGAAACAGAATACACTATAAAGAAAGAATTTTATTTTCTGTATGGCTGCTGGTAAGTGCACATTACTAGAAAACAGTGATGAAAATGTACTTCATCTCTGATCCCATTTTAACTGAGAAAGTTTTTTGTTGCTGTTATTGTTTCTTTTAAAGCAAATGATTGGGCCAAACACCATGTTTTACATAGGTAGCCTTTTCACTGTAAAGTGAGATACATGTGAAATTAATTATAACTAGTAGAAGAAAATAACACAGCCTATAAATTTTATGTATAGTCTTACAGATCACATTTACAGACAAAGATCTCACTGACACAAAAGTAATAATTTCACAATGAGATGTTTATTCTATGGATATGTCCTCAAATTCTACTCTTGTAAGTAGTGGTAAATGTGGTACTGCTTACTGCATAGGAAAATGAAAGACTAATTACCTAACAAGAGTCAATGCTTCCACATCTGAACAAGTAAAATCTTTGGTGAATGGGGAATTTTACTGCCCTTATCCAGAGCAATGCAATGGACCTTTGGAAAGTTTTAATTATCAGAAAAATCTTGACATCTATATGTACATCAAGCTTTGATTACTGGACATGTTATAATTATTTTATAATCATACAGATGTGATTAATAGAATTGTAAAATAATTTTAAAGTATTTACTGGACTCAGAGTGGTCTGTTATTTTCTCAATCATGGATATTAGAACATTTTATATATATATATATAAATATATAAATTAACTGATGTTAAAAGGGAATCCTCATATTCCAAAAGATTGGAAACAACCGCCCTAGGGTTTCCACATCATTCTACATGTAATCTTTCACTTTCAGAGATAACATTACTTAATGGTTACATTAATAAAGTATGACGCAAATATTACTACACACTAGAAGGCATGGAGGTAATGTGTGGCTAAAATGCTTCAGTTCAGACTCAACCATAAAGGGACTGGACTGCTAAGCTTGATTAAGAACCATCACAGGATTTACCAAGAAGGGTGAGGATGGTAGTGGTGGATGTATGTGCAAAAACCAATGAGGTAACTGCACCTTCAAATAAATCTAACAGCACTGTGAAAGGATGGCTAGGAGTGGAAACAACTAGAGGTTATTTTGTAATAGTCCAAATAAAAGCTGAACACTTGGACCACACAGCACTGACGATAAGGTAAGAAAAGTGGTGGACTGCCTTAAGTCTGTGAAAGGATCTGAAAAACTGCATTTAAGAGTGAGGGAAAGGAAATAAATTTAACATGAGAAGATAGGTGGACAGAAACCCAAGAAAAAATTCTCTTTTTATTTTGTTATTAGAAAAAACTGAGTTTAGCTGTGTTAAATTTGGACATCTGGAGGTGTTCAAGTAGAGATGTCCAACAAGGGTGTGAAATTAAACCTCAGAAAGATTGTACACAGAGTTGGAGATCTGGGAGTTAGTGGCTTAGGATGGTTAAAGACTTTAAAAAGTGAGAAGAAAAAGGGAGTGCTGAATAAAGAACCTGGAGGATGGGACTTCCCTGGTGGTCCGGTAGTTAAGAATCCGCCTTCCAACGCAGGGGACACGGGTTCGATCCCTGGTTGGGAACTAAGATCCCACATGCTGTGGGGCAACTAAGCCCACGTGCTGCAACTACTGAGTCCATGCTCGTCACAACTAGAGAGAAGGCCACATGCTGCAACCAAGAGCCCACATGCCACAACTAAGACCAGACGTGGCCAAAAATAAATAATTAATTTTTAAAATAATAATAATGTCAAAAAAAAAAAAAAAAAGAACCCGGAGTAAGACCAGACGTGGCCAAAAATAAATAATTAATTTTTAAAATAATAATAATGTCAAAAAAAAAAAAAGAACCCGGAGGACACCAAAATCAGACCAGCGAGCAGGAGTAAAACCAGTGAAGGAGGATAAAAGGAATATGAGATAAGATGATAGAATTTATTACAAAGGTTCTTATGGAAATATTAAAGATGAAATTCAACTGATGGTTAAGTTTGATATTTGATTTAGAATTAAAAACTGAGAGTTTAGAGAACACTTTTCACTTGGTTTCATGTTTACAGAAATATTATTTCCCTCTGATGAAAAATTTGTGAGTTCCCAGAGTAAGCCTTCTCCAATAGTCCCCTAGGCAAAGTTTCTGAGCTGGTGAGTCGTATTCTTCCTTCAGATACCTTCAAGGAAGTTAGGTTGAAGGTGACAAGTGGATACCTCACTGCCTTCAAGCAATAACAGTAAGATGATGCTGATAAGCCGAAAGGCAACAACAGAAAATGAAGATCATTTTCTGGAAAGAAGGAATGCATTTGCTTTGGTTTTTGATTACAGTCTACACATGGTTATTATAGCAGCCTAGAGGTCATGACAATACATACGCCTTTGCCTTATTTTTATGAAAAAGATAAAAAGGAGCCCCCAACCTCTTAATTTTCTGCTCACATGGAAACTCTAGAACTCAAGGAGTCCATTTCCATTTAATTCTATGCCTTAAAACAATCATCTCTTTATCTATAGCACAATACAATAAATGACTTCCATCTATACTCTTACATGGCTAAGAGAACTGATTAAGCTGTTTGGTATATTCTATTTAAAGTAGCAATGAATTTCCTCAAAAATAGCATATTTTAGCACCTCACATGTTGAATTTCAGGTTATTTGGGAAATTTCACTATCCACAACACCTCATTACCTAGCAATGCTACACAGAGTTGGGCACTGTCTTATCATTTTGCTACTAGTAACTCATTACCCATCTTACCAAGCCAGAAATCTGGAATTCATCCTAGAGTCTCCTTTTCTCTAACCTCCAAGGATTAATCATTCACCACAGTTAAGCAGCTCTCAAAATTTTTTCTCTACCACCATTATCCCTTGTCCAAGTTTTAAGACATTAACTAAACTGACTCTGCCTCAAATTATAATGATCAGATTTGGGGCTGATGTCTAGATATTTAACATCTTGTAATAATATATTCTGCCCTTGCAATACTAAAAGGCTGCAAAAGACAGCATGTCAACGCGAAATCAAAGAAGTGCTCCTTCCGAAAAAGCACGTGCCTCTTAACGATGTCATTCTATCATCATCTTATCTAGGAAGACGTGCCTCCAGTTATTCCAAATGCTAAGTTCTCCCACAACCCATGGGCCTGTGATAGATTTCCATCCCTTTTTCCTGCTTAACATGAATGGATAAGAAACAGTTCTAAGTTTTCAGAAGTACAAAAGCAGCAAAGCCCTTATCTCAATAAGGTAAAATGTTCACATGATCTTGATTATATTATAAATAAGATAAAGGAACAAATCTATTCACATAATGAATTTCTCTTATAAGTTTTTACTTAGTTAAAAATCGCTAATTTAGCATTTTGCTATAATCCAAAAATACAACAAAAATTTAAAAAGCAAAACAGTTACCTGAGGAGAGTCAAAAGGATATCGACTACTAAACTTAAATAGAAGTTGAAATTTTTCCCCTTCATATAAGGTACCTGGTGCACCTTCCATATCTACAATCCACCTAGAATAGAAAAAAAAAAAAATTAAACTTCAGGAAACCCAAGAAAAAATTCTCTTTTTATTTTGTTATTAGAAAAAACTGAGTTTAGCTGTGTTAAATTTGGACATCTGGAGGTGTTCAAGTAGAGATGTCCAACAAGGGTGTGAAATTAAACCTCAGAAAGATTGTACACAGAGTTGGAGATCTGGGAGTTAGTGGCTTAGGATGGTTAAAGACTTTAAAAAGTGAGAAGAAAAAGGGAGTGCTGAATAAAGAACCTGGAGGATGGGACTTCCCTGGTGGTCCGGTAGTTAAGAATCCGCCTTCCAACGCAGGGGACACGGGTTCGATCCCTGGTTGGGAACTAAGATCCCACATGCTGTGGGGCAACTAAGCCCACGTGCTGCAACTACTGAGTCCATGCTCGTCACAACTAGAGAGAAGGCCACATGCTGCAACCAAGAGCCCACATGCCACAACTAAGACCAGACGTGGCCAAAAATAAATAATTAATTTTTAAAATAATAATAATGTCAAAAAAAAAAAAAAAAAGAACCCGGAGGACACCAAAATCAGACCAGCGAGCAGGAGTAAAACCAGTGAAGGAGGATAAAAGGAATATGAGATAAGATGATAGAATTTATTACAAAGGTTCTTATGGAAATATTAAAGATGAAATTCAACTGATGGTTAAGTTTGATATTTGATTTAGAATTAAAAACTGAGAGTTTAGAGAACACTTTTCACTTGGTTTCATGTTTACAGAAATATTATTTCCCTCTGATGAAAAATTTGTGAGTTCCCAGAGTAAGCCTTCTCCAATAGTCCCCTAGGCAAAGTTTCTGAGCTGGTGAGTCGTATTCTTCCTTCAGATACCTTCAAGGAAGTTAGGTTGAAGGTGACAAGTGGATACCTCACTGCCTTCAAGCAATAACAGTAAGATGATGCTGATAAGCCGAAAGGCAACAACAGAAAATGAAGATCATTTTCTGGAAAGAAGGAATGCATTTGCTTTGGTTTTTGATTACAGTCTACACATGGTTATTATAGCAGCCTAGAGGTCATGACAATACATACGCCTTTGCCTTATTTTTATGAAAAAGATAAAAAGGAGCCCCCAACCTCTTAATTTTCTGCTCACATGGAAACTCTAGAACTCAAGGAGTCCATTTCCATTTAATTCTATGCCTTAAAACAATCATCTCTTTATCTATAGCACAATACAATAAATGACTTCCATCTATACTCTTACATGGCTAAGAGAACTGATTAAGCTGTTTGGTATATTCTATTTAAAGTAGCAATGAATTTCCTCAAAAATAGCATATTTTAGCACCTCACATGTTGAATTTCAGGTTATTTGGGAAATTTCACTATCCACAACACCTCATTACCTAGCAATGCTACACAGAGTTGGGCACTGTCTTATCATTTTGCTACTAGTAACTCATTACCCATCTTACCAAGCCAGAAATCTGGAATTCATCCTAGAGTCTCCTTTTCTCTAACCTCCAAGGATTAATCATTCACCACAGTTAAGCAGCTCTCAGAATTTTTTCTCTACCACCATTATCCCTTGTCCAAGTTTTAAGACATTAACTAAACTGACTCTGCCTCAAATTATAATGATCAGATTTGGGGCTGATGTCTAGATATTTAACATCTTGTAATAATATATTCTGCCCTTGCAATACTAAAAGGCTGCAAAAGACAGCATGTCAACGCGAAATCAAATAAGTGCTCCTTCCGAAAAAGCACGTGCCTCTTAACGATGTCATTCTATCATCATCTTATCTAGGAAGACGTGCCTCCAGTTATTCCAAATGCTAAGTTCTCCCACAACCCATGGGCCTGTGATAGATTTCCATCCCTTTTTCCTGCTTAACATGAATGGATAAGAAACAGTTCTAAGTTTTCAGAAGTACAAAAGCAGCAAAGCCCTTATCTCAATAAGGTAAAATGTTCACATGATCTTGATTATATTATAAATAAGATAAAGGAACAAATCTATTCACATAATGAATTTCTCTTATAAGTTTTTACTTAGTTAAAAATCGCTAATTTAGCATTTTGCTATAATCCAAAAATACAACAAAAATTTAAAAAGCAAAACAGTTACCTGAGGAGAGTCAAAAGGATATCGACTACTAAACTTAAATAGAAGTTGAAATTTTTCCCCTTCATATAAGGTACCTGGTGCACCTTCCATATCTACAATCCACCTAGAATAGAAAAAAAAAAAAAATTAAACTTCAGTTATAAAGGATTGGGGTGAGAAGGAGAAAAGAGAACACCGAGTATTCCTCTATGCCAGGCACTGGGACAAGAGTCATTCATGTATAACAACACACTTCATCCTCCCAACAACTACAGGAGTAGGTATTAATACCCCTGGCCCTATTTCCTTCTCTGACACTCCAGTTAAATAGCTAGATCAAGGTGAGATAGCTAACAAAGGACAGAGCCAAATTTTAACCCAGGTCTGGAAAAAAAAAACAAAACCCAACTTAGGTGTGCTGACACCAAAGCCTGCACTCTTCCTACTCAATTTATGCTACCTTATTTTTTCAGACTATCTTTACAATTATGGAAAAGATTTTACAGATAACATCAAACTAATCAATTGCCTTTCTGATATCAATTATTTTAGAAGCTATGAGAGAAATCAGTATCAGCAATGACTACAGAGAACTGTAGCTATCAGACCAATTTTCTCATCAGCATTCTAGAGAAGGCTAAACAGGAAAAAGGAAGCTAACTTGACATCAGTACACTTATTCTAATAGCTAGTTAAGGCTCTAGAAGGCCCTTCCTTTGTCTCTCATTATGTTTCAATTGTTTAATAAAACCCCAAATAGATTTCTATGGCATCTATGTAAGCTTACTTTGTTTTCATATATAACAATCATGAATATAAATCTGTTTATAATTATATTCTTATAACAAGAACTATCTCTTGTTCTTTAAAAAAAAAAGTGCAGGTAGAGGAATAGAGATTATTATGACAAAGATGACAGGGCATAATTTAGAAGCAAAATGAGTTCCTAATTATATCCATGCCACAATTATCATATACCTGGTCAATTCCTTTAATCTTATACTTTTCAGGTATAAAAACTTATTATTTTAAATACAGAGAAACAAAAGGAAGATTGAGGATATACTGCTGGGGTTCTGTGGAGCACCTCACATATTATGGACTTAGGAATATGTAAAATAATAAATGTGCCTCTCTCTGAAAGCAATCAGGCTGGAACACACATAAACCCGTAAGAATATGGCTATTCACTTTCCCAATGCACGCTAAATACCTTACATGGTAATAAAAGATGCGACCACAGGCCCAAGAGGCAATATTTTACAGTAAAGTTAGACAGATCTGTCCCTTAATTAGCTGTGGGGCCCTGAGTAAGCTGTTTTACCTCTCCTGTTTTAAGTACTTCAATTGTAAAATAGGTATTTTTAAAACTTAACTGCTAAAGTTAAAAAAAAAGTCACCTCGAAGTGTTGCTGGAAAGATACATCACGTTACATATGCAAAAAACCTAGTACATTCCTCACATCAGAACCAGTACACGGTAAATAAAATATAATGCAAAAGCTGCATTAAAAAAACAAAAACAAAAAACCTATTCTCTTTAAAACTAGGTCCTTCCTCCTAATCAAACTTATAAGCTTTTGCACAGCACAGGAAACCATCAACAAAATGAAAAGACAACCTACAAACTGGGAGAAAATATTTGCAAAAAATGAGACGGATGAGGGCTTAATTTCCAAAATATACAAACAGCTTATACAACTAAATATCAAAAAAACAAACAACCCAATCAAAAAATAAGCAGAAGACCTAAACAGACATTTCTCCAAAGAAGACATACAGATGGCCAACAGGCACATGAAAAGATGCTTCAAATCGCCAATTATTAGAGGAATGAAAATCAAAATTACAATGAGGTATCACCTCACACAAGTCAGAATGGCCATCATCAAAAAGTCTACAAATAATAAATGCTGGAGAGGGCGTGGAGAAAAGGGAACTCTCCTACACTGTTGGTGGGAATGCAGCCGCTAAGGAAAACAGTATGGCATATACCCAGACAAAAGTATAATTCAAACTATAGTTCATATATATGAACTATATATGTTCATAGCACTGTTCACAACAGCCAAACATGGAAACAACCTAAATGTCCACTGACAGATGAATGGACAAAGATGTGGTACATATACACAATGGAATACTACTGAGCCATAAAAAACAACGAAATAAGGCCATTTGCAGCAACATGGATGCAACTAGAGATGAGCATACTAAGTGAACTAAGTCAGAAAGAGAAAGACAAATACCATATGGTATCACTTATATGTGGAATCTAAAATATGGCATAAATGAACCTATCTACAAAACAGAAACAGACTCATAGAGAACAGACTTGTGGTTGCCAAGGGGGAAGGGGGAGAGAGAGGGATGGACTGGGAGTTTGGGATTGGTAGATGCAAACTATTACATTTAGAATGGATAAACAACAAGGTCCTAATGTATAGCACAGGGAACTATATTCAATATCTTGTGATAAACCATAATAGAAAAGAATATTAAGAAAAAAATGTATATATGTGTATAACTGAGTCACTTTGCTGTACAGCAGAGATAGGTACAAAATTGTAAATCTACTATACTTCAAAAAATATATATATATATATAAACAAAAAGATGTACATATATACAATGGAATATTACTCAGCTACAAAGAAGAATGAAATATTGCCATTTGCAGCAACATGGATGGACCTAAAAATTATCATAGTAAGTGAAGTAAGTGAAGACAGAGAAAGACAAATATTATATGACACTTCTTATATGTGGAATCTAAAAAAATAATACAAATCAACTCACTTAAAAATCAGAAACAGACTCACAGACATAAGAAACAAACTTACAGACATAAGAAACAAACTTATGGTTACCAAAGGGGAAAGGGGAGGGGAAGGGATAAATTAGGCGTATGGGATTAATAGATACACACCACTATATATAAAATAAACAACAAGGATTTACTGTGTATAATAGCACAGGGACCTACATTCAGTATCTTATAACCTATAATGGAAAAGAATCTGAAGCTGTACACCTGAAACTAACACAACATTGTAAATCAACTAAAGTTAAATTTAAAACAAACAAACAGGACTTCCCTGGTGGTCCAGTGGTTAAGACTCCATGCTTCCACTGCAGGGGACACAGGTTCGATCCCTGGTCAGGGAAGTAAGATCCCGCATGCCTCATGGTGCAGCCAAGAAACAAACCAACAACAACAAAAAACCCCACCACCACCAACAACCAAAAAACACCCCACCAAAGTAAGTCCTTCCTAGCCATGAACATCCCTTTTTAGCCCCACCCCCCACTCCCACCTACTATGCTGGGACAGTCCAAGAAAAAAATCACAGGACTTCTTGGTGCCCTTTTGTTCTGTTTATAAGGCAATTCTTAGGACACATAATGTACCATAAATTGACTTGTGACCTATCCAAGCATAGCTCTTAAATAACAGCTAAGAGACACCTTGCAATATATGGGTGAGATAGGTCAAAGAAGGCATACTTCTCAACATCGTGCAGGATAATTTAAAATAACATTTTGCTTATTTAAAAAGTAACATATGTTCACTACAGAAAATTTACATAAGCGTAAATAAAACAAAAATCACCCAAAGATAATCACTGTTAAAGTTTTTAGGGTACATTTCATTCTAGTCATTTTGCAGTTTCTATATCAATGGACTCCAAGTCCAGCAGAGTTGCATTAGGTGCACACTTAAATTACATTACATCCAAATCATCAATGTTCACAATTCCAGTCATGAGCCCCAGAGTAAGGATGATGGGAGAAGTCTCACTTCTTAACCTCCTGTGAATACTCATTGTTCTGTGATTCTAATGTTTAAAACAGGTATTTTTCACACATTCATGGCTCCTAATCAAAGAAACAGCCATCTATGCCACTCTGAAGGAAAAACTAGCTTTGTGGGATATATTAATACAGGATATATACCAATACAGCCTCTCTCAAGGGATGTTCAAAGGCAATTATGACTACAAAAAATTTTTGCCTTACACGATATGATGTCTATGGACTGTAACTCACAGGGTGCCATTTTACTTTACTACATTGAGAAACCATTTCCCTATTTAATTAGTTCTAAGTCAATCTTTCTGTATCTCTGTTCCTTCCTTAGGACAGCACATAAGTTGATTTATTAGGTCAAAGGATATGATACACATATTTTTTAAGGTCTACATGCTACCAAACTGTCTTCCACAAAGCTTAATGTGCTTTCATCATCTTCCTTACCCATATACCCCATCCCATATAATCCCATTTAAACAACAATTTTTTTTTCTTTATTTTGGCCACACTGCACGGCTTGCAGGATTTTAGTTCCCAAACCAGGGACTGAACCTGGGATGTGGCGGTGAAGAGTATCGAGTCCTAACCACTGGACTGTCAGGGAATTCCCCAAATAATAAATCATTTTTTTCAAAATAGGTCAGTAGTTACATCAAAACATTGCTTTTTTGCCCTATCTCTGATTGCTCTGATGTCTATCTTTTGCTTCAGCTTCTGCCGTGGCCTGATTAAAGAAACTAAAGAACTGAATAGGAAAAAGTATATATACAATAGTATTTTAAAATCAGTGTTTATTTCCTGTTAACTATATGCGTCTCTTTCAACTAGATTAATATTTGGTTTGGATTTCCCTGGTGGAGCAGTGGTTAAGAATCCGCCTGCTAATGCAGGAGACACGGGTTCCCACCGTAGTGAGAAGCCCGCACACCGCAACAAAGAGTAGCCCCTGCTCGCGCAGCAATGAAGACTCAATGCAGCCGAAAGTGTAACTACCAAAATAAACAGCATCTATGCTACAGAATAAACCTGTCACTTAGAGATGTTTGTCAGGCAAGACTTCTTCTTTTAAAATAATTTACTGTAAATGAACCACAAAAGTTTTATTACCTTTGGACCATCTTCCAGGATATAAAAATAGTCTAATAAAAATTAGATCTTGGGAATTCCCTGGTAGTCTAGTGTTTAGGACTCCCCTTCCACTGAAGCATTATCTCCAAAGTGGAAGAATTACAAACCAAATTTTTTTTAGTAAGTTTATTTATTTATTTATTTTATTTTTGGCTGCGCTGGGTCTCCGATGATGCACGCGGGCTTTCTCCAGTTGCGGTGAGTGGGGGCTACTCTTCGTTGGGGTGCGCGGGCTTCTCATTGTGGTGGCTTCTCTTGTTGCGGAGCACGGGCTCTAGGCACTCGGGCTCCAGTAGCTGCGGCACTTGGGTTCAGTAGTTGTGGTGCACGGGCTTACTTGCTCCTCGGCATGTGGGATCTTCCCGGACCAGGGCTTGAACCCGTGTCCCCTGCATTGGCAGGCGGATTCTTAACCACTGCGCCACCAGGGAAGTCCCAGTAGTTATAATTTGTGGTAGAAATATCTATACCAATACTTCAATTTTAAAAACGTAAAATGGTCCTTTAACTTTTTATAAATCATTGTGTTGTGTAGTTCCTCCCCACCCCCAAAAAAGTAAAGGTTGAAAGTGGAAACGATTGGTACCTACTTCCTTGAAAACTATAGGGCTAGCTCTTATAGGATATTCTGAGGCAGGTTAACAAAGGTAAAGAGGAAAAAGATGAAAATGGAGTATAAACCACCTG
This sequence comes from Physeter macrocephalus, assembly GCF_002837175.3. Classification (NCBI taxonomy): domain Eukaryota; kingdom Metazoa; phylum Chordata; class Mammalia; order Artiodactyla; family Physeteridae; genus Physeter; species Physeter macrocephalus. Next base: position 62,858,073 of record NC_041228.1, on the reverse strand, counting down.
TTTGATAATACAGAACAAAAAAGAGTCACTTGTTTAATCATATAGTACAAATGCTTTATACTCTAAATGTGTGCTCCATTTTAAATTCTGTTTGAGATACATGAAAAGTCAATTGAGAGCATGAAAAGACATGGAAGAACCTTAAATGAATGTTACTAAGTGAAAGAAGCCAATCTGAAAAGGTTACACACTGTGTGATTCTAACTATATGATGACACTCTGGAAAAGGGAAAACTATGGAGACAATAAAAAGATCAGTGGTTCCCAGGGGTTGGTGGGAGGGGACGAAGGATGAATAGATGAAGCACAGAGGATTTTTAGGGCAGTGAAAGTACTGTATGATACCATAATGATGATACATGTCGCTATACATTTGTCCAAATCCAGAGAATGTATCAAGAGTGAATTGTAATGTAAACTACAGACTTTGAGTGATTATGACATGTTAGTGTAGGGTCATCAGTTCTAACAAATGTGCCACTCTGGTGGGGGGTGCTGATATATTAGAGAGGCTATGGCATGTGTGGGAGCAGAGGGTCCATGGGAAATCTCTGTACCTTCCACTCATTTGGCAGTGAATCTAAAACTGCTCAGTCAACTGAGAACCCAGCAATGTTTTAAAGAGATCGTTATAGAGCTAGATACTCTATAGTATCTATAGTATGTAGTAATACACACTACATTTTCTTTTTTTTGGCTGTGCTGTACAGCATGGGGGATCTTAGTTCCCAGACCAGGGATTGAACCCATGTCACCTGCAGGTGAAGCATGGAATTCTAACCACTGGACCACCAGGGAAGTCCCCCATACTACATTTTCAAACATCAGTATATCCATTCAAACATCAACATACCCCTTCTTCATATTCCTGTTCTTAAAGCTTGGCTCCTGTCTTAAGTACTGACTCAAATGTCAAAGTCAAAGGTAACCAAAATTGTTTCTTCTGAAAATAAATATGTCCCTGTTGTGTGAGCTTTGGTCACTTTTGCTCTTTGGACCCAGAATATCACTAAATATTTGAATTGTTCAATTTGTCCTACAAGTTGGTCTATAGTAAACTTTTTCTTGTTGACTTCTAAACCTTTTACATTTTTGGAGGATTTTTTTAAGGAGAGAGTCAACTGCTTAAAAATTTCCCATTTTAGAACATTTACCCTTGTCTGACAGAAATGTTAAATCCACGGAGTGGTAAGGATAGACCACACTGGGTTGTGAAATCTTAGGATGATACTCTTGAAAACACTTTAAACTAATTCCAATGCTCATTTCTAACAGAGGGGACCCATATCTCTACCCTTCCTGGCACACACCTGGGAAGAGACTTCTGCCCCACTCCCACGGAAGGGGCTAAACTAGAGAACACTTCTACGTCCTCCTTCTACCCTTCACTTTTTCATCCTCATGGAAAAGTTTCTTATTATTAAATGAGAATGCTAAGAGTCTGACATTCATTTAGCTACCCTTCTGTAAAGAAAGCAACTATGTAATATGTTCAGGGGACAGGGATAGAGATACCTCTTGACTGGCATTCTCTTCAGAGCCTTAAATGTTCTTGAAAAGTCTGCTAAATAACCTCATACCAAACTGCTCTATTACAGGTGAAGAACATTTCATAACAAAGTTTTTAAACGCTGCCTCATTAGCAGGAAACTTTTATAAAACGAAACTGTATATATAAATGCACAGAATAAGATCTGTTTACTGTACTTACCTCTTGCTGGAAGAGAATGGGATGAAATAAGAAAATAATTCTGGATTTTTTAAATGAGTATATATTCATACATTACATTGATAACAAAAGAAAAACAAACAAGTACTTTAAAACTTAAACACTTACTGTGTAATTGAATTCTGAACACTCTTTTCATTTAAAGTCATTCCGGGAGGTGGGTCATTTTGCAAAGCCAACAGTTCTTTCTGTAGTCGTTTCTAGAAAAGAATACCAATAATAACTTGTACTTTTTTTCCTTACAACATAATGTATTTGTATTCACACAGTCTGAAATCCTTGATTAAATTTCGTCCAAATGCTCATGTCTTTTCCTTTACAAGCCCCTTACATCTTCTATATATTTTACATGCCTAATTCTCAAATTTTTAGTTGCCTGTCCTATAACCCACAATCTATTGTCAAAATATTTCTAAATATATTTGTAAACACTGATGCTGTAAAGTGGTTATGAAGAGCAGCCAGCTACCGATAAAACTTCAAAACTACTCCAGGAAAGTTATAAGGTTATAAATGCTTAAAAGTTTTAGCAGGGTTTCCTTTACTGCTTTTCAATTATAAAAACCACAGTTCTCCATAATCCTTAAAGAATGCATCATTTCAGACAGACAGGCTTTCCAGAAGAACTATATTAAGTTAAAAAGTCTTTTGAAAAAGTTTAAAATAATTTTAATTTACAATTTACAGCCCCTATTTATTTTCTTAAAATAGGATCATTCACATATAATTTAATCTTTCATCACCAGAATATAACATACCAGGGCCTGAGATACATAGTTATTTTTTCACATACTAGATGCCCCAAAATGGCTATGTATTTGCATTCTTGTTTGTACAGCTTTCATTGTTCAATTCTTCCCTTGTTATCATCAGTGGGCATTCTTTTTCAGTATACAACAAAGCAAAACAAAAACCACAGCAGCCCATAATTTACGGGTTTAAAAGCAAAATAACCAATGTTATTAGAAGTGCATGTAACATTATAAAGATTCTTAATGAACATTTTTTCTTGGATTAAAGCACACAAGCATGGATTTCTGTCTAGAACTCCAAGCAACTCTCTACTTAAAAGCTAGTTTCTGGGCTTCCCTGGTGGTGCAGTGGTTGAGAGTCTGCCTGCCGATGCAGGGGACACGGGTTCGTGCCCCGGTCCGGGAAGATCCCATATGCCGCGGAGCGGCTGGGCCCGTGAGCCGTGGCCGCGGAGCCTGTGCTCCGCAACGGGAGAGGCCACAACAGTGAGAGGCCCGCGTACCGCAAAAAAAAAAAAAAAAAAGCTAGTTTCTGATTTTTCTAGACAGTGAAATATTACTATCAATACAGCAATGTTTCTAGATCTTTTCAATTCATAACGCCTTTAAATAAGCTTAGCACCATCTAACAACACTACAGAATAGGAAACTCCGCCCTTCTTTGCTGAGAATCAATGGCTCTTTAAATTGCCAAAAGCGAAAACTTTTCCTCAGATGGTGCAATATCATAACTTCTAGTAACATGGAAAATAAGATATCAACTAATTGCAATTTCTGACCTCAGCTGCCTTCTAAAATGCAAAATTACAAATTGAAAATTGGTTTAGAAAAATTTTAATTATCCAAAATATAGAAATAAAGCTGCATAAACAATTTGTTTTGAATAAAGGAGGAATATATTTGTGATAAGTGTCTATGTTAGAAGAGGGTTCTTAATTTATTCTACTGTCAACAAATGTGGGTTCTGTGATCAAGTAAATTTTCAGAAACAGTGGGCTCAACAACAACAAAAAAAAGATTTTTTTTTTTAAAGCAGGAATTCTCAGAGACTTCTGATATACGAACTTGCAAAATGATTCTCTAAGGGGAGGAAGATAACATACAGGCTTCCAAAAGTACTGGAATCCTCTCAGTGTAGGGCATCTTGGAAAAGTCTTCTTTCAATGACTACATTTTGGGAAACACTGCTGTGGAAATCCTCCAGACCTTGAAAACTTTACTAAGACAAGGAAGACAGCCCTTGTTATTGAATTAAGATATAAAGGAAGGTCGATTTGCATAGCTACCAACTGAAACAGGATATAAAGGCAAGTTAAGAAGAATCGTGTTGGTGTAATTATTCTAGGTCTCCTGAAGATAACGGTGAAGAGCACTGTGGAAAAAGAAAAGTTTTCCCCACCCTGACATTACTTCTTATAGGTCCACAAAGAAAGGGGCCTGTGGTATAGCCAAACTCCAAGAGAATCTCCAAGTAACTGCCTCCTGGTATTCACATCCTAGTGTAGTTCCCTCCCACACTGTACCAGAGTTGGTCTGTGTAACCGATAGAATACAGCAGAAATGATGGTATGTCACTCCCAAGATGAGGTTATGAAAGATTATGATTTACATCTGGGTCATTCTCTCTAGAATCACTTGCCAAATTGTGAACAGTCCAATTCAGAGGCCTACGCGGTAAGGTTAGGGCCGCCTGCCAATAACCATGGATGATTTGGAAGAATCTCCAATCTGGAATCTCCAATTCCAGCCAAGATTTCAGATGACCACAGCTGGGGCCAGTATACTGCCTGCAAACTCAAGCCAGAATCCAACTCTCTGCTTCAAGACCCTTCGAATTACATGGGATTATAAATGCTTGTTCTTTCAAATCACTAAATTTGGGGGTAATCTGTCACACAGCGAAAGATGATTAATACAGAACCTCTGCTCCAACCTCTCCTCATTAGAAGGGGCTATCATCCACTTCATCATTTCAATTTCAGTATCAGAGGTCAGAATCCAAGACATTCACTGGAGCATGTTTTTTAATTGAGGGGTGGAGTCACTACATTAAAAAGACAATTCATGCCAGTCCCTTACTGTCTCTGCTATCAGGCAATAAACTACCTTGCACATCCACATCCTCTGCAATAAAGAGACAGAGCAGGACGAACATTTGTGGGGGGGTTAATGAGTACTTACTAAGCACACTAATAAAACTAATGATTTACCAGTGTACTAATAAAACTTACAGGAAAAAAAATAAATAAATAAGAGTAGAAGGTCAAACAGTGTATCTGGCAGGCTCATAGAAACAGGGAATTCACTCTTAGGGATCCTTCCTGGAACAATAATCATTAAAGAGGGCAGGAAGTGTCTTTAAGTAAGCAAACAAATCCCTCAAAGGGTCCTCTAACTCTTCTAAGAAACTGGTTCTAAGAACCCTGAATATGAACACAGAAGCTAAAAAAGGAGGACTTAAAGAGTTCACTGTAAAAATAAAGGAAAATTCATACTCACTTGAGAATGTGAAGAACCAGCATAACTGTTTAGAGATAATACCATGTGTTTAGAGATCATACCATGTAGCATCTATCAACAGAAAGCTATCATCACATGAGGAAGCATTCACCTCCTAACTTTGAAGACAAAGTATTAGCAAAAGTAGATGAGAAACACGTGCATTAGAACACTAGCAAAAGCAGTGATAACCACCAGATTATTAGACCATCAGGGCAACACTGGCTGCTTTCCTAGACAGTGGTGAAAATGAGAGCCTAGAATTGAGATAACTGGAGATAACTGGAAAATAACTGCAGAAGGTAACTAAGTAAAGAAGCAGAACTACTTACAAACTACTGGGAGCTAAGGGGGCTGAAAAATTAACAGTTCCAAAGGTTCATAGCCAAATATCACCCTGTCTGTCCCTAAATTGGAGAGGTATGGGAAAATTAATTACATATATTACAAACGTACCATGGTTCTCTGAATCTAAGACACAGCATCAATCATAAGATACACTATTATTTTACGTAATACTAGGAAAGGAAAACTGCTACCAATTAAACAATTACACACCACTGATTAGACATATCTTGATTTCAGATATGTTAAAGTAGGGGAAAAATTGTGCATTAAAAAAATATATATGTTATTAGTAAAAGTTTGATTTTCCTGGGGACTTCCCTGGTGGTACAGTGGTTAAGACTCGGCGCTCCCAGGCTTCCCTGGTGGCGCAGTGGTTGAGAATCCGCCTGCCGATGCAGGGGACACGGGTTTGTGCCCCGGTCCAGGAAGATCCCACATGCTGCGGAGCGGCTGGGCCCGTGAGCCATGGCCGCTGAGCCTGTGCTCCGCAACGGGAGAGGCCACAGCAGTGAGAGGCCCGCGTACCCCAAAAAAAAAAAAAAAAAAACAGACTGCGCTCCCAACGCAGGGGGCCCAGGTTCGATCCCTGGTCAGGGAACTAGATCCCACATGCTTGCCACAACTAAGAGTTCGCATGCCACAACTAAGGAGCTGGCGAGCTGCAACTAAGGAGCCCGCCTGTTGCAACTAAGACCTGATGCAACCAAATAAACAAATAAAATAAATATTTTTTTTAAAACAGTGGCTAGAGTAGACAACCCACTTTTAAAAAAAAGTTTGATTTTCCTAACTCTTTAAGTACTAGAACCACCTAAAAAATAAAAATTAATTTTCTGAGTAAATTTAATATGCCTAAAATGATTCTTCTCTCAATATTTAACACGTACCTGGTGATACATGATCTCAATCTATAAATATGCACTTTATTCCCAGACTGTGTACAGCAGTACATCTGTCATCCAAGGCAAAAAGGCCAGGCGCAGAATCTAAATGTTTTAAAGCACCCCAGGCAAAAAGGCCAGGCCCAGAATCTAAATGTTTTAAAGCATCCCAAATCTACAGTAAACCTGAAAATTCTATCTAGCCCTCATCTTGCGTTGGCTCAACTCTGGAAAACTCATAGGAATTTGAGCTCTTCTAAGAGATCCAAGTGGGTTTATATACTCAGTAAAAAAAAAGATCCTGATATATCTAAATACCATGAGAAAAAAAAGATTTAACACTTTCAGAACTGGCTTGGCTTTTCAGTGGCTCTATAGTCCAGCCAGCACCTCCCTTTCTTTCCTTCTTCATGAATGCGAATGACTCTAAGTGATATGAATCCACTGAAATTTACTACTTTTGGGGGTAAGAAAACCACTGACAAATTTTGCAGTTAACTATTATCAACGACAAGATGTTGGGAAACACCACAAAACTGAATGCCATTCCTGTATGTCATCATACGATGGCTGAGAATCTCTAGACTACTACAACATCCTAGGATGTGTGACCCTGCACTTAAGAGTGACACAAGTTCAGTTTCTAAAACTTTTTCCCACTTCAGTACACGTGAGGGATTATTCTTGAGATTTACTCTTCCCTATGACTGGAGCTTACTACAGGGGTCGAGGAGAGTATTTATGTAGCATGAAAAGGCTGCCCAGGAGCTTAACGTTTCCTCTTCTCCACTACCACTTCTCCAAGAGTCACTAGAGTAGCTGCTTCACAACAAAGGTCAAGTGTGGGGACATAAAAAGGCCAACAGAATAAAACAGACACATATATTATTACTCTTAGCCTTATGAGATTTAAAGTCCTCGGAAAGCTCAAGATACAGTTTTTATACAAAAGAGTAAAAGCAATTTAAAGATCACTTTAAAAACTGTAACCACTATGGGAATTCCCTGGCGGTCCAGTGGTTAGCACTCCATGCATCCACTGCAGGGGGCACAGGTCTGATCCCTGGTCAGGGGACTAAGATCCCGCATGCCGTGTGGGACAGCCAAAAAAGAAAAAAAAAACGTAATCACTATGTTCTAATCAGTCCTGTTCCACTTCCCCCAACTGATAATATCAATGCCTGTCCCAACATAGACCCATAATGTTAAACCAAGTTTGAATATGCCATGTGCTTCCCTGGCATGATCAGGAAATGAGATAAAATAGATGAAGACTAACACTTTTAAATATCAAAAAAATTTTAAATGAACATGGTAAAACTTTGAACTCTAATACAGATCCCTGACATTATGTGTATTGAACATAATTTAGTCTGTTCATAATGATTACTCTCAATTAGACTCCAATAAAGATGTCAAAGTTTTTTTTTAAAATAATGATTACTCTATTGTGACATCCTCAGACAAGTGAGGTCTACAAGCCCACATGATCCTTCAGTATATAGTTCTGATAGCCTGATAGCCCCAGTTTTCACTTTAACTGTCATCTGCTCTTTGACTATCAATAACTTGTCATAATATCTAACCTCTAGTCACTGACATTCTCTTTCTTTCTCCTCTTTTCTTTCTCTTTTATTTGCTGTTTTCCCCTCCCTAGCCCCACCATACATTACCAAGCAAAAGGGTTTACTTATTTTGGTGAACATATCACATTATTTTCGTGTAACAAATCCTAACCAATCTTCAGTGCTGGCATTTAACATTGGCTAACACTTATCGCTTCATTTGCTCTTAAACCATACTATACTCCCTCACTCAAATTAACCAGAGAAATTAGGTACAATTTTTCCAAGTCCTCATAAAATGAAAAGCACAGCCCAGTAACAGGTCCACAGACCACACTTTGTGTAGCACGGTGCTAAAACATGGTGTTTCACCCCAATGATGCCATCTTTACCTCTTCGGCTTCTGATCATTTTCATCAATGCTCATGCTTATATATTAGTTCAAGTTTTTGCTTTTTCAGACAGCTGAGGATGATGGGTATGACTGTATAAAAAAGTACTACTACAGTTGTATGACAGAGAACATTACTGTTTAATGAAGAATACCATGCTCAACGAAATGCTCTTAATTTAAAAAAAAAGAAAAAAAGACTAAGTATTTTAAATAGCATCCTAAAAAGCTCATTCATATATAAAACAGTTCAGCTTCTAAACTAATGTATTTGTGTAAGTATCATCCCACACTAATATATGTTGAAACCAAGCCACAAAATATTTAAATGATATTCTTATGGTTATGAATCAAAACCAGGAGAGAATATATCCCTCTTAGATACTAATAATGGCAGTACATCAATGGACAAACTGACAAGATTCCTGGCCCTGTAAAGCTTAAATTCTAGTGAGGGAAGAGAGTTAATAAATAATAACAAAAACAAATAAGTGTATGGTATATTAAAATGTGATGAAAAATGGAGCAAGTTAAGGAGTTGGAGAGTTAGGCCTCACATCTTGTAAAATTTTATTTAAAACTGACACTTTGAGAAACTATTGTAAAGGGTAGAAATCCTTATTTAGGGTAGGGAGAAATATAAACAAGAGAGGAGAAAACATTAAAAATGTAGAGCTATATCACAATGATTGCTAATGCAACTGTACATAAAATGCCCAACATGTTTTCTCTAATTTCATCTAACAATCAACTAAAGGTGGAAGGTTAACAATAGGAGGGTGTGATAGAAAAAAAATAAGAATACCATACACATTAGTATTATTTCACTAATAAATTACTACTTTCCCCCCAACAATATTAAACAATTACAACATTTTTCTTCTTTCAGGGTGAAATGACATGGCACTGAAATGATTTTACCTTATTTTAAAATAAGGTAGAATTTGATTCATGCAAATTAAGAAAAAATACTTTTTTCCTAAGTATTCTTCTATAGCCCTTAATTCTAACATTTATTTATTGACACTCTTCCCCCTTTTAGGAAATGGAAAGCCTTCAACAAATCAAGGTGTTCATTCTTATTTTAAACTAACATTTTGGGGAATTCCCCGGCGGCCCAGTGGTCAAGACTCGGCACTTTCACTGCCGGGGGCGTGGCAGTGACCTCGATCAGTGGTCGGGGAACTAAGATCCCACAAGCTGCTCAGCATGGCCAAAAGAATAAAAAATTTAAAAATAAACTAACATTTTCAAAAATCAGACTGGGATGCAAAAAAAATGACAAGACTAAATGTCTTTACAAAAAAGAGCCCACAGTCTAAAAGGAGAGACAAATATGTAAATAATCTCTACATGCTTTCAGGGTACAGCAGTGTTCAAAAAGAGAGTGGTCAAAGGAGAGAAAAGCCAGGACCGTGGTATACTGAAAGCTAAAGGAAGAATGCATTTAAAGACTAAACAAAATTTTATTTCCAGCACAATGTAGATACTCTGAAAAATTCCACAGAAAACAAAAACAAAGCGAACACACGAACTTTGAAATATTCAAAGGATCAGGGCTGGATTTCACTTTGGGGTTTTCTACCAAACCCAAGGGGGGCAAGACCAAAAAGTGAGGAATCTCTCGGAAGACCTCCATAAAACTATGACCCCTCAGTGTAATAGTGAATAAGATAAAGGGCACAGAAAGAGAATAACAATGAAATTTACCTGCTTAGAATTTAGCAATGGGTATAGGAAGAAAAAAACGTCTCCCATGAAATGTCAAAATCTCAAGCAGGCACCCACATGGGTCTGAGTCTGAATTCCTGCTGAGAATCTTAGACAAGAATTTAATCAAGTGGTCAAGGAAGAAATGCCCCAGGCAACTAACAGAAGCAAAAAAAAATCCTGGGGAATACAACTTGTATCCACTGAGGCAACAATCTGTCTTTTCAGAATCTAGAAAAATACTTTAAAAAGTAGTAAGAACCAAATGAGAAATTATTCAGAAGACAATAGCATAAAATACCTGATGCAATAAAAATCTATCTTCCTAGCTGGAAAAGCACCAGATCCCCAATTAATTTACTTAATGTTCTTGTAGCATTTATATAACTGTGAGCAACTCTAAGGCAGAGATTATGGTCTACTTATCTTTGTAATCCTAGCATTCAAAACTGTGCCTGACAAATAATGTTTTTCCTCAGTAAATGCTTTTTTAAAAAATTAATAAGGATGTTCACTGCTTCACTGTATGCAAAATCCAGAAACAATATATGTGTCTATCAATAATTATACAAATTATGGCATATGGAAATAAGGCTACACAACCATTAAGCATGATGTGGATCTCTGTGTACTAACAACAACAGAAGAATCCCAAAACATACTAAAATGGAAAAAAAAAGCCTCCAAAATACATATAATTCCTTTATATTAAAACAAAAGCAAGAGATTTACACAAATGTCATATAAACGCATATGGGAGAGAAGGAAGCACATCCAACTATTTTACAGTAGTTCCCTCCTAGCAGCATAAATGGAGGAAAAAGAGGACACCCCTGTTTACACTATATACTTTTATATTATGACTCTTTTACAACAAGAATGTAGAAGTATATTTCTTGTGTAATTAGATTTAAGGGCTCAATGGATGAAGAAAACATATCCACATAAAAACATGAACACAAATGTTCAAAACAGCATTAATCATAACAGAAAAAAATAGAAGCTACCCAAATGTCTATTAACTGATGAACAGGTAAACAAAATCTGTTGTATTCATACAGTGGAATGTTATTTGGCCATAAAAAAAAAGAATGAAGTACTGATACATGCTGCAACATGTAGGAAACTCAGAAACATTATGGTAAGTAAAAGTGGTCAGTCACAGAAGACCACATATATGTTGATACCATTTACATGAAATGCCCAGAAGAGGCAAATCTATAGACATAAAAATTAGACTGGTGTCTGCCAGTAGATGGGAAGAAGATGGAGAGTGAATGTTTATGGGTACAAGGTTTTCTTCTGGGGATGATGAAAATTTTCTATTAGATAATGGGGACAGTTGCACAACTGGGTAAATATACTAAAAAAAAAAATCACTGATTGTACACTTTAAGAGGATGAATTCTATGGCATGTGAAATGTATCTAAATTTAAAAAAAAACCTTTTTAAACTCAGTGGATAGGTTAAACACAGGTGAAGAGAGAATTAACACCTAGGAAGATGTCTGAAGAATTTTTCCAGGATGTAACAGAGAAAGAGGTGAAAACATGAGACAAAGAGAATACAAGAGAATAGGAGGCAACATTTAAAGAGATAATGCATGAGAATTCCCCAGAATTGCTCAAGACATCAATCCTCAAGTCCAAGTCCACAATGAATTCCAAACAGCATAAATAAAAAGAATCCCAAACTCACACACATCACTGTGAAAGTACAGAACACCAACTGAAAAAGAGCTAATTCTAAAACTAGAGATAAAAGTTTACCTACAAAGATACATAAAATTAGACTGATGGCTATAATTTTAAGAGCAATAATTGAAGTCAGATAATATTAGGATTTAGAAAACAAGTGGAATTTTATCTTTCATCTAAGTAAAAATAATTGACAATTTTAACTCCTACACCTAGCAAAACTAGATACTTTCAAGAACACAGGTGAAAAGAAGGTATTTTTAGATAAAACAGAGTTTACCACCAACAGTAAGCAGCTAAGCAATAAATCTTAATTTCCTTCTGGAAAATAATCCTAAATGACAAGTGAAAGATGCAAGAAGACATTGGAAGCAAAAATACGTAAATATGTAAGTAAATCTAAACAATGATTGTATAAAACAACACAGGCTCACAATTCCTTATGTAAAAATTCCTGGGGCCAGATGTTTCAAAATTAAGAATTTTCTGGATTTTATAAAAATAATAACAATGCACCCCACTAATTAGTATTTAGCACTGAAATATGTGAATGGTTTTTTTTATATATATATTTTTTAAAAATTAATTATTTATTTTTGGCTGTGTTGGGTCTTCGCTTCTGTGCGAGGGCTTTCTCTAGTTGCAGCAAGCGGGGATCACTCCTCATCGTGGCCACTCTTGTTGTGGAGCACAGGCTCCAGATGTGCAGGCTCAGCAGTTGTGGCTCACGGACCCAGCTGTTCCACGGCATGGGGGATCCTCCCAGACGAGGTCTCGAACCCGTGTCCCCTGCATTGGCAGGCAGACTCTCAACCACTGTGCCACCAGGGAAGCCCTATGTGAATGTTTATAGCATATGAAATTTTAAAAAACACTAGGCAATCTCATACCCACTCATTTCAGGTTTCACCACAAAAAAAATTTGTAGTCAACTTCCAAAAAGTTTTGATTTCTAAGCCATTTTAAATTTATTTTTTCCACTATATATTTTTTTAAAGTCCTTTTTTTTTTAATTTGGATATAGTTGTTTTACAAAGTTGTGTTAGTTTCTACTGTACGGTGGAGTTCCCTGTGCTACAGCAGGTTCTCATTAGTTATCTATCTTATACATATTAGCGTATATATGTCGATCCCAATCTCCCATTTCATCCCACCCCCCTTCCCTCCTTGGTGTCCGTATGTTTGTTCTCTACATCTGTCTCTATTTCTGCCTTGCAAACTGGTTCATCTGTACCATTTTTCTAGATTCCACATATATGTGTTAATATATATTTGTTTTTCTCTTTTTGACTTACTTCACTCTGTATGACAGTTTCTAGGTCCATCCACATCTCTACAAATGACCTGATTTCATTCCTTTTTGGCTGAGTAATATTCCATTGTATATATGTACCACTTCTTCTTTATCCATTCATCTGTTGATGGGCCATTTACTGTTTGTAGATTTTCTGATGATGCCCATTCTAACTGGTGTGAGGTGATACCTCACTGTAGTTTTGATTTGCATTTCTCTAATAATTAGTGATGTTGAGCATCTTTTCATGTGCCTCTTGGCCATCTGTATGTCTTCTTTGGACAAATGTCTATTTAGGTCTTCTGCCCATTTTCTGATTGGGTTGTTTGTTTTTTTGATATTGAGCTGCATGAGCTATGTATATATTTTGGAGATTAATCCTTTGTCCGCTGATTCATTTGTGAATATTTTCTTCCATTTTGAGGGTTGTCTTTTCATCTTGTTTATGGTTTCCTTTGCTGTGCAAAAGCTTTTTAAGTTTCATTAGGTCCCATTTGTTTTTGTTTTTATTTTCATGATCTAGGAGGTGGGTCAAAAAAGATCTTGCTGTGATTTATGTCAGTGTTCTTCCTATGTTTTTTAAAAAAAAAATTTATGTACTTATTTATTTGGCTGCACCAGGTCTTAGTTGCCACGTGCAGGATCTTTAGTTGCAGCATGCGGGCTCTTAGCTGTGGTATGCAGGATCTAGTTCCCAGACCAGGGTTTGAATCTGGGCCCCCTGCACTGGGATCATGGAGTCTTAACCACAGGACCACCAGGGAAGTCCTCTTTCTTATTTTAAATTGAAGTATAGTTGATGTAAAATATTATATAAGTTACAGGTGCACAATAGAGTGATTCACAATTTTAAAAGTTATACTCCATTTATAGTTATTATAAAATATTGGCTATATTCCCTGTGTTGTACGATATAACTTTGTAGCTTTTTTTATATGTAATACTTTGTGCCTCTTACCTCACCCCTGCCCCCTTTCCTCTCCCCACTGGTAACCACTGATTTGTTCTCTATATCTGTGAATCTAAGCCTTTTTTTAGATTTTGGATTTGCAATAAAGAATATTAGCCAGAAATGCCTAATCTGTAAGATTAGGGCAATCAACATATAAATTGGTAGGCAGGTGATGGGAGTTAAACCCTTCCAAGGTCATTTTATTTTTTGAAAAGAGTGCAAACATACTGATAAAACTTTAGATTGATAACTATGTATGTTAAATTAGACATCACAATTCCTGCAAATTAATTTTTAAAAAAAGACAAACAACTGAACAGAAAAATTGGTGAGAAACTAGAACACATGACTGACAGAAAGCGTATTAATGACCAATAAATATAGGAAAAAGGGGTCAACCTCAGTGGGGAACAGAAAAATGCAAATTAAAGCCATATTACAATAGTGACATATATCTACCAAAATGGCTAACATTAAAAACTGACAAGACCAAGTTGACAAGTATATATGTTCAAGAAATGGAACTCTCATACACAGTTGGATGAAGTGTAAATTGGCAAACCATTTGGTGCTTCTTTGTAAACCTGAATATAAACATATGCTCTGACCCACCAATTTCATTCTAAGGTATATACCCAACATACATATATGTTTGACAAAACACACATACAAGAATATTTATAGGAGCACTATTCATGACAGGCCCAAACCAGAAACAACTCAAATGCCTATCAACAATAAATTGGGTAGATAATCTGTGATATATTCATACACTGCAATAAAAATCAATTTGTTCTACACAGAACATGGATCCCATAAACTAATGTTGAGCAAACGAAATCAAACAAAAAACAAAACATTTTTAAAAACCCGTATCATATAATTTCATTTACATAAAGCTCACAAACAGGCAAAAGTAACCTATGGCATTAGAAGTCAAGACAGTGGTTACCTTTGGGAAAAGGAAGCAGTCATTAGGAGTGGGCATAAGAGAGGCTCCTAGGGTATGAGTATTATTCTATTTCATGTGGTGGTACCAAGGATGCATTCAGTTTGTGAATATGTGAACTCTATATTTAGATTTGTGTACTTTTCTATATATTACACATACTCTATTTTTTTTTGTTTTTTGGTGAATATGTGAACTCTATATTTAGATTTGTGTACTTTTCTATATATTACACATACTTTATTTTTTTTTGTTTTTTTTTTTGGCCACACCACGTGGCATGTGGGACCCTAGTTCCCTGACCACGGATCGAACCGTCGCCCCCTGAATCTAAAGTGCGGAGTCTTAATCGCTGGACCACCAGGGAAGTCCCACACATACTTTAGTAAAAACGTTTATTAAACTGTCCTAAAATTGACTGTGGTGACAGTTGCCCAACTCTGAATAAGAAAAGCCATTAGCCTGTATACTTTGAATGATCATGGTATGTGCGTTATTTCTTAATAAGACAACAAAAACAAAAAATGTTTATTAAACAAAAAAATAAATGAAAGAAAAACTAAATACAGAAAATGTTAATTGTTGAATCTACATAAAGACTAGAGATGTCGTACTTTTTTCTACTTTTCCTCATGATTGAAATTTTCGTTAACAAAAAGTATGAAATAAAAACTAGAATGATAACAGCAAAATAAATGCAAAAATAGCTAGGGTAACCTGTAAAAGAATAGAAGTGTATAAGTTCCAAACGTGGAGAGGTGGAAAAAGCAAAATGAGAAAAAGGAAAAAGAAATCAATCCATACTAAGACACAGATACAAAAAAAGGACAAATGAAAACCATACAAAATGAAAAAAATTCCATTATATCAGTCAGTAAAAAAATGAAAGTTCTTTAGTTAAAATATAAAGTTAAACAGATGGTGACAATATACAGTTTGTGATTTTTAAAAGATAAGGGGACCGAAAGGTTCAAAATCAAAGGACAGAAAAGATACCAGGCCAAAAAGTTGACAAAGTTACACTAATATCAAATAAAACCGACTTTAAGACCAAAATTACTAACAGATTTTAAAAAAACAAACTATATAATGATAAAAGGTTCAGTTCATCAAAAGCATAGAACTTGTATACACCCCACTAATATGTATAAAATAGATAATAAGAACCTGCTATGTAAAAAAATAAAATAAAATTTAAATGATTAAAAAAAAAACTTGGGGCTTCCCTGGTGGCGCAGTGGTTGAGAATCTGCCTGCCGATGCAGGGGACACGGGTTCGTGCCCCGGTCTGGGAAGATCCCATTTGCCGCGGAGCGGCTAGGCCCGTGAGCCATGGCCGCTGAGCCTGCGCGTCCGGAGCCTGTGCTCCACAACGGGAGAGGCCTGCATACCGCAAAAAAAAAAAAAAAAAAAAATTGTATATAGCCAACTTAGCTTTGAAAATAGACAAGCAAAGGAAAATTAACAAATCTACCTTCATAGTAGGAAATTTTATTAAGATCTCTCAAAGTAATGGATAGATCAAGCAGACACAAAAGCCCGTAACTATTTCTGTCAGACTCCCGTCTTCCATTCTGCCAATAGAAGGTACTGGGGGGGAAAAAAGTAGAAGAAAAATGCCATTCCCCCTCCCATTTTATTCCTGGTTCTGAAACACCTCCAACAGAAGATGTCTCCTATTGAAGTCAAGAGCTGGCAGCTGTAGATTCCAGAAAAATCAGCAAAAGTTGAGCTCCTGGGTTCTTGCTGAGTTGCAGGAGTGTGCATGGTTCTACCAAGCAGCAGTAACTTGTACCAGTGCTCCAGCAGCTTAGTAGCAAGTGCAGGCTCTTTGGTTCCAGCCATAGGTAGTAACAATTCCCAGATCCTCAGACAACCTCCCTCTTCCTCTCAAACCCTCTCTACCCTTTTTGCTGCTCTAGTCCTAACCATACCCTTGTAATCTATTACCTGTATGAAATCTCTCTCTGCCTAAAAGTATCTAGAGTATTTACTATTTTCCTACCTGTTCACTGATCAATAGAGCATTTTAAAAACACTGCCACTAACTAGAGAAAAAAATCTTTTCAAGCACTTACAAAGCATTTATAAAAACTGGTGTGAAGCCATAGAGTCTACCTCAAAAAATTTCAAAGAACTGTGATACAAATCACATCCTCTGACCACAATGCAGTAAATTAGAAATCAACAGCAAAAAGAACTGGAAAAAACCCACATACATTTGGAAATTTAAAAACACACCTTTGAACAACTCAATGATCAAAGAAGAAGGAAACCAGAACATATTCAGAAATGAATTATCATGGGAATTCTCTGGCGGTCCAGTGGTTAGAACTCCGTGCTCTCATTGGCAAGGGCCCAGGTTCAATCCCTGGTGGAGGAACTAAGATCCCACAACCCCCGCAGCACAGCCAAAAAAAAAAGGAATTATCACAAAAATATTACCTATCAAAAGGTGTGGAATATAGCTAAAAGTGTACTTAACAAAGTACATATTAAGAGTTTTAAATGTTTACTTTAGAGCAATAGGTCTTAAACTTTTTGGTCTCAGGAGCCTTTTATACTTATAAATTTTTGAGTAACCCAAAAAGCTTTTGCTTATGGGGGAAAATATAGATATATTGCTATTTACTGCAATAAAAAGTACAACTGAAATTTTAAATTTTGTTAATTTATTTAAAAATAAATTCATTGTTTATTAACAGACACTGTTTTATGAAAATAACTATTTCCAATACAAAATGTATTATATATGAAGACTGGCATTATCACAGCAATCAGATAAGAAAAAGAAACAAAAGAAATCCAAATTGGAAAGGAAGAAGTAAAACCATTACTGTTTAGAGATGACATGATACTAAACATAGAAAACCCTAGAGAGGCCACCAAAAAAACTATTCAAATTAGTAAATGAATTTAGTAAAGTTGAAGGATACAAAAGTAATATACAGAAATCTGTTGTGTTTCTATACATGAACAAGAAACTATCAGAAAGTAAAATTAAGACAACATTCCCACTTACAATTGTATCAAAAATTAAATACCTAGAAAAAAATCTAACCGAGGAGATTAAAGACCTTTACTCTGAAAACTATATTGATGAAAGAAAGTGAAGACGACACAAACAAATGTAAAAATACACCATTCTCACAGATTGGAAGCATTAATATTTCTAAAATGACCATACTCCCCAAAGAAATCTACAGATTCATTGCAACCCGTATCAAAATACCAATGTATTTTTCACAGAACTAGAACAAATCTAAAATCTGTATGGAAACACAAAACTCCAAATAGCCAAAAGAAACTTGAGAAAGAAAAACAAAGCTGGAGGCAACACACTTGCTGATTTCAACTTATACTACTAGGATACAGGAATCAAAACAATATGGTACTGACACAAAAAAAGACATGTAAGTCAATAGAACAGAAAGCCCAGAAAGAAACTCACACTTACATGGTCAATTAATCTGCAAGGAAGGATGTAAGAATATACAATGGGGAAAAGACAACCTCTTCAATAAACGGTGTTGGAAAAATTGGACAGCTACATGCAAAAGAATCAAAATGGACTACTCTCTCATGCCAGGCACAAAAATAAATTAAAAATGGATTAAAGACTTAAATGTAAGACCTGAAACCAAAAAACTTGTAGAATAAAACTTAACAAGTACACTCTTTGACATCAGTCTTAGTAATATTTTGGGGAATGTTGCTGCAGTCAAGGGAAACAAAAGCAAAAAAAATAAATAATAAATGGGTCTACATCAAACTAAATAGGAAGCTTTTGCACAGCAAAGGAAACTAACAACAAAGCAAAAAGGCTGCCTACTGAATGGGAGAAGATATTTGCAAACAATGTTATCTGATAAGGGATTAATATCCAAAATATACAAAGAACTCATACAACTCAACATCAAAAAAACAAACAGCCTGATTTAAAATGGGCAGAGGGGGACTTCCCTGGTGGCACAGTGGTTAAGAATCCACCTGCCAATGCAGGGGACACAGGTTCGAGCCCTGGTCTAGGAAGATCCCACATGCTGTGGAGCAACTAAGCCCATGTGCCACAACTAATGAGCCTGAGCTCTACAGCCCGTGCTCCACAACAAGAGAAGCCACCGCAATGAGAAGCCTGCCCACCACAAGAGTAGCTCCCACTCGCCACAACTAGAGAAAGCCTGCACGCAGCAACAAAGACCCAACACAGCCAAAACCGAAATTAATTAATTAATTTTTAAAAAATGGGTAGAGGACCTGAACAGACATTTTTCCAAAAAAGACATACAGATGTCCAACAGACACATTAAAAGATGATCAACATCACTAATCATCAGGGAAATGCAAGTCAAAATCACAATGAGATATCACCTCACACCTGTCAGAATGGCTATTATCAAAAAGACAACAAATAACAAATGTTGGGGAGGGTTTGAAGAAAAGGGAACCCTCATGCAGTGTTGCTGGGAATGTAAATTGGTGCAGCCACTATGGAAAACAGCATGGTGATTCCTCAAAAAACTAAAAATAGAACTATCACATGATCCAGCAACTCCACTTATGGGGTATTTTCCCGAAGAAAACAAAAAGAGTAATTTGAAAAGATATATGTATCCCTATGTTCATTGCAGCATTTATTTACAATAGCCAAGACATGGAAGCAACGTGTCCATCAAAAGGTGAACAGATAAAGATGTGGTATATATACACAACAGAATATTACTCAGCCATAAAAAAGAATGAAATCTTGCCATCTGTGACAACATGGATGGACTTCGAGGGTATTATGTTAAATGAAACAAGTCAGACAGAGGAAGACAAATACTATATGACTTCACTTATATGTGGAATTTAAAAAGCAAAACAAATGAACAAAAAAAAAAAAAAAACAAGCAACGTGTCCATCAAAAGGTGAACAGATAAAGATGTGGTATATATACACAACAGAATATTACTCAGCCATAAAAAAGAATGAAATCTTGCCATCTGTGACAACATGGATGGACTTCGAGGGTATTATGTTAAATGAAACAAGTCAGACAGAGGAAGACAAATACTATATGACTTCACTTATATGTGGAATTTAAAAAGCAAAACAAATGAACAAAAAAAAAAACAACAAATGAACAAGCAAAAAGAAACAGAAACAGATTCATAGATACAGAGAACAAATAGGTGGCTGCCAGACAGGAGATGGGTAGGGAAACGAGAAATAGGTGAAGGAGATTAAGAGGTACAAACTTCCAGTTACAAAATAAATGAGTCAGAGCAATGACATGTACAACATTGGGAATATAGTCAATAATACCGTAATAACTGTATGGTGACAAATGGTAATTAGACTTACCATTATCATTTTGTAGTATATAGAAATATTAAATGTGCTAACATAGTGTTGTAGGTCAATTATCTTCAATAAAAAATAAAATGAGAAGCATAAGCTCTTAAAAATAAAGGTAAACATATGATATACAAACATATGTAAACATACTCTGATCAGGAAAGGCAAAGTTAAGTGAAATATAAAACTCCTTTCAATTATTCATTTTTTTAAAGTAGCTTTATCTTACATTTTTGCTAATTTCTTTTAACATCTGGATTTTTTTTAAAAAGACATCTAGATTTGAAAGGCAGCAGGATTAGCCCTGGTAGGCATCAACGTTTCATCATAAACTCAAATATGGACACATACAGTCCAAATGGGACAGAAGAGATAGCCCAGATGATGCAGACCCATACATATTTGGAAACTTGACTGTTGACCAAATAGGAAAGCTTCTTAGTAAATGGGGCTAAGACAAATTGGGTATTCATTAAAAGAAAGAAAAAAAAAATGAAATTGGATCCCTAAACTCAACCCATAAGGGATTAAAGACTTAAATGTGAAAGACTAAACTGCAAGACTTTTAGAAGACAACAGTTTAGGACAAAATTTTACAAAAATTTCATGAGCTCACAGTAGAAAAGGATTTCTTAAAACAGAGAAAGTACAAACCAAAAAGGAAAAAGACTGATAAATTCTCATTGCGGTTCAGCAAGACACTGAAAGTGAAAAATCAAATCTTAAACTGGGAGAAGAATTTAGTCATACAAAAGAACTCCTATAAAAATCAATAAAGGATAACCAAACTGAAAAACAGTCAATAGGCATTCCATAGAAGAGGAAACACAAATGGCCCATAAACAAATAAAAACGATATCTGACCTCTTTATCCATCAAGGAAATGTGAAACAGAACTGCAATGAGATGCCTTTCACAAAAATTAAGTCAGACAATACCAAGTGCTGGGGAGTATGTGGTATCCCTGGAACTCCTGTACTACCAGCATGAACATAAACTTATTTAACCACTTTTGACATTACCTGGTAAAACTGAACAAAGACATACTACAACCCAGCAAGTCCACTCCTAGATATATATATACATACCCCAGAGAAAACCATGCACATGTGCATCAGGAAAGATGTGTTAGAATATTTAAAGCAGCTATGTTCACAATAAATTAGGAGTAAAATAAACAATTATAAAAGACCTCGTAACATGGAATATAGTACTTAGTCTAAAAAATGTACTGTTACATCCATCAAGATGGATTAATCTTAAAAGGTTAAACTGGGCTTCCCTGGTGGCGCAGTGGTTGGGAGTCCGCCTGCCAGTGCAGGGGACACGGGTTCGAGCCCTGGTCCGGGGAGATCCCACATGCCATGGAGCGGCTAAGCCCATGCGCCATAACTACTGAGCCTGCACTCTAGAGCCACAAGCCACAACTACTGAGCCCACGTGCCACAACTGCTGATGCCCACACGCCACAACTACTGAAGCCCACACGCCTAGAGTCCGTGCTCCGCAACAAGAGAGGCCACCGCAACGAGAAGCCTATGCACTGCAACGAAGAGCTCGCAGCGATGAAGACCCAACGCAGCCAAAAATAAATTAATTAATTTAAAAAAAAAAAAAAAAAGGTTAAGCAAAAGTCAGAAAAAAGTAAAGAAAAATAGGGGATGATAAACAAAATCCAGGAGAGCAATTTACTCTGGGAAGGAATGAGGTACAATTAGAAGAGGTACACAGAGGGGGCTTCAAAAGTAACGGTAACTTTTATCTCTTAAGCTAGATGAATATTAATATTCTTTATTATTTTATTAATATTCCTTAAAATAGTCACTTATGATTTTTAAATTCCTTTTTATGCATCATACCCTTTTTTTTTTAGGCCACTTCAAAAAGCTTGGTTGTGAAAGGATGGAAAAGAAACTTTAGCATTAAGTAAATATTTATGAGACGAATCAAAAAAAAGAGGAAAGGGGAGTGATAACTGATATGTGAAATATCTGTGAGGAGATGTTTAGGATTAGGGACTGACTTTACAAGGGAATTGTTTTTTCAATGTTAAATGCCATGTTTATAAGGAAAAGATAGAAACCAAAATATTTAAAAATTAAAATAACCCCTTAATCTCATCATCCATTGATCTTCTCAGGGTAGTGATTTTTCTTTTTACTAATCTGTAGTTTTCTAACATTTCAACAATGAACATACATAAAAATTTAATAAAATGAATGATAACTGACAACAGTGTAGCAGATGTACTGGAGGAGTTAAGACAGAATGAAGGCCAGGAAGCCATACAGAAAACTACTTAGAAAAATAAAGAGGTGAGACATTACTAGGGAACAATCGAGATACAAAAGACTGGATTTAGTGGTAAATGATGGGGGTAAGAAAGAAAAAAATGAGAATGACTCCAGGATGTTAGCTTGAGTAATGGTGGTACTATTAATCTGAAACAAATACAGGAGGAGGAACAGGTAGAGGCAGCCAGTCTCTGTCTATGTGGCGTTGGAGGCAGCTGAGATTTGGACCTGTGGATTCAAGCTTCTCGTGAATATTCAGATAGACAAAAATAACTGAATCAACCAGAGCTGAAGCCTGGCCTTCTATTTTATTTTTATTTGTTTATTTATTTATTTGGTTGCACTGGGTCTTAGCTGCGGCAGGCGGGCTCCTTAGTTGCAGTGTGCATGTGGGATCTAGTTCCCTGACCAGGATCGAACCCAGGGCCCCCTGCACTGGGAGTGCGGAGTCTTATCTGCTGTGCCACCAGGGAAGTCCCCTGGCCTTTAAAACTCTAGGCTGGGTATGCTCTCTACCATGAACCCAATGGATCCATCATGCATACTTTTTAAACTACCTCAGCTCCAGTAGGCAATGAGTTCACAACCCGAATTTCTCAAGCTAGTTCAGAAGTTATCTGTCCGGTGTTTTGGAAATTAATGCTCCAAATAAAATATCAAACCCGAATTTCTCAAGCTAGTTCAGAAGTTATCTGTCCGGTGTTTTGGAAATTAACGGTCCAAAAAATTATTTAAGTTACCCAGAAACCTTGACTCTGAATGAAAAATAAAATACAGTTCTGAGTCTACTGTTCTGCCCTTGTGATCACTACATTTCATGCTATAGTAAAAAGAAGTAATTAGCACTAAGCCTGATAAGAGTTGAGGTCTCATTTTAGCTAACCTTTTCTGACACTGGAAGAATATTTAAATGCAGTGGGTTTTTTCCTTGTAAAGGTACAATTACAAATTTTTTATTATACCTTCCAGATTTGGTTACACTGGGCTACATTCAAAGGCTTTGATAAGTATTAATAAAGTTGTTGAAACAAATATAATGTCATACAGCATAAAACATGCTATGTAGTAGAAAATGTAGATTATAGCCAGGGTTTGGCACACATCAAGCCTTAAATAAATATGCTGAGTGCAAAGTTTGGTTTGACCTACAAATCAAGCTGCAGATCTATCACAAGAGACAAGAATTAGGATTTAGGATAATAGGATCCTGTCACTTATTTGTTAAAAATGTAAGTAAAATTCAAACCTTAGGAATATAAGTGCATAGGAATTCCCAAGCAATCCAATGGTTAGGACTCCATGCTTCCACTGTTAGGGGCCCGGGTTCAATCCCTGGTGGGGGAACTAAGACCCTGCAAGCCACATGGTGCAGCCCTCCAAAAAAGAAAGAATACAAGTGCTATAAAGGATATATTCAATTGGCAAGCTCAACACCTGCTTTCCAGGAGTGCATAATATGTGTGACTTTGGATAAATAATAATCTGTAGTTTAGTTTCTACATAATTAAATATCTACCTCAGATTGTTAGAATGAGATGGGTCAGCAAATTTAACAATATTTTGAAATTTTTAAAAATATTTTGAAGCTCATGAAAATATGTATCAACTTCATTTGTTCGGAGGAAATTTTTTTTTTTTAAACCTGGGCCCTTGGCAGTGAAAGCACAGAGTCCTAACCACTGGACTGCCAAGGAATTCCCTGGGGTAATATTTTAAATAATAAACTTTAGCTTTTCTTTCAGCTCAAATCTATAAACTCTGTCACAAATATTCTCCAAAATTCATTAATGAAAAGCTTCCTTCTAAGTAAAAATGCTAACTATGCAAAAAAATGCAAAAACTGCCAACTTGTTTCCCTATTTTTAGCCAATAACTAAAAGAAAAATAAATAAAAATCACACCATCCCTAAAGGTAATCTCTGGTCCTTCACTTAACTCCCAGAGAAAGAAGATTCTCTCCCCTTCTTGAAACCCTCCCACCTCTCTCTCTGGACCTCATGCCTTATCAACTCATCCAGGATACTGTTCTCAGGGTTAATAATCTGGTTTCTAATAACTTCACTCTTTTCCAGTCCATAACCCCTTCCCTTCAGTCATCATTTGGGTCTCTCCTGGCTTTAAAACAGTCATCATTTATCTTCTGTCCATTCCTTCCTTTCCTTTCACTGTCCAACTCCATGAATTCGGTCAACACCCACTGCCTCTACTTCCCCTCTAATACATTCACTTAAACTTCAATCCCTGCAGGCTTCTCAGAGTTCAAGCCACTTGAACTTATTAAAGTTATTAATTATTAAACCTACTGGAGGTCTTATTAAACCTACTGGAGGTCTTATTTCACAGACTTAACACTTACAATCTTCCATGTGAAGAGCTTTCCCCCTTTGATTCTATTATACCAAACTTGGCTCTCTTCCTATTTCTGCGATACTTCTCACATTTTACTCGCAAAGCCCTCTTTTTGTAGGCACCCCCAGAGCAAAGTTTTCTGGTATTTTTGGTGTGCTTCTTCACAACTTTCAATTCACTATCAAGTATTTCGAGAGCTAGAAAATACCAAGTCTATGACTTGGTAACAGCATTCTTGAAAACTTACCCTAAAGAATAACACAAAACTGGGTGTCGGGGGAGAGGGAGCAGCACACATGCAGCTTACAAGGGTAAAAAAAGTGGAAACAGGAATACGGCTAATTAGATCATGACATACTGTTAGAACAAGTACTGACGCTCAACACTCTATACCAAAAGGCAGCTTCCACAACTTTTATCTTTAAAGTTTTGTGACTTAAAAAGATTTTATAAGATTCTTCTTAAGCTGTAAAAATAGATGGATCTTAGTTACATAGATTTATCCTTCCTCTAGATTTAGTCTCAAAGGAACACACATCTGGTTACTGTTAGAATACTCTTCTAACAAATGTATGCTTAAAGATGTACTGCATTTGTACTGCAAATTTTACTGTTCTACGTTCAACATTTTTCAGTGAACATAAAACCTGGTTTTGCAATGGAACTCATCTTGGATAAATAAAATTGATACTATAAATAATTTGAGAACATTTTTATTCTGTCAGGTAGATTTATCTGAAAAGTACAAATTACAAATACTTTAAATTCAGGAGGCCACTTCTTGAATTGCAGGTACACCTTAAGTATCATAAACCTACGCAAGTTACCTAACTTCTTGGCCCATTTTTTCATTAAAAAAAAAAGATTAACTTAAATTATCTAAAGTTCTTTTTTTTTAAATTTTTTTAAAAAATAAATTTATTTATTTTTGGCTGTGTTGGGTCTTCGTTGCTGCGTGCTGGCTTTCTCTAGTTGCAGCGAGCAGGGGCTACTCTTCCTTGCAGTGCACGGGCTTCCCACTGCGGTGGCTTCTCTTGTTGCGGAGCACGGGCTCTAGGCACACAGGCCTCAGTAGTTGTGGCACACAGGCTCAGTAGTTGTGGCTCACAGGCTTAGATGCTCCACAGCACGTGGGGTCATCCCGGACCAGGGCTTGAACCCGTGTCCCCTGCATTGGCAGGCAGATTCTTAACCACTGCGCCACGAGGGAAGTCCCTCTCTAGAGTTCTTTTAGTTCAAAAATTCCAAAACCCAGGTTCTACTTAATTTTCACAAGTTAAAGCTTCCTCCACATACTGCCAGCCTAATTCAGTCATATATACCTATAATTACTTTTCTGTAGTTTTACAAGTGATATGCATATTCTCATTATGGTTCTAAGCACTTCTCAATATTATCTCATAAATCTTGTGTGATATTATAATAACCTCATCTAACGTGAGTAGTGTTATTTATATATATCATATCCCTACATAACTATAATGGTTTAAAAATGTTCCAAAAAACTATAAAGCTGTTTTTAGCACAAACTTTTTTGTTAACCAAATGAACAAATTACCACTATAAAACCAAATATGTTCATAACTCATGTTATCATTACCTTGTATCTTATCTAAGGCAAATAAATTTCCAGTTTTAATTAAAAATAGTATTGGGGGGGCTTCCCTGGTGGCGCAGTGGTTGCGCGTCCGTCCGCCTGCCGATGCAGGGGAACCGGGTTCGCGCCCCGGTCTGGGAGGATCCCGCATGCCGCGGAGCGGCTGGGCCCGTGAGCCGTGGCCGCTGGGCCTGCGTGTCCGGAGCCTGTGCTCCGCGACGGGAGAGGCCACAGCAGAGGGAGACCCGCATACCACAAAAAAAAAAAAAGCTACACAGGGGCTACCCTGGTGGCACAGTGGTTAAGAATCTGCCTGCCAATGCAGGAGATATAGGTTTGAGCCCTGGTCTGGGAAGATCCCACATGCCGCAGAGCAACTAAGCCAGTGTGCCACAACTACTGAGCCTGCGCTCTAGAGCCCACGAGCCACAGCTACTGAAGCCCACGCAACTAGAGCCAGTGCTCCGCAACGAGAAGCCACCGCAGTGAGAAGCCCGCGCACCGCAATGAAGAGTAGCCCTCTCTCACCGCAACTAGAGAAAGCCCACACGCAGCAACGAAGACCCAATGCAGCCAAAAATAAATAAATAAATTTATTTTTTTTAAAAAAAGCTACACAGTATAAACACCACTATTTTCAATAAAGATCAAATTCAAATCTCTAAGTCTTCTTTAAAACAATTTTTGCTTACAAATATACACATATTTGGGCCTCAGTTGTCAAAAATAGCAACAGTATGATTCTGAGATTCTCAGAAAGAATACCTTTAGTATGTTTCTCTCACTCTATGCAAACTCAGAAGTCAACAACTTCTTTAACATTAATATGTAAAATCTCTGGAAATACAAGGCCATTAGGATTTAATTTTTTTTTAAAAAAACAACAACTCGTTTTTTTCGGAGAGCAACACAAAACTCATTTATTAAGAAAATAAAGAGAACATAAAATGTATTTATACCAGGTTTCATTCTAATAAAGAAATATGAAAGTATAAATGATTGACTTATAAAATCAATTTTGGCATCCTATGTTGTCAGTTTAAGAAATTATCAATTTACCATTCAATTGTTTTTTTCAATTATAAAAACAAGGGCTGCTGAATTTTTAAAAATTTAGTCTTAATTTTTGCCAGTTTATGAGGATCTAAAATAAGATAATAAAAAACGTTAATGGGCGAGTTCCCTGGTGGCCTAATGGTTAGGATTCCGGGCTTTCACTGTGGTGGTCCGGGTTCAATCCCACAAGCCAGAAAAAAAAAAAATTCAATGTATCTTAAATAGAAAAATCTGGTTTCAGTCACAACCAGATACAACAGTCAATTTTAGAATAGGTGCTGAGAAAAAAAGGAAGAAGTAACACCTATCACACCACTTCTGCTATTCAGGATCATAGATAATCCTTTCCAAGCCATCACCATTAACTTGTCTTAGATTCCTCTGGTACTTCAATCACTGTCATCAAACTTCTGAAAACTAGAGGCTTGCAAAGATTAAGCCAGACGTCTATATCCTGGTAGGGGTTGTTTTTTGTGCTTTTCGGTAGAAGTATTCCAAATTGACCAATTTCTTCCATTACAATTTAAATTGAAAAAATCTGAAGTAAAGCTCTGTCACTTTGAAAAAACTGTCACTACCACAGATAAAGAACAAAGAGTGTTTGTTGCTCACCACCCAGTTCTACAAGAGTTAAGTAGTAACCCACTGCAGTTGCCCACCAACAGTACAACCTGAGGAATTCAGAGTGAAAAACAGGACAAGGAACTCCTGCTTTGGATAAACAGGCCCTTAAATAGTTAGATGCATATCTCAGGAAGAATTTCAATGATCCCAGATGCTTGTATCTTCCCATACACAGAAAAGCACTAAAACCATTCACTTGAGATATCTGTTCTTGGTGATTAGCAGTAATCTTTTACCAAGATGTATGCTTGACTGCATGTATTTCCTAGCCAAAAATCATATATAAACTGGCTTCTCCCCTGCCTCTTTCGAGCAGTTTCCCCAGAGCTGAGGGGCTATGTCCTGGGCTATAGTCCTCAGTGAGACCCTGAATAAAATTTAAACTCATAACTCTTATGTTTTATGGCTTTCTTTAAGTCAATACTATGTTTATGGGTAATAACGCTTATCAGTAAGCCCAGTCTACACTTCACAGACCATCAACAGATGTTCTGTCCTCTGCTACATCTGAAAGAACCAATCACAAACTCCCTATACCAAAACCCCTCCACCCAATAAAACCTCATACCTCCTCCTCCCACATGCACAAACAGATCCACACCCAGACACACCCTATGAATAAAACATTTAGAAAAGGAATACAATTTCAGGAATGAGAAGTATCCTGAGACACAACATATTTGGACTTAGGGAGAGAGCAATCACATAATTTTAGTCTCAATGAAGCAAGACCTAAAATTATTTGCTGTCAAAATAAGTGTTGTGGACTCGAAGCTTAAGGAAAAAACCTACCATAAGGAAAAAAAAAAAAAAGACTTCCATTGAAGCATTACGTCCAAAGTTAAAGAATTACAAACCAAATATTAATCTAGTTGAAAGAGATGTATATAACTAACAGGAAATGAACATTAATTTTAAAATACTATATACTTTTTCCTATTCAATTCAATTCTTTAGTTTCTTTAATCGGGCCAGGGCAGAAGCTGAAGCAAAAGACAGACATCAAAGGAATCAGAGATAGGGCAAAAAAGCAATGTTTTGATATCACTTCTGACCTATTTTGAAAATGTATTTACTTAAGTTGCTGTTCTATTTATTGACTCAGAAAACACTTGAGTGCTTTTACTACTAGTAGCACACTGCCCTTAGTGACTTAAAAATATAATAAAGTCCCTTTATAGTAAGTACATGGCAGAAGTGAAAAATCCTATGAAAGAGGTAAAAGGTGCTGTGAGGGCACACAAGGTAAGAAAAAGTGTGTACAGCTGTGAGACTGAGGCTAAATTTGGTGGATTCATGATGCCAGATATAAAGATTTAAAGAACTAATGGGGATTTTGAGTAAAATCTGAATTCAAAAAGTACAGGGACTTCCCTGGTGGTGCAGTGGTTGGGAGTCCGCCTGCCAATGCAGGGGACGCGGGTTCGACCCCTGGACCGGGAAGATCCCACATGCTGTGGAGCAAGTAAGCCCGGGCACCACAACTACTGAGCCTGCGTGCCACACCTGAGACCTCATGCCACAACCACTAAAGCCCGCGCACCTGGAGCCCATGCTCCGCAACAAGAGAAGCCACCACCATGAGAAGCCCACACACCCCAACTAAGAGCAGACCCCACTTGCGGCAACTAGAGAAAGCCTGAGTGCAGCAACGAAGACCCAACACAGCCAAAAATTTTTTAAAATAAATAAACAAGAAGACAGACAAAGAGTAGAAGGACTAACTAGGTAAGTTAGCTAGATAAGTTTTTTAAAAATCTCAGAAACAATGAAAAGACAAGACTGAGAACTGTGAAAATACCCAGAATTCAAAGTGGAAGCTCACTATTAAAAAGTGACTAAAAAGATTAAGTATTCATAGCAGGGAAAGGCTACTGACAGAATCTACAAATTTGCAGTAATGTCCAGTTCAGCCTAAAGACAGGAAAGATAGACCCAGGACCCAGAATCATAAACAGCCTGATTCTCAGTGATTTTAACACACTGACAAAAAGCTCTCAGCATAGGCCTAAAATGGGAGCTGCATGGGGTAACAACAATAACGGCCAAAAGACTAAAAACAAGACTAACATTCCAAGGGCTATTCACATTTTAATACAGGACTCCTAAGATTATTTAAAACAATCAAAAACAACCAAACCAAACTAAAACAAAAAAAAACCTTAAGACTGTAACTATTCATATTCAACTCCAAAGATTTCTGATATAAAATTTGTAAGTTTGTCTAGGTAGACAACTGGCACAGAAGAATCAC
Source organism: Physeter macrocephalus (assembly GCF_002837175.3). Lineage (NCBI taxonomy): Eukaryota > Metazoa > Chordata > Mammalia > Artiodactyla > Physeteridae > Physeter > Physeter macrocephalus. Next base: position 62,827,790 of record NC_041228.1, on the reverse strand, counting down.
TAAGCTCATAACTAAGCCTAGAGGACCACCCAGCAGCAGCATATTAATGTACTTTGCTTACTAATCCTCCTCCACAAAGAACTCTCAGGGCAGACACGTTGTTTCTTTGTATAAAATGGCCACCAAACAAGAGATTTCACAAAAATTGAAAAGGCAGTCAACATTTGCTCTGATATGTACAGAAAATGGATGTTCTTTGATAGAACTGTGATCATGTAAACAGCCAGAAACATAAACATTTTCATAGTCTCAAATTTGGTTCTTAAAAAGATCTCTCCAGGAAGTATCAACTTTGAAATGTCTACCATCTCCTGAAACCTAAATCTGGAGATTTATTATATCTTATCCAATTTACATAATTTGCACAGTTAAATTCTCCCATTGTAGCTAAGATGAGTTCTCAACTTTGGTTGCAGATCAGACTTACCAAGGAGCTGAGAAAAATTCCAATACCCAAGATGCGTGCCAGACCAATTAATCAACCTCTGGGGATAGTTGTTGTTTTTAAAGCTCACCAGGTGTCTTCAATATAATGCCAACATTGAAAACCACTAACTTGGATTGTGTGGGTAACTCAAGAAAAAAACTGGGGGACAGTACTTATCTACAGTAGAAAATGGAAAAAGGCAAACAAGGAACCTGAATGTAGTAACATTACACTTTGCCAGTTTTAACCTGGCTTCAGTACATTTCAAATCAAAATTTCAAAACTGAAATTTAAATCAAAATACAGTCAATTCTCATTATTCACAGTAGTTAGGTTCTGTAAAGTCACAGCAAATACTTACTTAGCAAACAGTGAAACACTGTTCCTAGGGGAAATACAGGGTTAGGTTCCTGTGACCCTCCACTCACATTCATCCAATCAGTAATAACCTTAATTTGTCTGTGTTCCTGTTTAGAGTTCTTAATATAGTTTATTCAGTAACACTGAACCCAAGGGCAACAGTACATGCCTGAATGAAGGTTATCTAACACACATATTTTCTACACAAGACACATCAGTCTTCTTGCAACTAGGAACACTGAACAGTACTCCAGTACTATGCTTGGGGGCCACTTTAAACAGTGAAATCACTAAAAGCACAAAAATGTGAAAGAAAGTGGCACTAAACAGATCCCAGAAAGGACACTTGTTTACTGTGTGACAGCTGCAAAGTTGCCCTGTTTTACCTGAGCTGCAACATGCATGTCAGCAACCCAAATTTCCCACTCTGCACATGTGTGCAAATCACCACAAAACCACCATGAGAATCGATTTTAGGGTTACAAATAAATTTTACAAGTAGGTGGATTCACAAATACAGAATTCATGAATAATGTGGACAGACTGTAGAAATATCAAATCAAGTAGCTCAAACTAATTGTTATAAAGATAGGAATTTGAGGTTTCCAGCAACATAAAGAGCAAAGATGGCACCAATATGCCCAGCTACATAATTTTCTCCACTAAAATCCTTAAATTGGTTTTCCTATTTAAGGAAATGTAACAATTTTTCTCATATCAAATCTATATAATAAAAAAACTATATATCAATTTGCTCAATATAGCTTCCTTTCATGCAGTACAAAAGTAATCATTTTATCAACTAGCTCTAATCACAAAATGCAGCAATGATCTAAAGGTACGATGGTTGGACTAGATGGACCTCTAAAATGCCCAATGGCTCAATGCTTTGCAAGTCTAAAAACCAAAGTTCGTGTGTCTATTTCATTATAATAAAAGCCAATATAGGAATACATAAATATTCTCAGTAATAGTTTATCAGGATTATAATCACATTTTTTAGTAGTAGGGCTGCAATATAAATTCTTATCTGAAAAAGAGCTAACAGCTCCACTCACCAAGAGAAATAATTTGAATCCAGCAGGATATTATCAAACCTGATGGACTCTCATCTTGGACCTATACAACTTCAAAAAGAAAACAACCTGCCATATTAATGCTATAAAAGCTAAATATGCCTCAGACCATATACAAAAGTTAACTCAATCAGACATAAATGTAAGAGCTAAAACTATAACACTCTCAGAAAAAGAGAAGTGTAATAAAGTATGTCTTCATGACCTTAAATTAAGTAATGATTTCTTACATATGAAAACAAAAGTACAAATGACAAAAGAATAAACTGGACTTCATCATAATTAAAAATATTTGTGCTTTAAAGGATACCATGAAGAATGTGCAAACACAGCTCACAGAGGAGAATATTTGCAAATCGCATGTCTGATAAATTCAGACTATATAAAGAACTCTTACAACTCAACAATAAAAAGATAACTTATCTTTTTAAACGGCAAAGGATTTAAATAGACATTTCTCCAAGAAATGTTCCAATAAGCACAAGAAAAGATGTCCAACATTAGTCATTAGGGAAATGCAAATCAAAACCACAATGAGATAACCACTTCAAGCCCACTAAGATAGCTATAATTTTTTAAATGGACAACAAATATTAGCCAGAATATGTAGAAACTGGAACCTCTGCACACTGCTTGTGGGAATGTAAAATAGTGTAGCTGCCATGGAAAAATCTGGCAGTTTCTTAAAAAATGAAACATAAGAGTTACCAAATGACTCAGCAATTCTACTCCTAGGTATATACCTAAAACAAACAAAACATGTCCATACAAAAACATGTTCATAAATACCCATAGCAGCATTATTCAAAAAAAAAAAGCAGAAATAATACAAAGTCAATTAACTGATAGGAACAGGAAACAAACCAAATGTCAATTAACTAACGGATAAACAAACTGTGGTATGTATAACCATAAAATGGACTATTACTCAGCCTAAAAATGAATGAAGTACTTATACAAGCTACAATATGGATGAACCTCAAAAACATTATGCTGAGTTTAAGAAGCCAGTCCCAAAGGCCACATATTGTATGATTCCATTTACATGAAATGCCCCAAACAGACAAATCTATAAAGATAGAAAAAAATTAGGGATTTCCAAGGGTGGAGGCGGGGACGTGGGGGACTGGATAACATGATACACTGGGAACAGACTAACTGCTAATGGGTAAGGGGCTTCTTCTGGGGGTGACTTTGTGAGTATATTCTTTTAGTGACAATGGTTGTGATGTATTTTGAAAACCACTGAATTTTATACTTTTAAAAAAAGGTTAAGTTTTATGATATGTGAGTTATATTTCAATTAAAAAAAGAAAAAAATTGGGACTTCCCTGGCAGTCCAGTGGTTGGGACTCTGCACTTCCACTGCAGGGGGCATGGGTTCAACCCCTGGTCAGGGAACTAAGACCCAGCATGCCATGTGGCGTGGCCAAAAAAAAAAAAAAGAACATGCCATGTAAAACTGATGTAAGAGGCTCAAAATTTTACTTGGCTAACTCTCAAATTCTGAGGAAGATTGGCAAAGAATACATGCTAATTAGAAATCATTCTTCCTCTCTCCTTCCTGTGGTGTGTAAATACAAGGAGAGACTTCATATAAAGGAAATTTGTTTTTTTCCATTGGTAACCAACACAGGACCAGGAATCAAAATTTTTTTAAAGTGAGTACTTGATAGAGGTAGTTTAAAATAAGAGGCCTATAGAATTACAAGATATAACTCACGAACAATTCCAAAGATCTATGACATTAAGTAATTTGTAATTTTACCCCATAGGATGGGTGAAAGAAAGGTTACACAGATATTAAATGGCAAAGTTAGAATTCAAACCAAGTTTATCTGAATCCAAAAGCTGTGCTTATTCCACTGACATTTACTGAAACCCTACTACATGCCAGGCACTGGGGTATGTCCAGGAGAAATAGTATATTAATTAACAATATGTCAGGGATAGGAAGATGAAATTTAGCAGGGAAAGGGGCACTGCAAGTGCCACAGTGGAAGGACTGTTTTGTACTGGTTGATCAAGGAAGGCTTCTCTGAGAAAACTACATTTGAACAAAGATCTGAGATTTAAAAAAAAGGAAGTGAGCCATCACATACGTGGAGAAGAGCACTCCAAGCAGAGGAAATAACAGGGGCAAAGATAGCAAGGAGGCCCATAAGGCTGTAGAGAAGTGAGGAGGGTGGGGCGATGGTCATTAACAGGGATTTTGGATTATATTCTGAGTAAAATAGGGAAGCCACAGTAAGGATGTGAGTGAAGTGACATTTGACTTTTGTTTTGAAAGAATCTGATGAGTTGAGAAAAGACTGTAAGCAAACAAGGGCAGAAGCAGAGAAACCAGTTAGGAAGCTGTTGATATAATACAGATGACAGACAATGATGATGATTTACATCAGGTAATGATGCAGAAGAGCGGACAGTTGGATTCTGGATTTATTCTGAAGGTAGAGCGGGATAGAATCTGCTGATGGTTTGACTACAGAGTGGGATGAAACCAAGGTTTCTGACTGAACGACTGGAAGAACAAAGTTGCCATGTACCACATGGGGAATACTATAGAAAGAACAAGTTTGGGAAGGGAAATCAAGAAAGGAGTTTTACAGGGCTTCCCTGGTGGCGCAGTGGTTGAGAGTCCGCCTGGCGATACAGGGAACATGGGTTCGTGCCCCGGTCCGGGAGGATCCCACATGCCGCGGAGTGGCTGGGCCCGTGAGCCATGGCCGCTGAGCCTGTGCGTCCAGAGCCTGTGCGTCCAGAGCCTGTGCTCTGCAATGGGAGAGGCCACAGCAGTGAGAGGCCCGCGTACCACAAAAAAAAAAAAAAAGAAAAAAAAAAAAGAAAAGAAAGGAGTTTTACAAATGTTTACCTCTCTGTTAAATCTACTTTTGTCTTAACCACTTCACTACACTGATTTTTGTGCAACACAACTGTTATGTAGTGAAACAGAACCTGAATCCAGGTCTTTTGATTCCAGATCCTGAGCACGTTTTTCTAATGAAGTTTTACAAAAGCAACTGAATGAAACTATAGTTTTTCTCATAATAAAGTAATTCAAAGACATGCACCATTTGTTAGTACTCCAAAAACTGCATTCCCAAATAAAGGCTATCAAATGAAGACATTCTTAAAACACCTGACAAACATGAACAAGTATTATGTAGGTAAAATATGAAGCAGACAATGATATAAAGATGCAATAAAATTCATCTAACAAATGCTCAACTTAGATAAATACTATGCAGAAGTATATTTTCAGAAAAATGTCAGATCACCACTTTAAAAATTCTCCTTAATAATAAAGATTATCTTTGAACAGTAAAGATTTGCCATTATAATTTTACTCAGTGCACAAGTATATGCATAAAGAACCTTTGTAAAAATTTTGATAAATTGACTTTATATTTTAAAGTACAAGGAATATTTTCCTCTCATTTTCTTAACTATAGAAGCTATAAAATATTTTAGTAAATGCTAAATTCTTGACTGAAGATTTAAATAATTATCCAAATGATTTCTCAACAATACCAAACTTGTTAATATGTTCATTACCTCCAACTTAACAGCATCAGTAGATTTTAGAGCTTGGTTTCCAATTCAGCTTCACTACTCAGTTGCTATGAAATTTTGGGTAAGTCACTTCCCAAATAAGTGATTACTTATCAAAAGTCATTCTTTCTCTCTAATAGAATGAAATGGGATTATCTGACTTCCCATTTTACAAGGTTGGAAAAAGAATCCAGAGAGGAAGAAAATGAAAATACTTCGAAAAACATAAAGTTATGGCAAACACATAAATCAAGAAAATAAGCAAACTTTGGGGGGAATACACATGTAATTATAAATATGAATTTTGTTATTCCTTTATAGGTATTCAATCTTACTATAAGAAAATTGCTTACTAGATTTCTCTAGGAGGTGGGTCAAAAAGGATCTTGCTGTGATTTACGTCTTAGAGTGTTCTGCCTATGTTTTCCTCTAAGAGTTTTATAGTGTCTGGCCTTACATTTAGGTCTTTAATCCATTTTGAGTTTATTTTTGTATACAATGTTAGGGAGTTTTCTAATTTCATTCTTTTACATGTACCTGTCCAGTTTTCCCAGCACTACTTATTGAAGAGGCTGTCTTTTCTCCATTGTAAATTCTTGCCTCCTTTATCAAAGATAAGGTGACCGTATATGCATGGGTTTATCTCTGGGCTTTCTATCCTGTTCCACTGATTTATATTTCTATTTCTGTGCCAGTACCATACTGTCTTGATTACCGTAGCTTTGTGGTATAGTCTGAAGTCAGGGAGCCTGATTCCTCCAGCTCCGTTTTTCTTTCTCAAGATTGCTTTGGTTATTCGGGATCATTTGTGTTTCCAAACAAATTGTGAAATTTTTTGGCTCTCTCTAAAATAGAACTAAATTAATGCAGAATTTGCTATGTCATGTGTGACAAGCATTTACTGTAGTCACTATGTGCACATTTAAGGAACAGTGAGAAAGGATTTTTTTTTTTTTTCCTATTCTAATGGAATCTATGGCCCAGAGGAGTGGAAGAGACCTAAAAAGTTAAATGAAAGACCCAAACCAACACTTTAGGACAAAAATAGAAGGCATCTTGTAAAGTAGTAATTGATTAATAGCAAAAAGAAAAATACCACAATGACTGCTTTGAGAATTAAGATGATGACCCCAACTTTATGCTTTTGTTCACAATGTAGTCTACTATCTACTTATGTTTCTCATTCACACAGAACACTGTCAATTCTACTCTATGCTGTTCCCCTTTTCCTTCAGCACTTGCTCCAACAGCTCTCTGTCAGCCCCATTCCTAGCCAGAGTACCTAGCCAACCTTCTCAGATACTGTAATTCTAGCTATACATCCCAAGTCTCCAGGGCTCAGTAAGCCTCAGGATCCATGATGACAGTCAGTTTTCTAACTTTTTTTTTTTTTTGCGTTATGCGGGCCTCTCACTGCTCTGGCCCCTCCCGTTGCAGAGCACAGGCTCCAGACGCGCAGGCCCAGCGGCCATGGCTCATGGGCCCAGCCGCTCCACGGCATGTGGGATCCTCCCGGACCGGGGCACAAACCCGTGTCCCCTGCATCGGCAGGTGGACTCTCAACCAATGCGCCACCAGAGAAGCCCCAGTTTTCTAACTTTTGATTATGCTGTAACACTTCATAATGATGTCAACAAACAGTCATATGAAATCTAATTGTCAAGGTAACATGACTACAATAATAATATCAGCAAGAGCCCATACTCTACCTCTCAATCACTACAGCCAATTATTTGAGTAAACAGCAATGCAGAGTTGTGAATATTCCAAAATAATTTATTATTTCTAACTCATCTAAGAAAAAACACACATTCATAATCCATCTCCTCTTACTAAATCTCAATCTCCTTCCATCTAGTCAAGTCAACAGTCAATAGTCTAAGACCCAATTAAGTAAGAGAGAGGAAGAAAATGCAGAAAATCTGCAAGAGTAATTCAACTGACCATTTCTTTCAATTATATCACTATTTCTGGAATTGACAAATATCAACTACTATACACTGACTTTCTAAGATCTTAAGACATAAGGTAAAAGTAGTTCATTACCTAAAATCAGTAAATCTAGATGGTTAAATTAGAAAAGTATACCAGGTATACTTAAACACTTCCAACATAAAGGCTGAATGAAACAGCTAAATTCTAAAATCAGAAAATATATCCAGGAGGCAATATTAATTATTTTATAATATGAAATAAGCCAATAAGGGAAAAAAAGATTAGGTACAAAATGAAAATGGAAACATAACACAAAAAATACTATTTTATGGTTTAGCTGAAAACAGAATACCTTAATATTGCTACACTTTTAAGAAATGTTTTAAATCACATAAAAATTCACTTTAATAATGCTTTTGTAGTTTGGGGATAGAAAGTTTGTACCAAATTATCTAAGTCCCGAAAATGCTAAATCTAAGAATTTGTTATCGACAACTTTCCACATAATATTTTAAGAATTCGATAATCATCAAAATTAAACGTAAATCTATTTCTTTAACTCCTGCCAATTTTAAGTATCACCATGAACCCACCATTCTCAAAGAATGGTTTCTTAAAACATAATCTAATCACATCTTACTTGGTGATTTGTGACTTTGTTCTAGGAAGAAATAGTAGGAAGAAAAAAGAAAAAGAAAAAAATGGGAAAGAACATCTCAAAGGGCTCATATAAATCTGAAAACCTTGAACTGTATATTGAAGAACAACTCTTGAACTGTATATTGAACTGTATATTGAAGAACTTGAACTGTATATTGAAGAACAACTCTAGCAAAACTACAGAGCAGAGCTTCCCCAGCATTACAGGTGTACCAGAATACTGATCCTCATCCCCAGTGTTTCACGCTGAGCTGCTTGGCCAGGTGCTTCTAGCCTCCAACAATCTCACCCACCCTGGTGTGCAATTCAGAAAGTATTTCCTGTGTGTGCCACAGCCTAAAAAAAGGTTGAGAGGCACTGACAGAGTATACTGCAGTAGTTACAACATCAACTTTAAAATACATACTCTCTGAAAAAGAACAGATATATATATATATCTGTAATAAGTTATCTGTAGTTATCTGTTATGACAGATAACTTATCTGTAATAACTGAATCACTATGCTGTACACCTGAAATTAACACACTGTAAATTAACTATACTTCAATAAAATTTAAAAAAAAAGACAAAACAACAACAACATACTCTCCGAAGCAGAAATTCAAAGTCTACCTTTACTTGATATCCTGATGATCCTAAAGGCTAATTTATTTTATTCATTTATTTATTTTTATCAGTGTGAGTAATCAAATCTTATGTTACATTTGTATAATATGCATGTTTTTAAAATACAGTTCCTCTTACAGCTTAAGTAACCTCTTCATCAGCAATAATATCCTGGTGCGGGTTAAGATAAAGAAATCTACTGAAAACTTTTTTAGGTAAGGACATGGTTAGAGCAGCATTCATGTATAGCTTATTTTTTCCTAAGCACTCAAACTAAAATCCAAAAAATATTTCCTAACCTCCTTCCACAATTTTTCTCCATAGCACTATCACCTCCTAATATAATAGCGATTAACTTAAATATTTTGTTCTTATCCATTGCCCCTAACCAGACTATTACATTCACAAGGGTATTCTTGTGAGGCAAGATTGCCTCACAAGCAGGCAATCTTGCCTGCTTTTGTTCACTGCTGTATCCCCAGCACCTAGATGAATACCAAACACACAGTGGGCCCTCAAAAAAATAACTGATGAGTGAATGAACAAATTTCATAATTTAGCTGTAGTTTTATGTATAATTTATTTCTTTTGAGGAGTTAAATTTTGCCATTAAGATGGTCAGGAAAAAATTCTGTTCTAAGACACAGAATAACCACACAGAAAGTGTTGTGTTTCAAAAAGCTCAGTTTATCTATATTAAAATATTTTTCAAGATACTACCAGAAAAGGATGTGAAGAAAAGGGAACCCTTGTACACGGTTGGTGGGAATGTACATTGGTGCAGCCACTATGAAAAATAGTATTGAGGGTCCTCAAAAAACAGAAATTGGAACTAATATTTGATCCAGCAATTCCACTCCTGGGTATATATCAGAAGAAAACGAAAACACTACTGTAAAAGATACATGCACTCAAATGTTCACAGCAGCACTATTTACAATTGTTAAGATATGGAAGCAATCTAAGTATCCATCAACAGATGAACATATAAATAAGATGTTGGCGTGTGCACATGCACACACACACAAACAATGAACTATTACTCAGCCGTAAAAAAGAATGAAACTTTGCCATTTGCAACAACATAGATGGACTTGGAGAGTATTATGCTCAGTGAAATAAAATCAGTCAGAGAAAGAAATATTGTATAGTATCACTTACATGTGGAATCTAAAAAGTAAAACTAGTGAATATAACAAAAAAGAAACAGACTCACAGATATAAAGAACTAGTGGTTAACACTGGAGAGGGAAAGGAAGAGGAGCAAGATAGGGAGACAGGGTTGACATGTACAAACTACTATGTATAAAATAAATAAGCTACAAGGATATATTGTGCAGCACAGGGAATATAGCCAATATTTCCTAATAACTATAAATGGAGTATAATCTTTAAAAATTGTGAATCACTTTTTTGTACGTCTGAAACATAAACTATTGTATATCAACTATGCTTCGATAAAAAAATGTTTTAATAAAAAAGATACTACCAGAAAATCTGTATCAGGTATTTTTAAAATACAAATAAAAGAATTTAGTTTCAATTAAAATAGGAAACATCAGTTTTCCATTCCTCTAATCAGAAGACATAAAGGAATAAAGGGTGAAAAGACAGAGGTAGTACTTGGGACGCAGAAAAACGCAGTATTGCACTGCCAAGTATTGTTTCCATTGCTTAAGGCGCCATGTAAAATTCAAGACTGTCAACATTGTTTTGTACCGACTCAAGTTTTTTTCTATTAAAAACTGAAATCTGTCTTCTCCAGACACTAAAAGTCTAAATCTAATCAGCAAATCAGTTATCCCTATAATCCAATCCTCCTGCCAAATATAATCACAAGTATAGTGGATTTTAATCTTTTAATACAAATAATCTTAAATTGGTCATATAGCTGATCTACTGTTCAACCAGTGTTCTACAGTTCCTTTTTTGGCTTCAAATGATGAAACTTCTCTAACGTCTCTGGGGAGATTAGAGTAAAGTATAATGTTTCCTGAAATTGTTCTTGTTTTTTCTCTGGACTACTTCATGACATCTCTTCAACTAGGAATGTTATATACAATTTTCTTTTTCTATTCTGCAGGAAAGTCCAGAGGGAGAAGCAAAGGTAAAAAGAGTCTTGAATGGAGAGGCTGAAAGGCGACAAACAACACAAAAGCACAGAAGTAAAGTAAATGTGAAGGAAATACGTGCACAGAAGAGGAAGAAGATTCAGAAAAGAGAAGAGATGAAAGAAAAGCACTTTTCTCTCCGAAAAAGAGGAAAAAATGGAAGGGGGACTGGGAAACGTGCTTATTCTTCTAGAAACAAAAGCATAAAATCCTTCCAAGAAAAACGTGATCTCTTTCTTTAAGATGTTAAAACTCTGAAAAGCGCTCAGATGACACTCCAAACGGGAGTTCTGCCTTCTCTTCCTATGTTTTGACAGAGCTAGTCTTCATCTGTAAATTAAATGCAAGGTATAGATAAATGCAGAGTTAATCTCTACAAAACTGCAACTGTGGATGCCATCTTTGCCTGAAAAAAAATCAAACTCCTTGGATTTGGTAAAAAGGAGCCTATTAAGTTGGAAAACCAGAAAACCACGCATTGCCAAGTCAGGTAAATACAATACGGGTTAACAAAACACCTCTTACCAAACTAAGGTTCCACTAAAGATCTGGGGAAGAGGGGTAAAAGGCTGTAGCCTAACCGCGACCGCAAGGGTGGGGCACCGTAGGAAATAAAAAGATTTGAGGGCGAGCTATCTATCCCGGGAGGTATGGGGAACTGGTGACTTATCTCTCGGGGAGACTACATATTAGGCGGCAAATGATTTTGATGGGCTAAGGGCAGCTTCGGGGAGAGTGAGAAAATGGGCTGCTGGACGTTATGTTCGTTAAGAGTGCGGAGGCTGAGAGAGGAAGGTACCCCTGGGGCAAAGGACTAAGTCAAAAGGGGAGTCGAGGGGCCGAGCAGCCCGGGAGGCCGGGCGTGGGAGGCCTGAACACAGGCCGCGAAACGCCTCTGCAGCCAGCCGCTTTCTCCGGGAACGCCTTTTCAGCTCCCCACACTCGGCCCCTCTCAGGGCCGCTCCTGCCCCGGCGCAACGGCGAAAGCAGCTGTTTCCGCCCAGCTGGGGACCGCGGAGGAAAAGACATCCCTGGGGCGGGGGTCAGGCCAGCGGGAGCCGTCCGTGTGAGCTGGAGATGATTCCGAGACCACTGCCGCTGAGAGCACATCAAACTTCGCCCTTTCCTCCCCTTAGCCTTCTTTATCCCCCAACTTCCCGGCCGGCTGGTGTCCGCTTCGACCGACCGAGAAACCCCCTTCTTCTCGCCGCCTCTCACCCCTCCCAACGCCCGGACGCTGGGGAAGGACCGGCCACCGGGGCCGCTCCGGAGCCGGCCCAGGTGCCCCAGAGTCCCAGACACCCCCCCGGACGAAACGCTCGTATCCTCCCTGCGGCTCCGGAGCCCGCCCAGATGCTGCAAACTCCCCTTACCTGCATTGACGCCATGATAGAACCATCCCCCCCAGGACCGGCGAGGCCAGAGACGCAGGGGGCGGAGCTGCCGTGCTTGCGTCACGCCGCGGGGGCCCAGCATCCCGGGCGCGGGGGGCGGGGCCGCCAATGGGAAGGGGAGTGGGCGAGGGGATTGGCTGGCGCACTAGGCGCCCGGCTGGGGAGGTGCGGACCCGGCCGGGGTGAATGGCGGTGTCCGTACATTCGGTCACATCCAGCTCCCCAGCCTCCGCTAAGATCCCCACTCGCTACCCCGATCGCTTAGGAAACGCTACTCGGGTTTTGACCCGAGCCACGATTGTTCTTTTTTATCTGTCTATACCCCGAGATCCTGATGATGTCCAGATCCATGGGTTTTGGGGGGTTTTTTCTGTTTTGTTTGGTTTTTCCAACCACAGGTGTATGGTTTACAGATTTTTTCCTTTCGGATGCTCTGTCCACACTACCATTCCCACTTTCACAGCTTTGGGGCAAGATAAAACTTGCCGCCGGGCTGCTTTCTGGTCTTTACGGACCTGGAAGTCTTCTCATATTCCTAATTTGGGGAAAAGAGACACAAATTTCCTTGCACAACAGGATGCGAATTGAGGGCAGAGCAGCACTTTGATATTTTAAAGGCAAGGGTAAATTTGTAGAACTGAAACTTGCCTGAAGGGGAAGAGGACATTTGGAAATTTTTCTTTTGTTTGTGTGCAATTTCTGCCCCGTTACCCTAGCCCCTCAGTTTGAAACTTCACGTGTATCAGTAATAGTTATAGTGTTACGGTACTGACATTTGGTTAGAGATTTGACCCTAGACATTAAATTGTTTTTAATGTATCAGTGTCACGCTATAATATACACTTATACCCTCTGTCACATCCAGATTTCTCTTCAGCCTGTTTTGTAGTGTGCAGTTTTGTGGTTGTTCCACCTAGGGATGTATATGAGTAGGGAGAGCTGAGTACACAGAATTTATTCTGGGAGTGCACCAGTTCTGCCAACATTTATCAGAAGCCACATATTTAAAAGCTCTTCTAGAACTGAAGATGTTATTGGTTTATAAAAGGAAAATGGAAGCCAAATGTTTGCACTTCCTGTTCTGTTTTTTTTTTTTTTTTTTAATGTAGGCGGCTGATACATTGAGTAGAAGGCTTTTACTTTACCAGAATGAAAGCTTAAAAATCTGTCATTTTATTAACTTGGAGTTCTTTTAAGAAATTTATGTAAGATTTAAATATAAGAGCAATGTAAGATATCATCCTTCCCACTCTTTAGATCATTATGTTCTCTGTGAAATTCTCTAAGATAAAATGTGTTCAAAAAAGGAAAAAAGATCCTTAAAATACCCTACTTATTCTATGGTATAATATTAAACACCCTATTCTTCATCGCTAGAGAGGAATTTATATTGGTATACTTTTTTTCCTCTTAGACTTCCACCCGATTGCCAGAAATGGGCTGGTTTTCCCTTTGTTGTGCAAAATGACTGTGTCCTTGAGGAATGTTTGGAGGCTTTTGGCAACCAAGGATGATCCAGAAACATATCAGGTGTCAGCCCAGTTGTGTTGCCTACATTTCAACTGAGTAAAACTCATATCATGAAAGAGGAAAGCTTTTCCAGATATATTTTCTTCTGGAGATCTTTATCCCTATGATCTCAGAAAATTGATCGTTTTACCATCTAAGGTTCACTTTGTTTAAAAGCCAATTCTTCCTAAGGTATGTGTCTTTAGATGACCCCACAAACAAAGCATTATGACATCATCAGAATCAACAACCTGCCATGACAAATACTAATAAGGAAGAAAAGGGTTACAGGAATCCTAACACTCCTCAGAGTAAAATCAACATCTGGTCCCTTGGATTTTATATGTGTTAAAGAGGATCTTCATAGGAGGGAAAAGTCAGTACCAGTCATATCTTTCCAGGAAATAGTAAATAGTACATAATTACCTCACTATCTTCTTCATTCTTTCATTGATATATAAAAGATCCTGATGTACTCAGGAGCTAAAACAGTGACTTTCAGATGGGGTGGGAGCATATAATTATCTCCAGGAAGCATGAAATGTTTATATCTAAAACAATTGATTATACAGTGTTTGAGGACTAGGCTCACATCTCATTTCTTCAGTTTTTGTTTTGTTTTGTTTGTTTTTTACACATCTCATTTCTTTGCAGAGTGGAGCTTCCTATCAGAAAGGCAAAAGACAAAATGACTGACAATTCCAACAGTAGGAGAGGAAGTGGAGCTCTCATAAACTCTATACGAGGTCTTCCCTGGTGGCGCAGTGGTTAAGAATCCGCCTGCCCGTGCAGGGGACACAGGTTCGAGCCCTGGTCCGGGAAGATCCCACATGCGGCGGAGCAACTAAGCCCGTGCGCCACAACTACGGAGCCCGCACCCTAGAGCCCGCAAGCCACAACTACGGAGCCCGCACACCACAACTACTGAAGCCCACAAGCCTAGAGCCTATGCTCTGAAACAAGAGAAGCCACCGCAATGAGAGCCCCACGCAACGCAATGAAGAGTAGGCCCCGCTCGCCGCAACTAGAGAAAGCCCGTGTGCAGCAACGAAGACCCAACGCAGCCAAAAAATAAAAAATAAAAATAATAAAAGTTCTCTCTTAAAAAAGAAGATATTTTGGAGACAACTGGAGAAATTTAAGCAGAAAATAGGTATCAGATGATATTAAGGAATAATAGCTGTCTTTGTTAGATTTGATAATGATGTTCATTTTTTAATTTCCACAGCAATTAGAAATGACCATCAGGTTCAAGGAAGTGATTCTCCTTCACCTCACAAACTACCCCCACCTCCATCTCCCTGGAAGAAAAAAACCAGGACGTACACAAGCTGTGTATGTGCCTGAGGTCTTCCCTGCCAAGGAAAAGGCAAGAGCTTGTGACACAGGGGACTAAAAGCAGCTGGACTTTCTGGCAGAAAAGGAGAAGAAATATGGGAAACCAAATAGTCTAATTTCTTAAAGGACCCACAAAGGGATCAATGGGCAAATCCTGCAATATTGATGATGTCATGTGATTTATGAATGCTTGAGTTCTAGTGATTCAGTAGACCGGTGAGTTAGGAGCAGTCCTATGAGAATATGCTTGTTGGAGCATGAAGAGGCAGAGCTGACGAGTCCTTACTTGAGTCTGTGTCTCCCCAGAGTGGTTTATTCTTAGTATCCCACTGGCTGATCTCATCAGAGAAATAGAGGCAGTTTAACAACCAGCAGCTTGGTTATTGGATTGGAAAAGGCAACAGGCCAGGAATCCAAGGCTTGTATTCTTATCCCAGCTCTGTCATTAGCAAGCTTGGTCAAGGCTCTTAATGTCTCTGGGTTTATTTCCTTATCAATAAAATGAGTAAATCAGACTGTAAAATCTTCAAGTTTTCTTTCCAGATGTCAAATTCCACGCACCTATCAGAGGGAATCAAAATTTGAAATGATGTGTTTAAAATACTATGTTTAAAAGTCTAAGATAAGGGCTTCCCTGGTAGCGCAGTGATTGAGAGTCCGCCTGCCGATGCAGGGGACACGGGTTCGTGCCCCGGAGCGGCTGGGTCCGTGCCCCGGAGCAGCTGGGTCCGTGAGCCGTGAGCCGTGGCCGCTGAGCCTGAGCGTCCGAAGCCTGTGCTCCGCAACGGGAGAGACCACAACAGTGAGAGGCCCGCGTACCGCAAAAAAAAAAAAAAAAAAAAGTCTAAGATAAAATGCAATGGAAATGATGTTCTATTTTGAGTTTAAAAAAATCACAAATCACTTTTATAAGTATAATAAGGAACTTGGCTTCATTGTAATTTTTGTAGAAATACTGGGGTGCTTTGGTTAACAATTTAAAAATGCTAACGTAATCCAACTGAGCTGTAAATGGAATTTCAAAAAGTATCAGGGGAATTCCCTGGCGGTTCAGTGGTTAGGACTCCGTGCTTTCACTGCTTTGGGCCCAGGTTCAATCCCTGGTCGAGGAACTAAGATCCCACACGCCGCAGGGGTGCAGACAAAAAAATAAGTATCGAAAACTCCAAATTCATGATTTAGAGTGATACTTTAAAAAAAGCATATCTACAAAAGTATTATTTTTATAATTTTGAATCTAAACTAGTCATTTCATGTGGATCTCCTAAGAAGAGACAATGAAAATTTAAAAAATAACAGATGGTTTGTATATCTGACCTATTCTGCATGACTTACTTTACATGTCAAAAACAATTGATTTATATACATATCTGGTTTGTAAATAAGATTGTGACTCAGGAGAACTTTGTCTTCACTTTCTCCGCTTTCCTGTGCCTCCCTATCAAGAATTCTTTTACCCAGGTCTGCAGACCTTGAGCACATTCCTTGCTTGCTTCTCCCCTAGACCTCTTAGAAAGTTATCCTTTTGGTGGGAAGGAGGAACCCTTTAAAAACCGAATGAAAACCATGGACCCACTCCACAGAAAAATGTTCATACTCATAAAATTTTGTATTTTAGGGGGTTACCTGACCCTCAGAAGTCCATCCATTGGCGGAAGTTTGTAAACCTCAAGGTAAGAACAACTCTGCTGAAGAGGCGATGACGGATACCCTTCGCCCTTTTCAAAACCTGTCTATCTTTTATGTAGACACAATTTCATAGCACTTGTTTTCTTTTTTTCACTTGTTTATTTTCCAGTCTTTCTGAAAAGCAGTGTGCTATGTGAAAAGCTCTAGATTGGGAACCAGAAGAGTTGATCACTTACCTTGATTCTTCCCGGGGGTGATACTAAACTTACTTAACAACAGATGTGGCACAGGTACCAACTGTGCAGAACAGAAGTTGCTCAGTGCTGGGGCAAGGGCCTGGATGTTCCCTGCCCCAAGGGCCAGGTATCTGTAGTTAGATCATGGGTAGCTGTGGGGGGGATTCTGAGGCCACAGAAGGAGATTCTTTGGGGGGTCTGCGGGCAGTGGCTATTAACTAACAACTATAATAAAAGTATTTCAGTGTTTTCTTTTGGGAGTGATAGAAATGTTCTAAAAATTATGGTGATGATTGACCAACTGTATAAATTTACTGAAAATTATTGAGTAATTATTATGGGTGATGTTTATGGTATGTGAATTATACCCTAATAAAGCTGTTTAAAAACAGAGAAGAGCATTTCAATAATTTAACAAAACAGCCGTAACAGTAAGTCCCGGCTGGCCTTCAGACTGGCTTTCCCATTAATGATATAAGATCAGAGGCTGGTCAGGTGTCTCCCTGGGTCTAGATTTTTAATCTGTAAAATGGAGAATCAATGGTTTCTTCAAAGCTTTCCAGATAAATTCTTTTCCTTGTCAAAAAATCCCATAATTGTGTTATCATAATTTATATTGTCCTTCTTTACCTACTTATAAAGCCGTCATTGCCCAAACACATATTTACCCTTCCTCTGCTGTTTAGGAGGGACAGCAGCCCTAGTGATTTTGTCCCTGCCAGACAGTTCTTTCTTATCCCATGACTTTACCTCCTGCCTATCTTTCCCATCCTTTGTGTGTGTGTGTGTGTGTGTGTGTGTGTGCCCCTTTTTCGCCTATCTCCACTTAACACGTATTAGAAAAGGCACTAGACTTGGAATCAGAGGGCTAGACTTTGAATCCTAACTCTGCTACTTCTTAGTTCTGTGACCTGGAGTTGGTCATTTAAATTTCTCTGAACCAGGCTTCCGTGGTGGTGCAGTGGTTGGGAATCTGCCTGCCAACGCAGGGGACGCGGGTTCGAGCCCTGGTCTGGGAAGATCCCACATGCCATGGAGCAGCTTAGCCAGTGCACCACAGCTGCTGAGCCTGCGCTCTAGAGCCCGCGAGCCACAACTGCTGAGCCTGCGCTCTAGAGCCCGCGAGCCACAACTGCTGAGCCCATGAGCCTAGAGCCCGTGCTCCACAACGGGAGAAGCCACTGCAATGAGAGGCCCGCTCACCGCAGGGAGGAGTGGCCCCTGCTCACCGCAAGTGGAGAAAGCCCGTGCGCAGCAGCGAGGACCCAATGCAGCCAAAAATAAAATAAATACATTAAAAACAAAATAAATTTCTCTGAACCTTAGTTTCATCATCTGTAAAATGGGGATGAAAATGCCAACATGTGGTTGGTGGTGGAGTCCAGATGCGATCATGGATGTGAAGGAGCTTGGTGAACGGCACAGCACCACATGGTTAAGAGGTGATGCCTAGTTATTCTTCTGAATTACTCTGTTCTCTCTGCAGTGGATGGATGAGATGCTGGCTAAGGAGTGGAGTGTATGGCAGTGATTGAGAAATACCCATGCCAAGATCCCCAAATTTCACACCACTTTGTGAACATAGAAGAGACTGCACACTCTGCTCTGAACTGAAATTGCCATACACAAATATTCAAGGTTGAAGTCTTGTATCTCCCAGCCCCACCATTGCCTTCTCCACATGGCATCCTCCCAGATCCGCCCTTATTAATGACGATCAAGAAAACAGCTACCGGGGCTTCCCTGGTGGCGCAGTGGTTGAGAGTCCGCCTGTCGATGCAGGGGACACGGGTTCGTGCCCCGGTCCGGGAAGATCCCACATGCCGCGGAGCGGCTGGGCCCGTGAGC
>NC_041228.1:62803647-62809045 GCF_002837175.3 Physeter macrocephalus | reverse complement strand
TGCTCCGCAACGGGAGAGGCCACAACAGTGAGAGGCCCGCGTACCGCAAAAAAAAAAAATAAAAATAAAAATAAGAGAACAGCTACCTTGGACTGAATATTTATATGTGCCACACAGGCCCTGTGAGAGGCACTTGTATTTCCTGTATTATTTAATCTCTAAAACAATTCCCATTTTATAGGCTAGGAAACAGGCTTAGAGAGGCTAGGTAGTTTGCCAGAGTCACCCAGCTTCTGAATAGAAGAGTCAGAATCTTACCTTGGAAATTCTAACTCCATTACTCTACAGATCGAGTTCATTAACTAGTATGCCATATTGTCCTTCCAAATCCATTCTCTTAATGACCCATGTAAGTGAGGTTTTAAAATAAAAGTAACTCTAATCAAATTGATTCATTTTAAACTATGAAACCTAATAGGCAAGGTAGACTTTACATTTTGCTAAGAATATCTGATGCCCCTAAATATATCTAAGTGGGGAATTTTCAGACAGTTGGACAAAATACAAAATATGTGGCAATTTTGTCCTCAAAGCATATATTGAATGCCAGGCATTGGGGATACAAAGATGATAAACATAGCCTCCTTATTCACATTGCTTGCAATCAGGAAAACAGATGAAAGAGAGGATTTTGGTAGAATAGGGTAAAAGTTATTTACTGGCTATGACGGGATTTTAAATGAGGGGCACTTGACCTTGCCTAGGAGCTGAAGATGGCTTCCTGAAAGAGCCAAGGCCTGAGCAGAGGTGAAAAGGAGAAAAGAGGCATTCTGTGCAGAGGGAGTAAGAATCACATAATGGATGTCTACAGAGGATGGCAAACATTTTGGTGTCACCCAAAAGAAATTGATGGAAGGAGGTGAGAGACAAGAGGCAGGCAAGATCTGGTCATGGAAGGCTTTGTTGGCTGGCAAGGTTGGACTTTATCTTAGAAACCATCTGGCAGGACTTACCTGGTGGCGCAGTGGATAGGACTCCGCGCTGCCGATGCAGGGGGCCCAGGTTCAATCCCTGGTCAGGGAACTAGATCCCACATGCATGCAGCAACGAAGAGTTCTCATGCCACAACTAAGGAGTCCACGTGCCTCAACTAAGGAGCCTGCCTGCCACAACTAAGACCCCACGCAACCAAATAAGTAAATATTTTTAAAAAAGAAGAAGAAAGAAATCATTTGACAAATTAGAGTTATTTTCAAATGGGAGGTGGTGAGGCCAGATTTATATATATATATATATATTTTTTTTTTTTTGTGGTATGCGGGCCTCCCTCTGCTGTGGCCTCTCCCGTCGCGGAGCACAGGCTCTGGACGCGCAGGCTCAGCGGCCATGGCTCACGGGCCCAGCCGCTCCGCGGCATGTGGGATCTTCCTGGACCAGGGCGCGAACCCGGTTCCCCTGCATCGGCAGGCGGACGCGCAACCACTGCGCCACCAGGGAAGCCCCAGATTTATATTTTGAAATGACTGTTCTGAACAGATTTGATCAGGTCAGATCGGAAAAGAAAAATCAGAAAAGGAGGCTATTGTAAGGGCCTGACAGATGGAGGATGAGGGCTTAGATTAGGGAATGTAGAAAAAGGACTCTTGAGATATTTAGGAAGGGGAACAGACAGGACTGAGATTTGTTGCATATAGGGGACAAGGAAGAAGTTGAATGCCAGGTTTCTGATTTGAAAGTAAAGGAGTTGGTACAGACAGAAGAAATGAAAATAGAAGGGAAAGAAAAAATGATTCCATTTTGGACATATTTGAGGATTTAAAGTTTCCAATAGGTCATCTGTCATGCCTTTTAAAAATTGAAGCTTGTAAAATCTATCTCAAATGAATTCAGTACGAAATCCTGGGAACAGAGGCTCAGCTGATGTGGAGGGCCCTTTTTCTGTCAGTCTCTGTGGTGTTCAAGATGGCCTCTAGTCTCCAGACTCATATCCACCCTACCAGCTCAGTAACCCCAGTGGATTATTCTAACAGCAAAGATCTGGGAGGGGGGTCCAACTGGCTTAGCTCTAATCAGCTTCATCTCGCAACCAATCAGTGATCTGATTGATCAGGCCTGGGCTGTAGCATGGGTGGGAGTGGAGCCAGCCCCACTCAAATCACATGAAATGAGACCTCCCATAAGAAAGAAGCTTCTTACACTAGAGTGAGGGGAGATAAGAGATGCAAGAGAGACAAAAAGTACAGATGTCCACTACTACATCTCAACTGGAATATATTCAGCAGACATTCTACACCACGGGCTTAAGCTGGGAGAGGATAGGGAGGAACTTTCATTTAAGTGAAGTTTTGGATTATGATGTAATACTAGCTGGCCTGAAAATTTTAATGACTGATAAGAAACTGTTCTTTTTTTTAAAGAAACTGTCCTTGTGACAGAGGGACTGCAGATGTTCTGGCACCTTCCTGAGATTTCATTCAAGGCAAGGAAAACCCATGGAGCAGGTTTTAAAGGACAATGGGAGACAGCACCACATGGAGTCCAGCTCATTCAGTAAAATGATTATGTCCGAAACCATGAAAATAAAGAGATCACTCCGAGAGAGTTTAGGGGAGAAAAAAACATAATGCTGACGTCAGTAGCTAAAGGAACACCAACATTTAAGAGAAATGTGGCCTAGAAGTCAAAAGAGTCTTGAGGAGGGAGTAAGTAATCAATAATGTAAATTCATTCAAGATTTGTAAAACAAACACACAAACAAAAATTGAATTGGCAATGAGGAGTACGTCAATGCTCTTCATCTGATCACTTTTTGTTGTAGTGAACTGTGGAGCGAACTGGTAAGTGAAGATAAAGAGGCATCAAAGGCTTGGACTTTCCTGGTGGTGCAGTAGTTAAGTATCTGCCAGCCAACGCAGGGGACACGGGTTCGATCCCTGGTCCAGGAAGATCCCACATGCCGCGGAGCAACTAAGCCTGCAAGTTGCAACTACTGAGCTCTCGTGCCACAACTACTGAAGCCCATGTGCCTAGAGCAACAAAGAGAATCCACTGCAATGAGAAGCCCGTGCACCGCAACAAAGAGTAGCCCCCGCTTACCGCAGCTAGGGAAAGCCAGCACGCAGCAACGAAGACCCAACGCAGACAATAAATAAATAAATAAATTTATATTTTTTTTAAAAAGAGACATCAAAGGCTTGGAGGAGATGAGAAAAAGGGAGATAAGACTGCACTAGTGACAAATGCAAGGTCAGGAGTAGGGAGAAGTTTTGTTTCTTGTTTGTTTTCAGAAAGTGATTGAGCATTATTATCATAAGCTAAAAGGAGTCAGTAGAGGAGGAGATTTGAAAATGTTAGGCATTTAAAGAGGGAAGGCTGTGCGGGTCATATACCTTTGCTTTGATGTGGAGAAAGATTCCTCTTCGCTTCTTAAATCATAATACACACAATGAAGACCCAATGCAGCCAAAAAAAGAGAGAGAGAGAATCAATGAGAGAATTAGAAGATCACTGTTTTGCAACCACCAATGTAGCAACTGATTCAGGCAAAGAGCATCAATGGACACAAATTCCATTAGGTGAAATGTTGTTGAGGAACAGGATAGTCACAAAGTATCAGAGTATCAAGCCTCAGATTCCTTGTCAATTTTAAAGGGGAAAGCTTATCTTTATTAGCAGAGGAATCTGGCACACAGTGCATGAACCAAGTGATGAAATCAATGATGAGACAAACTAAAATTATGTGCCTCCTGGTGGGATTTGACGGTAATATAGCATTACTCATTTAGTATTCTTTGACTAAAATTTTAACCTGAATCTAATCAGGAAGGAACAATCAGTCAAATCCAGACTGTGAGACATTCTAGAACACAATTGGCCTGGGCTCTTCAAAAACGTCAGTGTGACCAAAAAAAAAAATTAAAAAGTGGAGGATGGCTCTGGAATTAAAGAAAAATAAAAAGGCAAAACAATTAAAGGCAATAAATAATCTTCAATAAATGCGAGATTTAAAATTTATTAGAACAGTTTGGGAAATTTTACTGTTATCGAATCAAAGTTAAATTACTTTGTCCTCACTGTTTTGTGTTATGTCGGGGAATAACCTAGTCCTTAGGAGAAACATGTTCAAGTATTTATGCGTGAAGTGTCAGGATTTCTGCAACTTTCAGAAAATTGCAAATCTCACACACACACGTATATGTATTCTATATAATGAGAGAGCTATAGACATATAGAGAAATATATAGACAATTTTTTTTTTTTTTTGGCTGTGCCACATGGCATGCAGGGTCTTAGTTCCACCACTAGGGATCGAACCCGTGCCCCCTGCAGTGGAAGAGTGGAGTCTTTTTTTTTAAACATCTTTATTGGAGTATAATTGCTTTACAATGGTGTGTTAGTTTCTGCTTTATAACAAAGTGAATCAGTTATACATATACATATGTTCCCATATCTCTTCCCTCTTGCGTCTCCCTCCCTCCCACTCTCCCTATCTCACCCCTCTACGTGGTCACAAAGCACCAAGCTGTTCTCTCTGTGCTATGCGGCTGCTTCCTACTAGCTATCTATTTTACATTTGGTAGTGTATATATGTCCATGCCACTCTCTCATTTTGTCACAGCTTACCCTTCCCCCTCCCCATATCCTCAAGTCCATTCTCTGGTCTGTGTCTTTATTCCTGTCTTACCTCTAGGTTCTTCATGACCTTTTTTTCTTTTTTCCTTGGGTTACTAGAGGAATCTGGCACACAGTGCATGAACCAAGTGATGAAATCAATGATGAGACAAACTAAAATTATGTGCCTCCTGGTGGGATTTGACGGTAATATAGCATTACTCATTTAGTATTCTTTGACTAAAATTTTAACCTGAATCTAATCAGGAAGGAACAATCAGTCAAATCCAGACTGTGAGACATTCTAGAACACAATTGGCCTGGGCTCTTCAAAAACGTCAGTGTGACCAAAAAAAAAAATTAAAAAGTGGAGGATGGCTCTGGAATTAAAGAAAAATAAAAAGGCAAAACAATTAAAGGCAATAAATAATCTTCAATAAATGCGAGATTTAAAATTTATTAGAACAGTTTGGGAAATTTTACTGTTATCGAATCAAAGTTAAATTACTTTGTCCTCACTGTTTTGTGTTATGTCGGGGAATAACCTAGTCCTTAGGAGAAACATGTTCAAGTATTTATGCGTGAAGTGTCAGGATTTCTGCAACTTTCAGAAAATTGCAAATCTCACACACACACGTATATGTATTCTATATAATGAGAGAGCTATAGACATATAGAGAAATATATAGACAATTTTTTTTTTTTTTTGGCTGTGCCACATGGCATGCAGGGTCTTAGTTCCACCACTAGGGATCGAACCCGTGCCCCCTGCAGTGGAAGAGTGGAGTCTTTTTTTTTAAACATCTTTATTGGAGTATAATTGCTTTACAATGGTGTGTTAGTTTCT
>NC_041228.1:62801815-62802537 GCF_002837175.3 Physeter macrocephalus | reverse complement strand
TTTAATCCATTTTGAGCTTATTTTTGTGTATGGTGTTAGGGAGTGTTCTAATCTCATACTTTTACATGTACCTGTCCAGTTTTCCCAGCACCACTTATTGAAGAGGCTGTCTTTTCTCCACTGTATATTCTTGCCTCCTTTATCAAAGATAAGGTGACCATATGTGCGTGGGTTTATCTCTGGACTTTCTATCCTGTCCCATTGATCTAGATTTCTGTTTTTGTGCCAGTACCATACTGTCTTGATTACTGTAGCTTTGTAGTATAGTCTGAAGTCAGGGAGCCTGATTCCTCCAGCTCCCTTTTTTGTTCTCAAGATTGCTTTAGCTATTCGGGGTCTTTCGTCTTTCCATACAAATTGTGAAATCTTTGGTTCTACTTCTGTGAAAAATGCCAGTGGTAGTTTGATAGGGATTGCATTGAATCTGTAGATTGCTTTGGGTAGTAGAGTCATTTTCACAATGTTGATTCTTCCAATCCGAGAACATGGTATATCTCTCCATCTGTTTGTATCATCTTTAATTTCTTTCATCCGTGTCTTATAATTTTCTGCATACAGGTCTTTTGTCTCCTTAGGTAGGTTTATTCCTAGATATTTTATTCTTTTTGTTGCAATGGTAAATGGGAGTGTTTTCTTAATTTCATTTTCAGATTTTTCATCATCAGTGTATAGGAATGCCAGAGATTTCTGTGCATTAATTTTGTATCCTGCTACTTTACCGA
>NC_041228.1:62797684-62799191 GCF_002837175.3 Physeter macrocephalus | reverse complement strand
TTATTCTGCTATTGATCCCATCTAGAGTATTTTTAATTTCATTTATTGTGTTGCTCATCGTTGCTTGCTTCCTCTTTAGTTCTTCTAGGTCCTTGTTAAATGTTTCTTGCATTTTGTCTATTCTATTTCCAAGATTTTGGATCATCTTTACTATCATTATTCTGAATTCTTTTTCAGGTAGACTGCCTATTTCCTCTTCATTTGTTAGGTCTGGTGGGTTCTTACCTTGCTCCTTCATCTGCTGTGTGTTTTTCTGTCTTTTCATTTTGCTTATCTTACTGCGTTTGGGGTCTCCTTTTCACAGGCTGCAGGTTTGTAGTTCCCGTTGTTTTTGGTGTCTGTCCCCAGTGGCTAAGGTTGGTTCAGCGGGTTGAGTAGGTTTCCTGGTTGAGGGGACTAGTGCCTGTGTTCTGGTGGATGACGATGGATCTTGATTTTCTGGTGGGCAGGTCCACGTCTGGTGGTGTGTTTTGGGGTGTCTGTGGCCTTATTATGATTTTAGGCAGCCTCTGCTAATGGGTGGGGTTGTGTTCCTGTCTTGCTAGTTGTTTGGCATAGGGTGCGCAGCACTGTAGCTTGATGGTCGTTGAGTGAAGCTGGGTGTTGGTGTTGAAATGGAGATCTCTGGGAGATTTTTGCCGTTTGATATTACGTGGACCTGGGAGGTCTCTGGTGGACCAGTGTCCTGAAGTTGGCTCTCCCACCTCAGAGGCACATCACTGACTCCTGGCTGGAGCACCAAGAGCCTTTCATCCACACTGCTCAGAATAAAAGGGAGAAAAAGTAGAAAGAGAAGAAAGAAAGAAAGAAAGAAAGAGAGAAAGAGAGAAAGAAAGAGAGAAAGAAAGAGAGAAAGAAAGATGGTAAAATAAAATAAAGTAAAATAAAATGAAGTTATTAAAATAAAAAAAATTATTCAGAAAAAAAATTTTTTTAAGTAAAAAACAAAAACGGACGGACAGAACCCTAGGACAAATGGTGAAAGCAAAGCTATACAGACAAAATCTCACACAGAAGCATACACATACACACTCACAAAAAGAGGAAAAGGGGAAAAAATAATATATCTTGCTCTCAAAGTCCACCTCCTCAGTTTGGGATGATTCGTTGTCTATTCAGGTATTCCACACATGCAGGGTACATCAAGTTGATTGTGGAGCTTTAATCCACTGCTCCTGAGGCTGCTGGGAGAGATTTCCCTTTCTCTTCTTTGTTCGCACAGCTCCCGGGGTTCAGCTTTGGATTTGGCCCCGCCTCTGCTTGTAGGTCACCTAGGGTCTCTGTTCTTCGCTCAGACAGGACGGGGTTAAAGGAGCCGCTGATTCGGGGGCTCTGGCTCACTCAGGCCGGGGTGAGGGAGGGGCACGGGGCGAGCCTGCGGCGGCAGAGGACGGCGTGACGTTGCACCAGCCTGAGGCGTGCTGTGCGTTCTCCCGGGGAAGTTGTCCCTGGATCACGGGACCCTGGCAGTGGCGGGCTGCACAGGCTCCCGGGAGGGGAGGTGTGG
>NC_041228.1:62789903-62796948 GCF_002837175.3 Physeter macrocephalus | reverse complement strand
GGCCCAGCCGCTCCGCGGCATGTGGGATCTTCCCGGACCGGGACACGAACCCGTGTCCCCTGCATCCGCAGGCGGACTCCCAACCACCGCGCCACCAGGGAAGCCCCCATATAGATAATTTTGATAGTTAACTTGATGTGTCAATTCAGCTAGGCTATAGTACCGAGTTATTTAATCAAACACTAATCAAGGTATTGCTGTGACAGTACAGTTGGCTCTCCATATCTGCAGACGTGAAACCTGCAGATAGAGAGGGTCAACGGTATCCATATTGTGGCATTTTATTTTATTTTATTATTTTATTATGTTTGGCTGCATTGGGTCTTTGTTGCTGTGGGCGGGCTTTCTCTAGTTGAGGCGAGCGGGGGCTACTCTTCGTTGCGGTGCGCGGGCTTCTCATTGCAGTGGCTTCTCTTGTTGTGGAGCATGGGCTCTAGGTGCGTGGGCTTCAGTAATTGCAGCATGTGAGCTCAGTAGTTGTAGCTCTCGGGCTCTAGAGCACAGGCTCTGTAGTTGTGGTGCATGGGCTTAGTTGCTCTGCAGCATGTGGGATCTTCCCAGACCAGGGATCGAACCTGTGTCCCCTGCAGGGACAGGTGGATTCTTAACCACTGTGCCACCAGGGATGTCCCTGTACTGTGCTATTTTATATAACCAATTTGAGCATTGGAGGATTTTGGTATCCACAGGGGCTTCTGGGTCTTCTGGAGCCAATTTCCTGGGAAAAGGAGGGACAACTGTACTTTGTAGATGAGTACATATAGAATCCAGTTGACTTTACTTTTTAAAAATATTTGTTTATTTATTTATGTAGGCTGCACCGGGTCTTAGTTGCGGTGCTCGGGATCTTCATTTCAGCATGCAGGATCTTTTAGTTGCAGCATTCAGGATCTAGTTCCAGACCAAGGATCGAACCCAGGCCCCCTGCATTGGGAGCAGCATGGAGTCTTACCCACTGGACCACCAGGGAAGTCCTTCATGAGACAATTTCTTAAACTAAATCTTGTTATATATATCTCTATCTATCTATCTACCTATCTATAGAGAGAGGGAAGGAAAAAGAGAAAAAGAACTATATATCTATATAGAGCTACAGATTGATAGAAAGATAGATATGGATATATCCTATTGGCTTTGTTTCTCTGGAGAATCCTGACTGATAAAATAATAGATATGGATATAGATATAGATAAAGCAAATGTGGCAAATGTTAACAACTGCTAAATTTAGGTGAAGGGCATATGGATGTTCATTGTACTATTAACTTTTCTCAACACTTGAAAGTTTTTATCATAAAAATTGATGGAAGATTAAAAGTGTGTTTTAATGAAAATTTTGGAAAGGTCATACAGCTCAATCAGCACAGAGACATAGCCTAATAAAAATACTGGAATTTAAACATAAAGAGTGGTGATCGTACAGCACAGGGAATACAGTCAATATTTTATAATAACTATAAATGCAGTATAATCTATAAACATTTTGAATCACAGTGTTGCATGCCTGAAACTAAGATAATATTGTAAGTCAATTATACTTCAAAAAAAAAAGAAAAAAGAAAGAAAAACTGTAAATATTGCCTTAAAAAATCAAGAAGAACAAATCAGTTTGGCATCAGAATCCTCCACTTCAGTATTAGCAAACAGTGAATTAGTGTCTTAAAAATCCTTGGGGAAGGGAAAATGTGGTCCTAAATTTTAGAATCATTTAAGCAAAAGCTCATCGAATTGGGAGCTCAGTAGTTGTGGCGCACGGGATTAGCTGCACCACAGCATGTGGGATTTTCCCAGACCAGGGATTGAACCTATGTCCCCTGCATTGGCAGGCAGATTCTCAACCACTGTGCCACCAGAGAAGCCCTGTTTATCTGTTTTAAATATAGAAGTGTGTACATGTCAATCCCAAACTCCCAATCTATCCCTCCCGCTCCCCGACCCTTTCCCCCTGGTAACTATAAGTTCATTCTCTAAGTCTGTGAGTCTGTTTTTAATTTTTTTTTAATTTGCCCTGCCTCGCAGTTTGTGGGATCTTTGTTCCCTGACCAGGGATTGAACCCAGGCCCTCGGCAGTGAAAGTGCGGAGTCCTAACCACTGACTGCTGGGAATTCCCATTTCTGGTTTGTAAATAAGTTCATTTGTATCATTTTTTTTTTTAGATTCTGCACATAAGCAATATCATATGATATTTGTCTTTGTCTGACTTACTTCACTTAGTATGATAATCTCCAGGTCCATCCATGTTGCTGCAAATGGTATTAATTTTATTCTCTTTAATGGCTGAGTAATATTCCATTGTATATATGTACCACATCTTCTTTACCCATTCATCTGTTGATGAATATTTAGGTTGCTTCCATGTTTTGGCTATCGTAAAGAGTGCTGCAATGAACATTGGGGTGCATGTATCCTTTCAATGTTTTTCTCTGGATATTTGCCCAGGAGTGGAATTACTGGATCATATGGTAGTGCTCTTTTTACTTTCTTAAGGAACCTCCATATTGTTCTCCATAGTGGTTGTACATTCCCACCAAGAGTGTAGGAGGGTTCCCTTTCTCCACACCCTCTCCAGCATTTATTGTTTGTAGACTTTTTGATGATGGCCATTCTGACTGGCGTGAGGTGACATCTCATTGTAGTTTGATTTGCATTTATCTAACAATTAGCGATGTTGAGCATCTTTTCACGTACCTCTTTGCCATCTATATGTCCTCTTTGGAGAAATGCCTACTTAGGTCTTCCGTGCATTTTTTAAAATTAATTTTTATTAGAGTATAGTTGCTTCTACCTATTTTTTGATTGGGTTGTTTTTTTGATTTTGAGCCACATGAGCTATTTGTAAATTTTGGAGATTAATCCCTTGTCGGTTGCATCGTTTGCAAATATTTTCTCCCATTCTGTGCGTTGTCTTTTCGGTTTTTTTTTTTTTTTTTGGTGGTAGGCGGGCCTCTCACTGCTGTGGCCTCTCCCATTACATTTAGGTCTCTAATCCATTTTGAGTTTATTTTTGTGTATAGTGTTAAAGAATGTTCTAATTTCATTTTTTTACGTGTAGCTGTCCAGTTTTCCCAGAACTATTGTTTTTTTGTTTTTTGCCCACTCCGCTCAGTATGCAGGATCTTAGTACCCCAACCAGGGATCGAACCCTCACCCCCTGCAGTGGAAGTGCGGAGTCTTATCCGGTGGACCACCAGGGAAGTCCCCTCCCAGCACCATTTATTGAAGAGACTGTCTTTTCTCCATTATATAGTCTTGCCTCCTTTGTCGTAGATTAATTGACCATCAGGTGCGTGGGTGAGAATATCTAAATAAATGCAATACAACTACACCTCCACTAGAATGGCTAAAATAAAAATGTCAGTACTGAGTGTTGGTTGGTAAGAATGTGGAGCACAGGCCCAGCGGCCATGGCCCACGGGCCCAGCCGCTCCGCGGCATGCGGGATCCTCCCAGACCGGGGCACGAACCCGCGTCCCCTGCATCAGCAGGCGGACTCTCAACCACTGCGCCACCAGGGAAGCCCTGTCTTTTCATTTTGTTTATTGGTTTCCTTCGCTGTGCAAAGGCTTTTCAGTTTAATTAGGTCTCATTCATTTATTTTTGTTTTTATTGCCATTGCTCTAGAAGATGCATTGAAAAAGATATTGCTGTGATTTATGTCAAAGAGTGTTCTGCCTATGTTTTCCTCTAAGAGTTTTACAGTACCCGGTCTTACATTTAGGTCTCTAATCCATTTTGAGTTTATTTTTGTGTATAGTGTTAAAGAATGTTCTAATTTCATTTTTTTACGTGTAGCTGTCCAGTTTTCCCAGAACTATTGTTTTTTTGTTTTTTGCCCACTCCGCTCAGTATGCAGGATCTTAGTACCCCAACCAGGGATCGAACCCTCACCCCCTGCAGTGGAAGTGCGGAGTCTTATCCGGTGGACCACCAGGGAAGTCCCCTCCCAGCACCATTTATTGAAGAGACTGTCTTTTCTCCATTATATAGTCTTGCCTCCTTTGTCGTAGATTAATTGACCATCAGGTGCGTGGGTGAGAATATCTAAATAAATGCAATACAACTACACCTCCACTAGAATGGCTAAAATAAAAATGTCAGTACTGAGTGTTGGTTGGTAAGAATGTGGAGTAACTGGAATTCTCATACACTGTTGGTGAAAGCATAAATTGGTACGACAACCTTAGGAAACCGTTAGCCAAAAACGTGTAACACCAAGCATATGCATTCCCTATGAATCTGCAACTTGACTTCTGGCTTTTACACAAAATGTGTATATATGAGCCCTAAAAGCCATGTACAGAAAAGTTCATAGCAGTATTTTTTGTAACAGCTCAAAACTGGAGACAGCCTAAATGTCCATCAACAGTGGAATGGATAAATAAACCTATACTGTGCTGCATGTCAATTATATCTCAGTAAAACTGGGAAAAATAAGCACTAGCCCTTCTTTTCTTGAAGAAGAGCAACTGTCTTGCCAGTTACTGAATTAAAAAAAAAATCTGAGTTCTCTAAATAATATCAGTTTCTTGTCTAGTTCTCTTGTGATACCCTCAAGGACTAACTATACAGTTAAACCTCCAAAAGACCTAAATAAATTAGTGGTGGAAAAAGGAGATGGTGGGAAAAACAAAAAAGGAAAGTAGTTAACTCATATAAATATACACAGGGCATAGCAGGGAAGAATATAAAGGAAAGGTTGTAATTGTCATTTCTGCAACGGGTAGTAAGGTTGAAGCAGGTTTTTATGATTTTCCTCTTCCATTACTATGTTTCCTTTGCCTTCAGCCAGTAAACCTCCTGGCTGGAGTTTTTTACCCAGTAGCGTGACTTGAACTTTTATTCCTGAGGGATCTAAGCTCCTGGTGATCTTGTCTTTATGGTGTTGGCAGTAATCTTCCATTAACTTTGATGCTGAATCCTGGGAGTCCCCAGGGATCCATTTGTATTCTTACTCTGAAACAACGGCAGGTGAGGTGAGAATTACCTCTCCCCAGAAGGTATCTCCAAGTATAAGGGAGTCCCTGCTTCTTACCAAAAGATGGTGGCAGATTGATTTAACTGTTGAGGAGGGTCATGAGGGGTTCAAAATGATCCCTGTTCAATTTCTTTCTTTTTTTTTTTTTTTTTTTTTGTGGTACGCGGGCCTCTCACTGTTGTGGCCTCTCCCGTTGCGGAGCACAGGCTCCGGACACGCAGGACCAGCGGCCATGGCTCACGGGCCCAGCCGCTCCGCGGCATGTGGGATCTTCCCGGACCGGGGCACGAACCCGTGTCCCCTGAATCGGCAGGCAGATTCTCAACCACTGCGCCACCAGGGAAGCCCTCAATTTTTTAGGTTACCACCCTTTTCTCAATCAATATCTTAAATTTTACATGGTAGACATATAACCACCAGACACTAACTGAACTGACATTTTAATTCGGCTTACTGGATCAATCTTCAAGTTTGGTTTTACAATGATCAGAAAGCTATCTGTGGTTAAAGAACAGAATACTAGAAATTTCCTAGGATTCTACTGTGCCTTGAAATTTGTGGGATTTGAGGTTGTCCTCTTTCTTTAAGCCATCCAGTATCATTAAAAGCAACCACTCCAGGGAATTCCCTGGTGGTCCAGTGTTTAGGATTCCATGCTTCCACTGCAGGGGGCATGGGTTTGATCCCTGGTCAGGGAACTAAGATCCTGCAAGCCACATGCGTGGCCAAAAAAATAAAAAAGAAAAGCAACCATTCCACTTCTCAGGCTATAAATTCACACCGTTAATTCTTTTTTGTTTTTTTTTAATTGAAAACAGGGTTTAGTTATTTTAACTGATAATTGGAGTACAGGCTAGTGGTAATATCAAATGAGAAACTGAGTTTAGTACATTTTGCTTTTGTTCAGAACAAAATATCAGCTGATGAGTTTTTAATTTTTCCTGAAATTATTTCCATTAGATTAAAAAGATTATTTATTAAATTTTTATCGGAGTGTAGTTGATTTACAATGTTGTGTTAGTTTCAGGTGTACAGCAAAGTGAATCAGCTATACATGTATATATATCCCCTCTTTTTTGGATTTCCTTCCCATTTAGGTCACCACAGAGCACTGAGTAGAGTTCCCTGTGCTATACAGTAGGTTCTCATTAGTTATCTATTTTATACATACTATCAATAGTGTATATATCTCAATCCCAAGCTCCCAATTCATCCCACCCCCACTTTTCCCCTTGGTATCCATACATTTGTTCTCTATGCCTGTGTCTCTATTTCTCCTTTGTAAATAAGATCGTCTATACCAATTTTTTCAGATTCTACATGTATGCGTTAATATACGATATTTGTTTTTCTCTTTCTGACTTCACTCTGTATGACAGTCTGTAGGTCCATCTGCATCCCTACAAATGACCCAATTTTGTTCTTTATTATGGCTGAGTAATATTCCATTGTATATATGTACCACATCTTCTTTATCCATTCCTCTGTTGATGGATATTTAGGTGGCTTCCATGTACTGGCTATTGTGAATAGTGCTGCAATGAACATTGGGGTACATGTACCTTTTTGAATTCTGGTTTTCTCTGGATATGTGCCCAGTAGTGGGACTGCTGAGTCACATGGTAGTTCTATTTTTAGTTTTTTAAGGAATCTCCATACTGTTCTCCATAGTGGCTGTATCAATTTACATTCCCACCAAAAGTGCAAGAGGGTTCCCATCCTTCCCACCCCCTCGAGCATTTATTGTTTGTAGATTTTGTGATGATGCCATTCTGACCAGTGTGAGGTGATAGCTCTTATAGTTTTGATTTGCATTTCTCTAATAATTAGTGATGTTGAGCATCTTTTCATGTGCTTTTTGGCTTCTCCATAGTGGCTGTATCAATTTACATTCCCACCAAAAATGCAAGAGGGTTCCCATCCTTCCCACCCCCTCAAGCATTTATTGTTTGTAGATTTTGTGATGATGCCATTCTGACCAGTGTGAGATGATAGCTCTTATAGTTTTGATTTGCATTTCTCTAATAATTAGTGATGTTGAGCATCTTTTCATGTGCTTTTTGGCCATCT
>NC_041228.1:62787934-62789805 GCF_002837175.3 Physeter macrocephalus | reverse complement strand
TGTTCTGCCTATGTTTTCCTCTAAGAGTTTTATAGTGTCTGTCCTTACATTTAGGTCTTTAACCCATTTTGAGTTTATTTTTGTGTATGGTGTTAGGGAGTGTTCTAATTTCATTCTTTCACATGTAGCTGTCCAGTTTTCCCAGCACCACTTATTTTTCCATTGTATATTGTATAGCACCACTTTTCTCCACTGTATATTCTTGCCTCCTTTTGTCATAGATTAGGTGACCATATGTGTGTGGGTTTATCTCTGGGCTTTCTATCCTATTCTATTGATCTATATTTCAGTTTTTGTGCCAGTACCATACTGTTTTGTTTACTGTAGCTCTGTAGTATAGTCTGAAGTCAGGGAGCCTGATTCCTCCAGCTCCGTTTGTCTTTCTCAACATTGCTTTGGCTATTCCGGGTTCTTTTGTGTTTCACACCATTAATTCTTGATGTCTTCCATCTTATTGTTTCATAGGTGCATTGAAATCATCCAAAGCCCTGTCCTCAACAGGCAAGAAATAACTTGAATAGCTATTTAACCTTCCTGAGCTCTTTGATTTCAGATTCCCATTATGAATATTGTGGAATTGCCACCACTTTTGGCCCTACCTGGGCAAGGTAATCACAATTAGATTCCTCCATTTTCTGGAGGGTTTGTTGCCTGCAACCTACCCTCAATATCAATTTCTGTAGGAGTTATAATTCTCAACAGAAAGCCTAGGTAGAAAAGAGAAGGCAATTATTGCAAGGGTGTGGAGGGTTCCTTGGTCATGTTCCTGTGCCCTGGCAGTCAGGAGGCAGGGAAGAAGTCTCTGACTTTTTTAAAAATTTATTATTTATTTGGTTGTGTTGGGTCTTAGTTGTGGCAGGTGGGCTCCTTAGTTGTGGCACATGAGCTCCTTAGTTGTGGCATGCAAACTCTTAGTTGCGGCATGCATGTGGTATCTAGTTCCCTGACCAGGGATCGAACCTGGGCTCCCTGCATTGCGAGCACAGAGTCTTAGCCACTGCGCCACCAGGGAAGTCCCCAAGAAGTCTCTTTTTTTGATTTCTGTAGCAGGGTGTGGGGATGCCCCCTTCACCTGGACTTAGATAATGGGTATTTCCCAAACCCAGGATGGGGATTTCTATGCTGTGCAGCCAAAAGAAAAGAAAACATTCTACTAATGTCCACTACATTTTCTACTTCTCTCTTTTAGATTTCAGAATTTTTCAGTTGACACTTTTGGGATTTTCCTGTGAGATTCTATATTGCCTGCAGATATTTTTGTCTCTTCTTTTCCAGTATTTATACCTACATAAAAAAAATTTACAGCAATGTCTGGATATTTCCAAGAAATGCTAAATAGTGTATTGATAGCAAGTATTCTCATTTTTTTTTATTCTGAGGTATAGTTAACATATAACATTATATTATTTTCAGGTGTAAAACAGAATGATTTGATATTTGTATATATTGCAATATGATCACCACAATAAGTCTAACATCTGTCACTATACACAGAAAAAATTTTTTCTTCTGATGAGAAGTTTTACGATTAACTCTCTTAGCAACTTTCAAATGTGTAATATATTACTAACTACAGTCACCATGCTGTACATACATCCCCATGACTTATTTTATAATTGGAAGTTTGTATCTTTTGACCCTCTTCACCCATTTTGCTCACCCCTCACCCCCCACCTCTAGCAACCACCAATCTGCTTTCTGTATCTGTGAGCTTGGGTTTTTGTTTTTGTTTTCCCATATAAATGAGATTGTATGGTATTTGTCTTTCTCTGACCTATGTAAGTTAGCTTAATGCTCTCAAGGTCAATCCATATTGTTGCAAATGGCAAGAGTTTCTTCTTCTTTTTTTTTTTTTTGTGGTACGCGGGCCT
>NC_041228.1:62769223-62787902 GCF_002837175.3 Physeter macrocephalus | reverse complement strand
TCAGCGGCCATGGCCCACGGGCCCAGCCGCTCCGCGGCATGTGGGATCTTCCCGGACCGGGGCACGAACCCGCGTCCCCTGCATCCACAGGCGGACTCCCAACCACTGCGCCACCAGGGAAGCCCAGTTTGACGTTTTGAAGAACCACCAAACTATTTTCTACAGTAGCTGCACCATTTTACATCTCCACCTGCAAGGTTGAGTTGTAATTTTTACACATCCTGGTCAATATGTTAATGTCCATCTTTTTTATTATAGCTATCCTAGAGGGTGTAAAATATCATATTGTGGTTTTGATTAGCATTTCCCTAATGCCTCATGACCTGGGCAGATTTTCAGGTATTGTTGGTCATTTGTACACCTTCTTTGGAGAAATGTTTGTTCAGAGACTGCTATTATTTTTCATGGGAAAACACCAAGAATCTAGTTCAGCAACAACAATCTTGAACCCAGCTTTCCTGCCTTCGCATTCAGTATTCTTCCCTGCAAATGGCAGACTGCATGATGTGCAGACATCTGCAGTTAGGCTCAGACAAATCTTTTATTTCAACATTAGTTAAGACATAAAACTTAAGGATCCAGTGAAATATGATTGAGGTACTACCTTTCCACACCAATGAGCTGGATTCAAGTCAACATTTATTGAACACCTACCATGTTTAAAGCACCCTGCTAGGGACTGGGAGAGAGAATGAGATCAACACCCCCTCAAAATATGAAATAATTCCCTTCTTTATTCCTGTTTTCTTACAATCTAGTTTTTAGAAGATAAGGCGAAAATTGCCATTAGGAAAAGAAAATCATAGTTGCATTTAAGAACAATCACATAACTTAAATTGTGGTTTCATTAGCTCTTGGCTTTTTATGACTTTACTATTGCCATTCCATCAGTCAAAGTAACTTCATAGACTCAGCTCTTTAGGAATGTAAGTTTTCATTGGAGAGTTCCTTCAGTATTTAAGGATGGAATGGTACTTTATCAGGTAGATCATACTCTTCCCGGTAACAGAAAAACTGTCTTTTTTTGGGGGGTGGGGGCGGGGAACGTGCGGCCCGGCTTGCGAGATCGCAGTTCCACGTCCACGGATTGAATGAACTTGGGCCCGGCAGTGGAAGTGCCGAGCCCTAACCACTAGACTGCCAGGGAGTTCCCCAAACTGTCTGTTAATATGATGTTGCAGAGAAACCAAACTGCTGGAGGCGCAAGGCTTAAACCTTGTCTACTTTGAACAAAGTAACACAGATGATCTTTTACACTGTAAGGTAGCAATTTTATAAAACCCATTTGAATCACAACTCTGATGCAGCTTTCTTAAATTTGGTTTTGTAACATGTCATGCTACTGGCATGATTACGGGCTACATGAGAAAGCTACTCTAAAACCTTTAATTATATATCTTCTTCCTGACCTGGCCTGGCCACTCATCTTTATTCAGTAGGTTTGGATCGAAAACATTCATTGACTGTTGCAAAACATTTAAAGAAAAGCATCTCCCACCACTGAGGCTATTCAAAAGAACATTTATTATAAGCTCTGAAGTCAGTTCCAGAAACATTTTTGAGCAACAATAGCCCTACTAAGGATGATGTTCATTTGGATAGAAATGTTATATACTTTAAAAGGCATTTATTACTTTATAAGCCCATCTTATGCATTAACTCCCTATCCCAATTCCATCATTTCAATATTCTGTATATTATTTATTTCAGTACTCTTAACAAACGTCTTTTCTGGATGTAGCATTCATAGGGTGTTTCTAGAATCTAAGCACCACGTTTGTTCTAATTTGAACTATGATCTGGATCTAGAATCTCACCATAAATTAGCTTGTGACCTTGGATT
This sequence comes from Physeter macrocephalus, assembly GCF_002837175.3. NCBI lineage: Eukaryota > Metazoa > Chordata > Mammalia > Artiodactyla > Physeteridae > Physeter > Physeter macrocephalus. The sequence goes on along the minus strand of NC_041228.1, from coordinate 62,786,059 downwards.
ACCGTAACTTTTTGTCTTGGATCCTCATTAAAACAAAACACAAATATCAAAAAGGAACATACTGGCTGATTCAAATGGTGGCTCTAAGAAACTAAGGAAACATGCATTTTCAAAAACAGCTGAGTGAAATTACGGAAAACCAAAAATTTCCTTTGATGGTCTGAAGAAAATGTACTTTACAATTCAAAATTATACTTGAGATGGATGCACAGATCCTTGAAGTTTTCTGGAGCAGAAATGACACTATACTGATTCAAAAGGAAAATATATTTGATAAGGTTGCAGCAAAATTTAATATGCCTATAGTTAAAATTCTACTGATGTATTTAAAAAATCCTAACAGTGGATCTGGGCCAGTTGGTATGCACAGGCAGAATTAATCACAAGCTTTACTTCATGATGTAAAAGGCGGCTCAAATTAAAAAATTTTGGACAATTCTGGTTGAATAAAAAGAAATTTGAATTTTTCTTATAAGCTGTCATCTTATACACGCTTCTCTAAATAATGAAGCAATAGATGCTATCACAAATAAGGGTGTTAGCATATAAATATATACCTAAATAAATATAACATTTTTGTATTAAAAATGATGCTAAGCGTCTAGTACTACAAAGAGGGGGAAACAAACCTAATACTGATGCACCTGTGTCCTATGTTAGAATAATAACATAAACACAAAACTTATAGAACAATATGGTGATTAAGACCATGAGTTCTATCTCAAAGCAACATTAAAATTTTCCCAGTTTAAAAAACATACAGTGTGTGTGTATGGGGAGGGGGGCCGGTGGGCAACTAATGGAATGTGGAGAAAGGAAACTGAATATTCTATAGGGCATTAAAAAAAAAGTCTTCTGTTTTCAGATAAAGAAATATGGAGTCAATAAAGAAAATACATATGTACCTAATTCAGGATAAATTACTATATTAGAGCATAAATGAAAACTGAGTTTTGGGTTGACCTGGCATTGCATATCCTGGTATGAAAAATGCACATAAATTTCCCTTTGTATCATAAAGTTAATGATGACCATCACTAAAACTGAATTTTCCTTATATAGCAGGCAATAGAAAACAACAAGTATCTAAATTAATCTAGTTAATGTACTTAGTACTGCTGTGTAATATTTAATGCTTAATCAAAAGTAGCAAAAGCTGAAATTTATAGACCGTTACTTAAAAGATGCAGCAAGAAAGCCATTTTTTCTCATTTATAATTCTTCTAATCTGATCATCTGTAATGTTACAATCTTAGATGTAAGCAATATCCACAAACACAATCTTGTTCGTTCATTAAAAAATGTGGTAAACATCACCCTACTGATGTGTAGTCTCCTTAATTTCCTAGAAGTGAAATGAAGACCCAGTCACCTGTTCACGATAACTTGGCTTATTAGCACAAGATTTTATACTTTTTAATTCTTAGTTTGGTGCTGTGATATACCAAAATACTTCTAGACTAATAAATATTTGTTTAAACCAACAAACCATTAGGTGTAATATATAATATTTAAGAGTTTCTTATTATAGCCTAATAGGAATATAAAGACTTAGCACAAATATGACTAGCCTGGAATTAAATCAGATTTACATATTGCAGATAAAACACCATATATAAAATCAACCGCATCTATTGATTTCCAGATCTTATGTTTTACCAAACTTAGATGTAACTAAACAGAAGCTCAACTTAGCACTGCTAAGTCTAAATACAACCAAGCTTTGTTAATTTGTATGAATTTTCCTCTACACAGATAGGAATTACTAGATTTAAACATTCTTCAATCTTTAACAGCAACTTTATATAATTTCTCAGAATACCTGCACCATTTTGAAAGAATTGATAAATTTAGCAAAACGACCCACAGCTGACACCTCCATATATAGCAAGATCTCTCTAAATGTATTTCTCTTTTAACATGAGCTGAATTTACTTAAAGTAAATTGTATTCCTCAATATTAACAGCTCTTCAAAAGGAGACTTATCCGCCAATAATAACTGCATGAAAGATAAGCGGTCTAAAAAGCATAAAATAATCTAGACAATACAAAAATGAAATATTAACTGAATAAAACAAAGGATTTTGTGGTACTATTTTCTGTGCAGAAAAAGTATTGGGTAGATTTGCACATAATTCAAAAAGTAAACTAATCACTAAGTGTCAGAAAACTATTAAGGTCTCAGTACTATCTAAAATCATCTCTTAAATTGAACCAAATAAAAATTCCTGCTATTCAATCATATGGCAAGATGTCCTGAAGCCAATAGTTTCATACATCCTCAGAAAAATAGAAAATTAAGGCTAAAAAGATCAAACACCAAGTGTTCATCAAACCTTTCAGTCAATAGTCTTTATTAACATGCAAGTATCATTTGCCACAAGCTATACAGTTTTTCCTAATCTTTCAGTTCTATTTCAATATTTTGCACTTAAGGTAACTTCTGGACCTAACATATAAAGGAACCTACTAAATAAAATGGGTCAAAGTTAAACTGTACTCTAGCTATCACCTTGACCTTTAAGATCACCACTTAGGTTTATAATTGGCATTATTTGTCACCAAGTAGCAGAATATAATTCTAGTACTTGATAATTCTATACTAAAATATGTAACAGTATGTCTTAAGATGTTACTAAAATATATGCAACTAACATTTCTATTTAATTGCTTTCAATAACAATGTTAGGTCTTCTAAGAGGAAAAATTACTTTTATTGATCTTGGTTGTTTACGGTTTTTGCAGGTTCCAGAAAAACTGGTCCATATTGAACCAGTCTTAAAGTAAGCTGAAGACTTAAATTTATAGACCCTATAATAACAGCTTTGTTTTACTACTAAGATAGAGACAATAATACACCCAACTCTAGTGCTTCTTTTTCCACGACTAAGCAGAGATGCTCTATTATAGTTCTTCAAATTTTTTTTGTCTTAGTGTAAAAGCTGAATGACCTCTTCTATAAGTTTGAGTTCAGTAGACGACCCAGATTATGGATATCATATCTAGTGGAACATACTTTAATTAATAGAAGATAATTAATATACTATATCAAAGTGCATTATTAGATTTGCACTGCATCTCTCCACGTTTTTCTTATTTTATAACATTTCAGTTGAATGGAGGAAGACTGGAATTGTCAGAGAAGTCTTGCTCTTAGGATCTAGATGAAAAAGTTCATAGTGAGTCTTTTAAAACATATTTAAATAATGAGAAGTGTAATCACAACAAGGGACTATGTAAGAATGAATACTGCAAAGGAAACTTTATAGTCAATGGATTGGCCAAAATGCACAATGCCCATGAAACTGAAGTCATGTAGTTTACTTGTTGACCATGTGGCTACAGTTCAAAAAGTCTCTGCTCCAAAAGCTGTACCTAGTAATATTCCAAAATTGATTTTAAATAAAGTTCTTAAATTGTAGCAATAAACAAAAAGACAAGATACACTTAAACAATACTGCAGTTTATCAAAAGACACATAAGAAATTTCAACTCTCATGTCTTTGACAGTTATAAAAATCAATATTTTGGCTAAGTTATAAACATGTTTATAATGCAATTATATGCAATTGCATAACTCTAGTAATGCTAATGACAGCTATTAAGATCAGAATAGGTTTTTAAAAAAACACTAAAAACATAAAAATATGTAGCCCCATTATTTACCTGTAGAACGTGTTGAATTTATGCCTAAATTTCAGCATTTACTATATCACCACTGCTCTAATTTTAAAAATCACATCCAAAGGATAAGGCAAAACCACCTACGAATTGGCATATTTGTTTATTCTCAATTTGTGAAAATGTCCTTAATTTGTTGATGTAGCAAACAAATTTCAACTCTGATTGCTATGCAAAAGAACAGAAGATAATCTGCTTTGCAACGAACTTTAAAGTTCAACTGCACACAGGCAACATGCTATATGTGAAAAAATTACTAACTGAACTACAGGTATTAAATACTGAAAAAAGTTAACAGTTTATTATAATTTATTTTATTTAACAATCTAGGAAGTTTGCAGCCATCAGCAGTTCCAGTGCAATTTCAGGTGCAATTGGAAATTCAGGAATCTCCGTGGAGCTGTTAGTGTAGCGAACCTTGTAGGTAAAATACATGCATACTTTTGATAGCACATGTGAAGGGATCTCTCTAAAATTGACTTCATTAGTTTCGTTCTCAGCAAATTGACCTGGAAAAGAAAAGGAATTTGTTCGTGATATATGGGCTGACCTGTGTTCCTCCAAAATTCATATGTTTAAGTCCTAACCCCCAATACTTGAATGTGACTATGTTTGGAGATAGGTAATTAAGGCCCTAATCCAACATGACTGGCATCCCTATCAGAATAGGAGATGAGGCTGCAGACACACAGAGGTAAAACAACAATGTGAAGACACAGGAAGAAGACAGTCATCTACAAGGCAAGGAGAGAGACCTCAGAAGAAACCAACTCTGCCAACATCTTGATCTCAAATTTCCACCCTCCAAAACTGTGAGAAAATAAATTTCTGTTTAAATCATCCAGTCAATGGTACTTCGTTATGGCAGCCCTAGCAAAACTAATATAATGCAAAAAGGATAAACCCCACTAGCATCAAATGAAATATGTAGATTTCTGAGTAGCAACATAAAAAAAATCTTTATTAAAAAGACTTAGTCTAGGGAATTAAGTATTTATAGATCATCAGGAGCTCTGTTGTCATTTAAATGTAAATAATAAATGAAAACACTATACTTAAAAAATCTTTTCAAGAAAGTAAATCCATTGTTTTCCCCTTTAGTTTTTAAAAATATGGTCATGTTAATGAGATCTCATAAGCTACTTCCTCCCTTTGTTTAGTAACAGTTCATAAACTGTTTTTAGTGATCTCTCGCAATTTCTTTAGCTATATGATTTCTTTACTATTGGGATAAAATATTTTCTTGGCAGTCTAGCACTAGCACTGTGCACTGAATATAAAAGGCAGGAAAAAAAAGGACTTTCTGAGAATGTAGTATTTTACAAATTTTCTAGTAATTGTCTATTGGTTGGGGGTAGGATGGGATGCAGAGAAAGGAAAAAAGGATTCAGCAGATAATTCATAGCAATGAGGTAAATTTTTGTTTGCTAATAACGAAAACTCTCTTTCTTAAATGTATGTACGAAATATTACCAATAGGCACTTATTAAGCCTTTGACACTAGACAAACATTAGTGTTTTCTTTAGGTGAAATTCGTATAACAGGTGGGAATGTAAATTGGTATAGCCACTATGGAGAACAGTATGGAGGTTCCTTAAAAAACTGAAAACAGAGTTACCATATGATCTAGCAATTCCACTCCTGGGCGTATATCCAGAAAAGACGAAAACTCTAATTTGAAAAGATACATGCCCCCTTATGTTCATAGCAGCACTACTTACAATAGCCAAGACGTGGAAGCAACCTAAATGTCCAGTGACATGAATGGATAAAGAAGATGTGGTACATACATACACTGGATTACTACTCAGACAAAAGAAAAGAACAAAATAATGCCATTTGCAGCAACATGGATGGACCGAGACACTGTCATACTGAATGAAGTCAGACACATAAAGACAAATATTAGATGATACCGCTTATATGTGGAATCTAAAAAAAAAGGGCAAAAATGAACTTATTTACAAAACAAGTAGAGTCACGGATGTAGAAAACAAACTTATGGCTACTGGGTGGGAGAGAGGGGGTGGATTGAATTGGGAGATTGGGACTGACATATATACACTACTATGTATAAAATAGATAACTCATGAGAACCTACTGTAGAGCACAGGAATCTCTACTCAGTGCTCTGTGGTGACCTAAATGGGAGGGAACTAAAAAAGAGGGGATATATGTATACGTATGACTGACTCACTTTGCTGTACAGCAAGAAACTAACACAACATTGTAAAGCAACTGTGCTCCAATAAAAATTAATAATAATTAAAAAAAAGAAATTCATATAAAAGTCACCATCTTAAGATGTACAATTCAGCGTACATTCACAATGCTGAGCAACCATCCCCTCTATCTGGTTCCAAAACATTTTCGCCACCCCAAATAAAACCCACACCGCAGCCTCTGGAAAACACCAATCTACTTTCTTTCTCTATGTTTTTGGGTTTTTTTTTTTTGCCATACTGCGCACCTTGCAGGATCAGTTCCCTGACCAGCAATTGAACCCAGGCCACAGCGGTGAAAGCACCGAATCCTTAATCACTAGACCACCAGGGAACTCCCCTCTACTTTCTGTCTCTATGGATTTATCTATTCTGGATATCTCATACAAATGGAATTATACAACAATGTGTGCCCGGCTTCTTTCACTTAGCATAATGTTTTGAAGGTGCATCCACCTTGTAGCATGCATCAGTACTTCATTCCTTTTCATGCAAATATTAGTTTGGTGCTGAAAGTTTGAAGCTTCAAACGAACCCGTGTCCCCTGCATCGGCAGGCGGATTCTCAACCACTGCGCCACCAGGGAAGCCCAAAACTCTTGTTTTTATTTATTTATTTATTTATTTATTATTTTTTTTTTTTTGCGGTACGCAGGCCTCTCACCGTTGGAGCCCCATCCGCTGCGGAGCACAGGCTCCGGACGCGCAGGCTCAGCGGCCATGGCTCACGGGCCCAGCCGCTCCGCGGCATGTGGGATCTTCCCGGACTGGGGCACGAACCCGCGTCCCCTGCATCGGCAGGCGGACGCTCAACCACTGCGCCACCAGGGAAGCCCAACTCTTGTTTTTAAATTAAAGGAGATCAGGCTTTGTAAAAATCCTTTAATCTCAATTTTTAGTTAAAATTTTGTTGGCATCGGGATTTCTCCCCTAAAGTACATCCTAGTTCTGTCCAGTAGAAAAGTCTAAAAGCACTTCAACCCAGGAGCAATGAGTACTGCTAGCACCCACAGTGGGGTATCTAAGTACCATTTTCCACTAAAAAACAAACTGAAAAAACCCGCCCCACCAAACCTCAGGGCTCTTATCGAATGGCTGTTTTTAGGATTGAGGAATAATGTACAAAATGAACCTGAGAAATTTTGTTATTACAGAAAGTAGTATAGCTATTCAAGACTAATAAAGCTGTATCAAAAGGACACAGGAGCCAACCTGATGTGCTCCTTCTGGCATAAAAATGGAGGTATTTGAGCATCAGTAAGAATGACTGCACCTGACTGAAAAATATCCAATAAAAAGTATATATGCAAAAAAACAAACAAAACAAACACTCTTTACTGTTGGAGGATGCTGGAGAACCAATTCATTACTCTGAAAAATTACATGTAAAGGGAAAAAAAAAATCAAGCATTTATCTTTTCTTTCCCGTACAGACTATATTTCAGGGTAACTAAATAGTTCTTCTTTATAGGAGAGTTCTAACTAATAAATGCAGAAGAAATTTCAGAATTAGAAAATCTCTGTTTTATAATTCCAAATGAAGTAAATCTCAGCAATAATCACAGTGAATGCTAAAACTAAATATTATATGAAAGTCTGACTGGGGAATTGCTCATGGACAACTCAGCTTCATAACTCTGGAACCCACTAATCAGTCTTGACATTGCTAAAAGTCGTGATACAACAGGACTACACGAGTTCCACCTATAAAGTATTCTTGCTAGAAAGATAAACTGGATTCTGTTCAAGGTTCTAGAGTTCTAATTATGAATTTACAAGATGAAACATGATTAAGTATAACCTGGATGTGGACATTATACAAATAACTTTGTTTCTAGTAAAATTGATAGTCTGAAAAAAAAAGCAGGGGGGAAGTTGCAGGGGGAGTATCATAGATTTTCCAAGTGAAATAACCTAATGTCAGGAATTTGCTTGAAATACTCTTTTAAAAAAAGTTAGGATAATAGACAAAACAAGACTGGCAAAATGTTGACAACTATTGAAGCTAGTTGATGGGTACAGGAAGGTGTGTTATGCTATTCTCTCCAAGTCTGTGTATGTTCTAAAATCTCCATAGTAAAAAATATAGAAAAGGGATTGCAAAGGATCCAAAATAGCCAAAACAATCCTGAAAAAGAAAAACAAAGTTGGGGGCCTCACACTTCCCAATTTCAAAACTTACTACAAAGCTACAGAAATCAAAATAGCGTGATGCTGGTATAACGACAGATACATAGATCAATGGAAAAGAATCGAGAGCCCAGAAATAAACCTACATACCTATGGTCGACTGATTATCAACAGGGATGCCAAGACCATTCAGTATGGTCTCTTTGACAAATAGTAATGGGATGTCCACATGCAAACGAATGAAGCTGATTCACACTATATGCAAAAATTAACTTAAAATCAAGAACCTAAATGTAAGCGCTTAAAACACAACTCTTGTAAGAAAACATAAGGGGGCTTCCCTGGTGGTGCAGTGGTTGAGAATCTGCCTGCCAATGCAGGGGACATGGGTTCGAACCCTGGTCTGGGAAGATCCCAGATGCCACGGAGCAACTAGGCCCGTGAGCCACAACTACTGAGCCTGTGCATCTGGAAGCCTCTGCTCCACAACAAGAGAGGCAGCGATAGTGAGAGGCCCGCCCACCGCGATGAAGAGTGGCCCCCGCCTGCCACAACTAGAGAAAGCCCTTGCACACAGACGAAGACCCAACACAGCCAAAAAATTAATTAATTAATTAAAAAAAAAAAAAAAAAGGAAAACATAAGGTAAATCTTAATGACACTGAATTTGGCAATGGATTTTTAGACAGGACTCCAAAAATCAGAAACAACAAAAGGGAAAATAAATTGGACTTCATCAAAATAAAAAACATCTGTGCATCAAAAGACACTATCAAGAAAAAACAGCCTACAGAATGAAGAAAATATTTGCAAATCATTTACCTCATAAGGTATAAAGAATTTATAAAGAACTCCTTATAAAGTTCAGAATTTATAAAGAACTTATAAAGTGTCCAGAATTTATAAAGAACTCTTAAACTCAACAACAAAAAGACAAGTCAATTAAAAATGGGCAACAAAATTGAATAGATATTTGTCAAAAGAAAATATACAAATGACCAGCAAGCACATGAAGATATATTCAACTTCATCAGTCATTAGGGAATTGCTTATCAAAATTACAATGAGATACCACTTCACACCCACTAAGATGGCTAGAATCAGAAAAATGGAAAATAACAAATGTCAGAGAGGATGTGGAGAAACTGGAACCCTCATACACCGCTGGCAGGAACGTAAAATGGTTCAGCCACTGTGCAGACAGTTCAGCATTTCCTCCAAGAGTTAAACATAGAATTACCCTATGCTCCAGAAATTCCAATCCTCAAGAAAAATTTTCTTGAGGTAAAATGGGAAGAGTAGATATGTGGGAAGCAATAACTTCTATAGGTAAACTTTACATGTAACCAGGAGCACAAATCACCAGAGTCCTTCTGTGGTGAACTGACCATAGAAACATAGGAAAATGATCCTTCCTATTACAAAATAATCAATTAGGTTTTATTGAAACTATGGTAAATAACTGAAAACAGGAAATAGAAGAAGCCATTTTTTTCCCAATGCAACATAACCATGCAGTAATTAATGTTAGAACAGTTACTGTCTTTCTTCTAATGTTATGGGTCTTTTTTTTTTTTTTTTTTTTTTGTGGTACGCGGGCCTCTCCCGTTGCGGAGCACAGGCTCCGGGCGCACAGGCTCAGCGGCCATGGCTCACAGGCCCAGCTGCTCTGAGGCATGTGGGTCCTTCGCGGACCAGGGCACGAACCCGTGTCCCCTGCATCGGCAGGCGGACTCTCAACCACTGCGCCACCAGGGAAGCCCAGTTATGAGTCATTTAATTCAACTTAAAAACACATTCATCAAACATTTAAAAAGTGAGGATATATTAAGAGGAAATAAAGAAATGTACCTACCTGGGCCACTCAACATGGCTTTTATTGTTCCTGATGTTAGCGCATGTTCTCTTTTTACAATAAATTCATGACCATCCGAAGATATCAATTTGACATACATGGCGTCAGGGCCCTCACAGCCACCATAGGTTTTCTCTTCTCCATCTAAAGTAAAGTAAGTAGTAAAATAATTTTTGAATCACAAAATTTATTAAAAATAAACAGGTTTACCAAGGTTAGTATCTGAATAACTCAGAGCAGAAACATTTCTGGAGAGTAATAGCCACCAAGATTTTAAAGTTTTTAACTCCTTATTTTATTATTCTCTAAATATTTTCCAATATCAGAATAAACTTTACATTCAAAGATGTTTACTTTATTTATTTTTATTTTTAATTGTTGGCCACATGGCTTCTGGGATGTTAGTTCCCTGACCAGGGATTGAAAATGGGCCACAGCAGAGAAAGCGCCAAGTCCTAACCACTGGACCACCAGGGAACTCCCAAGGATGTTTACTTTAGATGAAAATTTACCAGTATTTTTCATGGAAGTATTAACAATTTGTGAACACAGCAGCACGTTCAAATTTGAAGACTAAAAGAAAATATTCAAATAGTAAAACTTTAATTCTACGACCCGAAATACTCATCTTTAAAGTAAGATGCATAGTGTGTTTATGAATACATGTTTATATGCCATGTGAGTGCAACTTCTGACAAGCCCCGTATTCTAAAATTTAGGGCCTTCTTTACTCAGCATTTTACTCTTGATCCATAAAAAAACGATCAAAACATTTTACTGCCCAGTTTAAATTATTGCACGAATATTGAAATAATGACTACAGACAAATAATCCATCTTTAAAAATTCAAAGCAGAGGTGAGGCAGCTACCAGCTATCCTCAATGCCACCATGCTGGCTTCAGCCACAGGAGTTGGCTCAATGTAACTTTTTGAGGGAGTATATATTTTTATACAACCCTGTAATATCTTTTCTCACACGTATAACTTTACAATTTTGTACTGACAGAATTTTAATTTTTATGGTACCAATATCTGAAAGAAAATATCTTAAGGCTTATTCTAAAAACTTAGGAAGACTCAGCGAGGAGAAGTACAGAGGATGAAGCTGAAGTACTGTTCAGTTACAAACATCCATTTACTCATTCATTTGTCATTAATTGAGAAATCCCTAAAACTGAGATTAATAAATATCAAAATCACTTATGTACTACCGCTGCCAAAAATGTTTAACCTGCATCTAATCAGGAGGAGATACTCAGACAAATCTAAATTTAAATGAGTCATGAAAGACCTCACTCCTCACCCAATCCCAAAAGTAGGGAACTGTTTAAAGAAGACAAAAAGAGATAAATTAATGCAATAAGTAATCCTTGACTGGACCCTGGATTTAAAAATAATAAACCCACTGTAAAGAACACTATTGAAAAAACTGAAATTCTGAATATTGACTGAATTAGGAGATGCATGCTTAAGCATTTAGTTGTGGAGTATTACATGTACAACTAAACAAATAGAACAGAAAAAAAAGCTTATGTGTGTTTTTGTGTGTATATGTGGGTATATAAACACATACATACATATACACACAGGAAAAGCAAATATGACAAAACGTTAATTAGTGAAGGCTATAGTGCATTATTCTTGCAATTTTTCTTAATAAAAAGCTGGGGACTCATAAAGATGCATGTAACTTCTAATTATAGACTATTCAAGAGTACAGATTTTTAGCAGTTTTTGCCAACCTCTGAGAACAAAAATAAAAATTATCAATTATTTAAATTTATACTTCCAGTATTTTTTTTTTTTTTTGGCAAGAGAAACCACTTTCTATGTCTGTTGGGAGAGTTCCTAATTTCCTAAGGTACAATAACTAGCAATCACAAATGAAATGTGGCATAATAATGTTATGATCTGCTCTTCAGAAATATATAATAAACATAAGCTGCTGATTTAAACAACTAATTTCAGTCTACTCTACTTTCTTACTCGCATTCACTGACTTCAAAGGCCTATCTTTGAGAAGAAAGCTTCAACTAATTGAACTACAAAATGACTTTTATATAACTTACCCATTATGTTCTTATGAAATTCTACTGTGTCCACAGGAACTTTAGTAGTTTCCTGAAATATAACAATGCTATATTGAGATTAATGCCAGAATAACATGTTTTCCCGTTATTTTTTAGAACGTCCTTGGTGTTACAAGTGCAAGGACTCTCTCTCTCTGCTATGTAAGTTTCCCAGTCACCACAATATGGAACAGTATCAAGTTTCTGAACATCTGAGAGAAGATGATCACCTCCAGGACAGTAAAGTCTAAATACAGGTTTTTCCCCCGCCTTTTTAAGGTAACTATTCTGACAACAGTTTAAAAATACATATGTTGCTCCTTAGGAGCTAAACTGAACTTGAAGGAGACACCCTTGGCCTTAATCATCTTTGTATACTGTATCTACTAGATACTGGTAAACATTAAAGCAAGTATCTGCTAAATTAATGACAACATGATAAACCCAAGGACATGAAGTAGCTTTCATGTGAATAAAAAAGGTAAGGCTTGCCCTCTTCTTATGTAAGTGTGCACATCTATAATACATTTTACTGTTCCATCCCTTCTGCACAGAGGCTACCAAAGTTCTGAGATTTAACAATGAAGTGTTAAAAAAAATTTAATTTTTGAGAAATCTTAAATTTCGCGAAAGAAATGAGTACCAAAGGAAAAGAGCTCATGTTTTCAGTAATTTGTATTTTAACAGCATTTCTTCAAAGGAGGATTTTTTTTATCCGATTATTATTTTTTATGTCATTATCAGGAAAACAGTGTATCCCAATTATCCTGTTCTCTAAGAAATTCCTGACCAATAAACTTATGTAATCCCTCACCTTAAAAACATGATTGATGTATAGAGTGGCTGAATGATTTGCTCCAGGTGTTGACAGAGTCGGGGTAAAAATTAAATGTTAGTCTAGAACACTCCCCAAGCATGGAGGGAGGTATTTAAAGTACCATGTCTAATGTGAGAGAAAGGCAGCGGGGGCAATGTAACGTTTTCACCAACCATTTGAGGGCCTAATGAGTGTAAACATTGCATTAAATGCCTTGCATACATTGTCTTATTTTAAAACAACACTTCCACAGGGGAATTATCATTCCCATTTTAGAGATGAGAAAACATGAGGAGGCTGCTACCTGCTCAAGGCTTCTACAGCTTAAGTGGCAACAAGAGAATTTAAACCTGGGTAGGTTTGCTTTACAGCCCACAGCTGCCATCCATTATTCCATACCGCCATGGTAATAAATTGTGGCTCCTGTTAAAACTTCTTTTCCACTACTGCTGAGAGGTGCTGATATAAATCCTTAGATAGTTATCTAAAATTTAAAAACAGTACTCTGTCATTTTTTGGTCATAGTAGTAGGCAATTTAAAAATTTATCAGTCATTACTATTTTCTTCTGTTCATACTGCTTTGTACTCCTTCTAAAACTCAAAAAAAGGAAAAAATGCTAGAAAAGCTAGAAGAAGAAGAATTTCAAGTGCCAACTTTTCTCTGGAAAATCTCCAGAGCAAAATATCCAGGTTGTTTACTTAACTAGCAGTAGCTAAGCAACCATGAAAAGTCACACCTTAGAAGCTCTTTGGGTAGCAACAGTTTTTCTATAGACTTCTTAATATAGTAAATCAATTCCATCATTTATACAAGGGTTAAGGTTGGGTCGGGGAGGGAGCTCCCCATCACTAACAAAGAAAGTAAATCAACACTAACAATTAAGAGTAAACACTGATTCCTACGTGGAAGTTAAAAATATTTGAGATATGATTAAATTTGGACTTAACCCACAAATAACCTATACAAATCTAAGTTTGGGGTTACAAAATCTCAGTGTGAACCTCTGAACATCTACTCCATAACTGAATTAGATATATATGAATTAGGTAGGTAAGAGGAAGTGGTTGAACAGTGGGTTGAGAATAGTTCCAGGCAGAAGACATGAACAAAGGCTTGATGTCATTGTGCTTTTAGAGTGTTATATATAAACATTACTTTAGTATAGTTTTTTATTTTTTAGATTTTTATTATCTAATAAATACTTAGAAATTCTAGGTGAGCCTAGGGCCTACACTGAAATCAGTTTTTATCCTAGTTATCTTTGAACACCGAAAAGATCTTTAAACGGCCCATCCCTTTTCTGATTTGAAATGTTGCCCTTATTATATACTCTATTACTACATGGATTTCTAGACTGTATTCTGTTCCATCAATCTGTTTATACCTGACCAATATCCCCACTGTTTTAATTACAAAAGTGTGATAAACATGTTTTTGCTAAAGAGTTGGGCAAGTCCACATTTTGTTATTACACATTTCTTGTTAGGTCTACTTTTAGGTACTTTACAGTTCCCATTATGAATGGGATCTGTTTTTTCGACTATACTTTCTGAAAGGTTATTGCTGGTGTTTTAAAGAAAACCTTTAAATTCGGTAAGTTGAGCTTGCATTCCATGATCTTCACAAGCTCTCTTATTAGTTCTAACAGTTTTTCAGCTGACTTGCTTGGATTAGCTGAGTAGATGAGATCAACAGCTGCAAATCTATTCTTTGTATCTTTTTGCTTTTTTACATTGGTTATTTACCTGGAAAAAATAAGGTTAGATGTCTAACTGACATCACTCACAGAAACACACTACAGATTAAAGAACCAAATGTAAAAAAACCCCACTGAACTCTAGAAAAATAGCAGAAGAAAATATACAAATAGCTCATAGACCTGTATAAAAATGTTTGATCCCAATGGTAACAAGAAAACTAAAACATTAAAACTTGCTAAGAACCAAGTTTTGGAGGGAAGGGGAAATGGGTGATACTAAACAAAAATAATATATTTATACTTTTGAAATATTATGGGGCAGTGAAAAGGAATAAGTTAAACCTATGTATATAATAACATGGAAATACCAAGATAAACTGTTAATTTTTTAAAAAGCAGATTAGAATGATAGGTACAGTTTGATGCCATTTAAGTAAAATAAGGGGTTTCTCACCTATTAACCTCATGTTTTCTGCCAGAAAAAAAATATATAAAAATAACCCTGAATAGCCAAAACAATTTTGAGAAAGAACAGAGCTGGAGGTACCACGCTCCCTGATTTCAAATCACTACTACAAGCTACAGTACTCAAGACAGTACGTAAAAAACAGTCACATAGATCAATGGAACAGAACAGAGAGCCCAGAAATAAGCCCACACTTATATGATCAATTAATCTATGACAAAAGAGCCAAGAATATTCAGTGGGAAAAAGACAGCCTCTTCAATAAATGGTGCTGGGAAAACTGGACAGCTACTGCAAAAGAATCAAACTGAACTACTGTCTCATACTATATACAAAAATAAACTCAAATACTCAAATGTAAGACCTGAAATCATAAAACTCCTAGAAGAAAACATAGTGCATTCTCTGACATTGGTCTTAGCAGTATTTTGGGGGATATGCCTCCTCAGGCAAGGGAAACAAAAGCAAAGATGAACAAATGGGACTACATCAAACTAAGTAAAAACCTTTTGCACAGCAAACAGAACCATCAACACAACTAAAATGCCACCTACTGAATGGGAGAAGATGTTTGCAAACAAGCTGATAAGGGGTTAATACCCAAAATATATAAAGAACTCATGCAACTCAACATCAAAAAAACCCCAAACAACCCCAATTAAAAAATGAGCAGAGGACCTAAATAGACATTTTTCCGAAGAAGACACACAACACACAGATAGCCAACAAATACACGAAAAGATACTCAACATCATTAATCACCAGGGAAATGCATATTGAAACCACAACGAGATGCCACCTCAGACCTGTCAGAATGGCTATCACCATTTTTGGCAACGATGTGGAGAAAAGGGAACCCTCACGCAGTGCTGGTGGGACTGTAAATTGGTGCAGCCACTATGGAAAACAGCATGGAAGCACCACCATAGATCCAGCATTCCACTTCTGTGTATTTTTTCTAAAGACAACAAGAACACTAATTCAAACAGATACACACACCCCTACATTCACTGTAGCATTATTTACAATAGTCAAGATATGGAAGCAACCTAAGTGCCCATAGATAGATGAATGGATAAAGATATGATACACACACACATACACACTACAAGATTACTCATAAAATGGAACATTACTCAGCCATAAAAAAAGAATGAAATCTTGCCATTTGTGACAACATGGGTATTACACTAAGTGAAATAAGTCAGACAGTCAAAGACAAAAACTGCATGATTTCACTTATATGTGGAATCTAAAAACCAAAATGAATGAACAAACACAACAAAACAGAACCACAGACTCACAGATACAGGAGAACAAACCAGTGACTGCCCTTGGGGAGGGGGTGGGGGAATGAGTGAAGCAGGCAAGGGAAATTAAGAGGTACAAACTGCCAGTTACGAGTCATGAGTCATGGGAATGAAATCTACAGCGTGGGGAATATAGTCAATAATATTGTAATATCTTTGTATAGTGACAGATGGCACTAGACTTATTGTGGTGATCATTTTGTAATGTATAGAAATATAGAATCACTATGCTGTGCACCTGGAACTAACGTAGTGCTGTGGGTCAATTATACTTCAATTAAAAAAATCACAAAAATACGTGTTTGAAATTACAAATAACTAGAAAACTATGATTTAAAACTGATTTTTAAAAAGAAACAAGTAAGTGGAACTAAGCCACTCATGAAGGAAACAATGGTCAGTCAGCTTGATGATTTGTTCTTAATGGTCAGTCAGCCTGATGATTTGTTCTTAACAATATGTAAGGGCTTCCCTGGTGGCGCAGTGGTTGAGAGTCCGCCTGCCGTTGCAGGGGACACGGGTTCGTGCCCCGGTCCGGGAAGATCCCATATGCCGCGGAGCGGCTGGGCCCGTGAGCCATGGC
>NC_041228.1:62752040-62769150 GCF_002837175.3 Physeter macrocephalus | reverse complement strand
CCCAACGGAAGAGGCCACAACGGTGAGAGGCCCCCCTACCGCAAAAAAAAAAAAAAAAAAAAAAAAAAAATATATATATATATATATATATGTAAGAATATGATTAATTTGGAAAACAAAGTAAATTACATTAACCAAAAATTATCTAATGTTTTGGCCTATTTGAAGAGGCAAGAAGAGCGGCTTTGGCCATTAATACAAATTGACAGAAGTTACACAATTCCAGTTTGTAACAAGACATCAGAATATCTTGCCTAGAATGTGCTTATAGTGTCGCTGAATTTATGTATCTCAGGATGAGATAAAATTCTCATCCTGGCTTATTCAACTTATAACAATGCTCCTATAGTACTTAACTCTTGTGTAGGCAGTTTTAATACTTTTGGCAAAGTAACTCAGTGTCGTTAGAAGTCCATATTTGAATTTCTACTCTGCGCATTTCTATCTTGAGACCCAGATAGGTTAAATGATAAGACTTCTGTTTCTTCATCTCCCAAATGAGGAAATTGGACTCAACTGTGTCTAAAGTCCCTTCCAGCTCTACCATTTCATGATTGAACCCATGTGAAATTCACCCTCCCTCTACAACAAACTGCCCATAACTCCCAATTTCCCATCTTTATTAAGCAAGAGTCACTCCCACACAGCACACAACTCAAGAGCTCTAGAGTGCTGTGTGTTCCCACTGAGGCTGTCTTGTCTGCCTTACCCTGTAACCTACCTAATCTCCCTCTTAGACAGTGATCTTCAAACTCCTTTGTTTTGGTCTAAAAAGTATGAACAAGTACTTCACTATAGAGTGTGTACCTAATTATAGATTCTACACACTATAAAATAATTAAAAAGAACCTTTAACTGACGGGCTGAAAAGAAACAAATATAAAACCACCCCTGACCTTGCTTCATCCCGCTGTGAAGAGCTCATGAAGACGGGCACCACGCGTGCCTCACACTCCTTACACCCTTAACTCCCTGCCCTCTCCTCTGACGTAGCTACCCACCCAAATCCCAACCCTGGCCAAACCCGATTCCCCACCGAGCTCAGGCCTCAACCAAAGACTGGACTGGCTGAAGAAAAGTCACAACCATTTTGACTGGGCTCTATTTTAAATTTATGGCCACACACTTCAAACAGATACTTGGTGTCGTACTGAGCCTCCTACCCAGTAAACTGGCTTTCCTACTCTGAGAAAATTTACAGCATCTCCTAAACCTCCAACATACCTCTCCTCCCTACCCTGACAACTTCACTTATTTCATCGACAAAACAGAAACAAATCACTTCAACTACCTTATCTTTCCACCTTCACCCTACCTGCATCTATATACCATATACTTCCTGTTTCAAAAGTTGAGTAAAAATCATCCTTCCTATGCAAGGCCAACCCTTCCACCTAAGCACAGTGATCCAAGGATTTTTTTCCTGCCACAATTCAACATATCAAAATGCTGTAACATCATCACTACCATACACTTCTCTGTAACCCATACTGATCAGACTTTTTAGACCTCTAGTCCATTCAAAGTGCTCTTGTCAAATTTCAACTACTTGGTCATTGGGTCATTTTTTAAAAATTATTTTATTTATTCATTTTAAAAATATTTATTTATTTATTTGGCTGCACGGGGGTCTTAGCTGCGGTATGCGGGATCTAGTTCTGGACCAGGGATCGAACCCGGGCCCCCTGCATTGGAAGCACGGAGTCTTAACCACTGGACCACCAGGGAAGTCCCCCTCTGGGTCAATTTTTAATCATCATCTTACTCTTAGGGCTTTACAGTTGCCTCCGCCCTGTTTTCTGAAACATTTTCTTCCCTTAGTATTACGGATGCCACACCCTCCTGGCCTTTCTGCTTCTGTCACTGTTTGCTCCTCCTCTGACCCGAGTGCTCCCAGCCATCTGCCCTCTTCTCCATTAATACTCTTTACTTGATGTCCTCTGGTCCATAGTTTTTTTTTTTTTCTTTGAGGTACGCGGGCCTCTCACTGCTGTGGCCTCTCCCAATGCGGAGCAGAGGCTCCGGACGCGCAGGCTCAGCGGCCATGGCTCAGGGGCCCAGCCGCTCCGCGGCGTGTGGGATCTTCCCGGACCGGGGCACGAACCCGCGTCCCCTGCATCGGCAGGCGGACTCTCAACCACTGCGCCACCAGGGAAGCCCTGGTCCATAGTTTAAAATATCACATGTAAAATATAACTCCAAGATGATCTCACTAGCCTGACTTCTCCCCTGAGCAACAGCAGTGGATATCCTACTTGCCTACTGCACATATTCTGAGCTGCAGAAAGTCACCAACTCAGTACACTCTATACAGAACTCCTGCTTTATTCCTCAGAAACCAGTGCACCTGCCCCAGTCTTCCTCATTCCAGTAAATGGTGCTACTGTTCACCCAGATGCTCGGGCAAAACAGGTGACTCCTCCAAATTTTTTTCTGTCCTGGGGCGAAGGTAAGAACCATTTGGCTCCACCTTCAAATGACATTCCAAATCAGACCACTTCTCACTAACTTCCAACTCTACATCTCTAGTTCAAGCTACCACATGGCAACTGAACTACTACCAGCCTCCTTCGGAGCTGGTTTTTCCACTTTTCTCCAACTCTGTCAGTTTGCCACTCAGCAATCAGTCATCAAAAGCATAAGCCAGGTATCACTCCCCTGCACAGAATGCTCTAATGGCTTCTCATTACGGACAGAATAAGGACTGTAAAGTTCCATCTTATTTACTCCTTGCTAACCACTCTGATCTCATCTCCCATCACTCTTCCTTCATTAACGTCCGGCCACATTGGCAGTCTAAGTATTTTAATAGGTCAAGTTCGTTCCTCCCTTAAGGTCTATGCATTTACAGTTACTGCTCTCTGAAAAACTCTTTCTTCAGATCTTTATTATTTTAGTCTCCAGGCAAAGCATTAACTCCTAAGAGAGGTAGGTCTTCCTTCATCACTTCCCTTTCAAAATCAGACACCACACCCTAGTCACTCTAACTTAATCTAACTCTAATCTAGCTATAGTCTCTTCACATTTATCACCACCTGAAACTGTATTTGCTTCCTTAATGTATAGCCTCTTTCCTCAAGCTTGGTGCGGGCAGGCCTCATTTAGTGCCTAACATATAAAAGATGCTCAATAAAGAGCTGAGTGAATGGCACTACTGTTTTCTTAATCACCAAGGCTTGAAATTTTGAGCATCACTGGGTGAGCTTTTTCTGATCTTATTTAATAACGGAACAGTAAACATTTAGGACAGTTTAGCTGAAATGCATTAACACATACCAGTGTAAATACAAAGATTTTCCAGATTATTTTCTAGTACTGAAAAAAATCTACCCAAAAACCCCAAACAAACAATTTATAAGATATAAATATTACTTTGGAACTTGATATATAGAACTGACTATAACTTCTGACTACAAACTACTGACTATATTACAGAATTACCATAAGGTAATGAAACTAGTATCTTCCATTTGAAGTAAGTTTATATACATATGTATTTTTTGGAATGGTAGTTATTAGGTAAATCTCACACTTAAGGGGAAAAAAGCACAGTCATTTAAAAATTAAGAAGCCAAAATCATCACTGGCAATAAGCACATAACACCCACGATGACAGGGACCACAGTTGTCTCCTTGCCACTGTATCTCCAAAATGAATGAATCCACGTGTGAACCGTGATATTTCAACATCATGAATTATACCACAATTATAATGTAAACGAGATCCGAGACGTATAATTTTAGTCCACTAAACAAAAAAGGAAACTAGCTGGGGATCAGAAAGCCAATCTGGCAGTTTGAAAATGAGGTTTTAAAACTCTAAAGGATTGTGGTTGTTTTCCACACTGAAGGCGATGCTGAGTAGAAATGCTCGCACTAATAACTCGAACTCCATAGCTGTATTAAAGAGGTTCCGTAAGAGAAACTTAATGGCCACTGTACTTGACACTAGATACCTCCTTTCAGATGAGACTGGGAGGCAGATGCACGGCAGCCCCAAAACACCAAGTCGGGCAGAGATCACCCAACAAGTTGGTAAACTTCTCGGGGTCCCGCAACTGGGAAGAGCGAAGGCCCTCTTCTATGACTAGGGACTGACCCCAAAAAAGAACGAATCTGAGTGCACCCGGGGAAAGCAAAAAGGGAAAGCGACAGGGCTGCCATGCTCCTAACCCCACCCTGCCCGCGTTTAACCCCCAGGAGGCCCAGTCTCGCCGGCCGCCGCCCCTCCTTCCACCCTTTTCCAAGCCCCCCGAGCGGCACCAGGAAAGGTCTCGCCGCCCTCCTCTCCCCTCCCCCAAACCAGGAGCCGAAGAGGCCAGGGAAGGGTAAGAGCTTCCGTTCCTTCCCCGCCCAAATGGGAAGGGGTGGGAGGTGGGAGGGCGAGCGAGCTCACTAGGAGCCTCCCCCGTCCCCCACGCTGGCCCGGAGCTCCGTTCCCACCCCAGCCCGAGACTCACTCGTCAGCCCCGCAGCCACCGCAGCCACCGCACCGGGTCCAAGCGCACCGCCACAGCCCCTATACCAGGGCCGCCCCCCCACCCCCAGCTGCCTGCCGCCGTGGGTTCCGGGTCATTTGGAGGAATCACTTCCGCTGGGTCACGGACGCTTTCTACGCGCGGGAGATTAGTACCTAGTGAGGCGGGGACTCGCTGAGTCCGTAGCCCGCCGGCGTCTACAGGAAGTGCGCAGCGCCCCCTCCCCTCTCCCACAGGCCAAGCCTAAGAGGACGGTCGTCCCTGGAAAGTCTCAACCAATCCTATTCTGGGTCTTTTGACTCCCAGCATGCAGCGCCGATCCTGATCTGATTTCCGCGGGGACAGCATCCTCAAAGAGGTGCTTGGGGGCGGGTGGGCGGGGGTGGTCCGAGGCAGCATTGCATCCTGGGATTTGTAGTTTCTCTGGCGTACTGTCGTGTTTGGTTGAGGCAGCACTGCAACCTGGGACTTGTAGTTTCTCACGCTGAATGTTAAGAACCTTGTAATTTTGGAAGTTGTTCCTGCCGCTCGTTTCGGGGTACGCGTAGAGGTCGCGTACCTGCAGAGGAAAGACTGGATAGTGGGAGTGCGGTTGCTATGCTAACAAGATCGTGCTCTTTATGAAGCAGCTTGTCTTTTGTGAAAAGTTGCAGAGCTTGTTGAAGAGCATCCCAACAGCTCGCGAAATCGCTGGCCTCATTTCCTCTCTTCCCGGTACCTTTCAGTGTTTACTGAAAACTAACCACGCCCCCCACCCCCACTCTGAGGCCTTTCCCCCACCTCCTGCCCCCTCCCAGCAACCGGGTTGCTCAGCTTCTGGATTCTGACATCACTCACCGAAAGTCCTGCCACCAGTACTCAGTTCTGACACCATCTTTGTCACTCTACGACCCCTTTGCCCCTCCTTCCTCTCCTCTCTCTCCCGCTCTCTCCCCGGCGCGCTTCCCCCCACCCCCCATCCACCTATCATTTTTACAAATCTCACTTCCACTTAAGATGGGGTTATGTCCTGATAAGCCCAGTGGAATTTGAAAATGTCGTAAGTCGAAAATGCATTTAATAGACCTAACCTATTCAACATAATTTAGCCTAGCTTATCTTAGAATGTGCTCAGAATGCTTATATTAGCCTGCAGTTGGGCAGAAATCGTCCAATGGAAAGCTTATTTTATAATAAAGTGTTGATTATCTTAGGTAATTTATTGATTACTTGTACTGAAAGTGAAAAACACAATAGTTGTATAAGTGTATTGGTTGTTTACCCTCCTGTCTGGGTGGCTGACTAGGAACTTCAACAGCGGGGAGAGAGTTTCATACGGCATATTGGTAGCCCAGGAAAAGATTAAAATTTCAAATTGTGTATGGTTTATACTGAATGCGTATAGCTTTGGCACCAAAGTATAGTCAAGAAATTGTAAGTCGAA
The DNA here is from genome assembly GCF_002837175.3 of Physeter macrocephalus. Lineage (NCBI taxonomy): Eukaryota > Metazoa > Chordata > Mammalia > Artiodactyla > Physeteridae > Physeter > Physeter macrocephalus. The sequence goes on along the minus strand of NC_041228.1, from coordinate 62,763,249 downwards.
CTATCGTAAATCAGAGCCGTCTTTACTTGCTTTCCCTTGGTGAAATTTAGGCACCCTTCCAGGAAGGGTGAAACAGCTAAATAAAGTTCACCCTCTGTTTACCGGACTGTGACATGAAAGGAATGTAGGGCCAAGACTCTCACCATTGCGAGTTGCTCAACTCCGTCTGTTGTGTAACGATGTCCGCAAAAGGAAAACAGATACAGGCGATCCAAAGTTTGTTGACCTAATTAGTGACTTTTGCCTTCAAGACTTTTTTAGTTCATTTGGCAGATAAAAGGTGTTGCAAAAGCAATACCGGACAGACCGTCCTGGGTTAATTTTTCAAAGCCTTTGCAAAAATTATTAAAGTTTTTTGGTTACAATAGCTCAGAGTAGAATTTGGTGGGGAGGAGAGGCAATGGGGTGAGAAGAGGAGGATGTGGGCCCATTTTCAATTACACTTTTCCTCCTCTACTTTAGAAGTGTTGTTTTCTCCCCTTAAAACTTTCCCTTTTCCTCATTGCATTGTCACCTTCTATAAGGGTCACTCTGTTAGTTGCCTAGAGAATGATAGAATTTTCCAGGTGAGGATACTGAGGCCAGCTAATGCCAGATTTAGGGCTAGAATTTAGTCTAGGACTTTTAAAAAAAACTCAAAATTGTACTTAAAAATTTTATTTATTATGTAATCAATATAATATATGCTTATAAAAATGCAGAAATTGCAGATAAATTTGGTTTTTTAATACACTTTTACATAGATTATACTCTGTATATATATGGTTCTTTATACTATTTATTTTCCAACTTAACAAACCTCAGTAACCCACACTTCTGTAACCAAAATCTCAACAAGCATCATTTTTAATGTCTGTATATACTTACATCGTCTAAATGTACCATGACTCACTAAAGTATTTCCTTAAATGTTGGACATTGACCATATTTCCATTTTTAAATCACTTCATGTAATACTGTGTTCAGTATCTGCAGAAATCTTTGACCATGTTTCTATTTCTTTAGAATATGAATATTTTAAAAGATCTTGATAATCTGTTGACAAATTCTTTTCCCCAAAGATTCTCGTAGTTTATTTTCGAAACTAGTAATGTATAAAGAAGTATTTAGGGTCCTTATCAAAATACTAGCTTTACCACAATTTTTCTTTTCTTTTTTCCATCACACCCTTCTGCCCTTTAGCTCATGTTAAAGGAGGGGAAGGGGGCTGGTGGATGGGGAGGAAAGACAGCCAAAAAACAAACAAAAAATACATACAATAATGGTGGTCATACATTCTACAACTGATAGCCATTTTCAATTTTTCCATCACCCTCCATCTTTAAAGGGACCCTCTCAGATGATATGAATGGGGAATCAAGGCTTATTTTGTAAAGAGCCTTAGTATCATTCTAAAATCCCACTCAAGTAGTATATATTCAAAAATTGTCTCTAAACTACTAGAATGGGAAATCTTTTTAACCATGAATGACAATTTCATATAATTCTATAGCACAGAATTTTCAGAATATCATCTCATTTTAGCTACTTAGAAACCTTGAGTAGACCAAATATTATTATTTCCATTTGCTTACAGTTTCTGTAGGAAGAAACTAAGCTTAACAGAAGATAAAAATTCAGGTTCTCTCAATATATATTTTAAAAATTAATTATTTAATTAATTTTTGACTGCGTTGGGTCTTTGTTGCTGTGTGGGCTTTCTCTAGTTACTGAGATCGGGGGCTACTGTTCGTTGCAGTGCGCGGGCTTCTCACTGCGGTGGCTTCTCTTGTTGTGGAGCAGGGGCTCTAGTCGTGCAGGCTCAGTAGTTGTGGCTCGCGGGCTCAGTTACTCCGCGGCATGTGGGATCTTCCCGGACCTGGGCTCGAAACCCATGTCCCCTGCATTGGCAGGCAGATTCTTAACCACTGCGTCACCAGGGAAGTCCCTCAATGTATTGTTGAAGTAATCATACAAAGAGGCCATTAGACTGAGATGGCTCTGATGCCTTGGTAGGTTAGTGAGCAATCCAAAAGCTAAGCCAGATTCAATTCTTATAAATACCTCAAGGTACTTACAACCAATCACAAACAACCAATCACAAACAACCAATCACAAACAGCCAACTAGATTTTCCCAAATAATGCAATAGCTTAAGCTATAAGCAGGGACTTCCCTGGCGGTCTAGTGGTTAATACTCCACGCTTCCACTGCAGGGCGCATGGGTTAGATCCCTGGTCGCGGAACTAAGATCCTACATGCCTCACTGTGGCATAAGCAATAACCAATCAGATAATTTCCTTGCTTTGCATGTGCATCTTCTCCATAAAAACCTTGCCTCTAGCTCCTGTCAGTGGAGTGCTCCTGACCACTTCCAGTTTGGGTGCTGTCCGATTTGAATAAATTTTTGCTCAAATAAACTCAAAAATTTTAGCATGCCTCAGTTTATCTTTTTAAAGCTATTAAAGAAAAACACTGTATGAACAGAAAAATTTACATACATATCAGTACAATCATGGCTAACTGATATTGTTTGTAATATGAATTACACTAAAACAAGAGTTTTTGAAAGGTAAGTGGAAGATAACTTTAAAAAAGGGAAGTTACAATAGCAGAGACATGGAAACAACCTAAATGTCCATCGACAGATGAATGGATAAAGAAGATGTGGTGTGTATATATATATATATATATATACAGTGAACTATTACTCAGCCATAAAAAAGAAGGAAATAATGCCATTTGCGGCAACATGGATGCAACTAGAGATTATCATACTAAGTGAATGAGTCAGAAAAAGACATATGATATCACTTATATGTGCAATCTAAAATATGGCACAAATGAACCTATCTACAAAACAGAAACAGACTCACAGAGAACAGGTGTGGTTGCCAAGGGGCAGAGGGTGGGGGAGGGATGGACTGGGAATTTGGGGTTAGTAGATGCAAGCTATTACATTTAGAATGGATAAACAACAACGTCCTACTGTATAGCACAGGGAACTATACCCAATCTCCTGGGATAAACCATAATGGAAAAGAATATGACAAAAGAATGTATATATGTGTGTAACTGAGTCACTTTGCTATAATATATAATGTGCAGAAATTAGCACAACATTGTAAATCAACTATACTTCAATGAACAAACGAAAGAAAGAAAGTGAAATTATCCATAAAGAAATAGTATAATTTTATCCTTCTGGATACCCAGAAAAAAGTAGACAGAATTTGGAGTTGCGAAGGTGATACTATTTTCGACTATTAGTTTGTTCCTCTCCTATGCCAATAACATATATTTTTTTTTATTTTTTCATTTTTTTTTTAATAAATTTATTTTATTTTTGGCAGCACTGGGTCTTCATTGCTTTGCGTGGGCTTTCTCTAGTTGCTGTGAGCAACTACTCTTGGTTGCGGTGCGTGGGGTTCTTTCTCACTGTGGTGGCTCCTCTTGTTGCAGAGCACAGGCTCTAGGCACGCGGGCTTCAGTAGTTGTGGCACGTGGGCTCAGTAGTTGTGGCTCGCGGGCTCTGGAGCACAGGCTCAGTAGTTGCGGCGCACGGGCTTAGTTGCTTGGAGGCATGTAGGATCTTCCTGGACCAGGGCTCGAACTCGTGTTCCCTGCATTGGCAGGCAGACTCTCAACCACTGCGCCACCAGGGAAGCCCACCAGCACCATATTGAGTGAAAAACATGGTTCTGAAATAGCAAACAAAAGCGTCTTTTACTAGTTGGATGCTCATCCCTCAATACTCAGCTGAACCTGAAGCCTTTGGACATTCAGAGGCTCTGCAGCATTTTGTAAATTGGTATATTTCAATTATATTTCAGCATTATATTTTAGCTTATTTTTAGGTGTTTCCCTCACTATGTAAGCATTGTGGATTTCCAATTTTATTCAGTATCTTTGTATCCTCTGCTTCCAACTTAGTCCTGGCAGTTTGCGAGGCGCTCAAGATCTCTTTAACAAATAATGAACGATCGTGTAAACGGATGAGAGTGATTTCCGAAGACAAATTTGACAAGTATGAACATTATATAAACGAGTTCCACTCATTTTCTACCAACCTATTGGTTGGATTAAATTACTATTCATTTTTGTTCAAACGTGCACTGTATTATTCCTCTGTGCCAACAGGTTAGAAACATTTTCCGCAGAGAAAATGGTTTTTTGGGCACAGAAAATGATGCCAACGAGAATGAAAGATTTAACCCTGCTTCCAGGCTTTGTCCTTCGCGCCTGTCTCTTCCCTCTGTCCTTCCACACGGTTATAAAGAGCGCCAGATTCCGACGAGGGGAAGCAGCGCGCAGGATGGCCGTTTGCTGGTCCCGGCAGCGAGGGTCAGGTCGGATTCATATCTCAGCCCACAAGGAACTCGTTTGCCTGGGCTGGTTGCCGGCGGGCCGTCCATTCTGCGCACGCGCACGCGGCCAGTGCGGCCCGCGGACCTGCAGGCGGCGGGGAGTTCGCGGCTCGTTTCTGCCGCGGTCCGGTGAGGAGCTGCGCCTCGGCGTGCCCTGCTGCTGCCGCAGTGCAGTCGCCGTTTCTGGTCACGCGCGGGATGCTGCTTCTGGCGTTGGGGGGCCCGTGGGCGGCCGGACTGCAGCTCGGTGGGAAGAGGACGGCACCGTGGGCAGCCACTGCGCTCCGAGGCCCTAGGGCGGCCGTCTGGCGGGCGGCCTCCTGCAGAGGCTCCTCGGGGCGGGGCGGCGGCGGGGGCGCGGGGCTGTCGGCAGCCGCGACGCTTCTGCCGTGTCGGGTGCGAGCGCAGGTCGGCAGTCAGAGGGCTCGTGGACCCGAATAAGGGTGGGGGTGGGACTAGCACCGGGCCTGGGGAGCCCGGCTCTCCCATAGCTTCTTCCCGGCCTGCACGGCGGCTCTGGTGCTGAAGGAGCCCCGTGCTGCGGGGCTGGCAGGAGTGGCCGGCCTCGGCCTGGGCAACAGGCCGGTGCTCCCGGGGTGCGCAGCCCCCGCGAGTCCAGCAGTGTCCCTTGGAAAGTGCTTATTTTCTGGGCGGTTCCAGTCACTTTACAGAGATGGTTGCAAATCCAGCAGGCTTGTGAGGACTCTCTTTTTTTTTTTTTTTTTTTTCTGTCCTTGAGCGCAAGCTCGTATGAGTTAATTTGCAGCGAAATTAGATGCACCACGTGGAGACCGAACTGAAAGAGCTCGGGGAACCTGATTTTGAGTTTGTTCTGTTTTTTATTAGGTGGCTCTATTTTTAGGAATTCCTTTGCTCCCTGGAAAAATGGGATGGAGACGTTAATCCTCATTTTAATCTGAATAAATTGTTTCCTAATCCTGCCCTGTAAAATATTAGGGTTAGCAAACATGGTTGAAACTTGGGAGGAAAGGCCAACGCGGGAATTGGAATCTCATTAAATTTCAGCATAAAGGGATTAGGCATGCCTTTTACATCTTGAAGAGTGTGTGTTGTGAAAGTCATTTTCAGAGGTTCGGGCAACTCTTTTGTTCCTGTGAAATTTGATGTAGGAGTTCAAGTAAATATTTTCCTTGCGAGGAGCAAGGAATGGATACGAGACCCTTGGGGAAAGAGTTATTATTATTTTTTTAATACTAGCTATAGTATAGATATTTTTGAAGTATTAAAAGCAGTCTGGACTTTAAACTTTCTGAATTTGCAGTATTTTACTTACATAATTAACTTAAGTTTTTAAAAAAGCTAATGCATTTAAGTCTTTGACAGTTGAGCGAGAGTGGTGTGGAGTAGAAGAAACTCTTCCACTAACTTTTTACTTGTTTAAGGTCACACTTTAAAATGCTTCTAGCTGGGATGCAAACCTAGGTCTTCAAACTCCCGATTCAGTGTCTACTTGTGAGTGGAATTAAGGAAAGCCATTCTGTTACTCAGTTTGCTTTCTTTAGCTTTGTAGATTAGTTGGAAGAATTCCTTAAATCACCCCATGTGATAAGTTTTCTTTTACTCTTTATTATATTTTTCAAAATAACCTTAAAAAAATTTAAAAGTTGGTCTAAAATGCAGTTTTATCATGTACTCACATTATAATGGTCTCTGTTTCAATAGGTACCTGTTTGTTGGGAAAGATGTGTTCGATGTTTACATACACAACTTGAAAAATCAGAAGATGGAAGGCTGATTTATACTGGGAATCTGGCCCGAACAGTATTTGGTGGGTAATCAGAAGTGAGGATATTTCCTTTTTTCCCCCCTTTTACTTACAAAAAAGGTTCTTAGCATGTGATAACTTATTATTTTAGCACTTCGTAATTGCAAGACAGAAGGAAAAATTATAATTTTTTTCTTGTGATCTGTTGATGACAGATTTAGAGGTTAAGACCTTTGCATTTTTAGGAGATTTTAAAAAGCTTTTTGTAGACTCTTATGACTTTGTGATCTTATGGCTGGGCACTAAAGATTCCATCCTTTGGTCACCTCTCGGGATGTTTAGCAACAAAATAAAACAACAAAAAGTGTATGTTTATGTAATGTTTGAATATGCAGAGGAAAAAAATATGGGTGAGTACTTCTTAGGAGTAGTTATTTGGGATAAGTAGACATTTACAGTATGTGTTTTTAGATTCTGCAGTTAAAATGAGCAGTAATACTTTTCTAATTCAAAGATATATTAATTTTACATTTTTTTAGGTCATCTTAGAATTTTCAGCAAACATATTTACTTAGGGGTTTTCCAGGTAGTAGGGAGTTATCGTGGAGAAGGAAAGGGCAGTGTTTTAGATAGCTACAAGTTTAAAGCTCTTTCCTTAGGTCATAATTTATTATTTAGTATGGAATATTTTAGTAGGGAAAGTCAGAAGAACTTAGGTTTGTGATTTGTTCAAGTTCCTGAGGTTGTATTTCATTTTAATAATCTTAAAAAAAAAAAGTATAACCTGAAATATCTGGAGGATTACTTTATAGCCAAGTTGGCCACAGATTTCTGTGCCCCATTTGCATGTGTGCTTTTGATCATGCTGGTGTTAACCAGTTGTCTAAAATTTAATCTGGAAGTTTGTAAGTTCTCAAGAGTGTGTGACATTAAAATAGAGTATGTTTAAAATACAATTTTAGCTATTTAAAACTTTTTGGGAATAAGGACTGATAATCACTATTGAGTGGAGTTCTGAAGTTACTGGAATAATCAATTTCGGATGGTAGAAATTTCTTCAGAAGCCACAACATGAGTGGGCCACTGAGCCTGTGTCTCATCTCTGGATTGAGCCTGGGTTCCCTAGATTGATGCCCTTGAGATGTGTTCACCGTGACCCCTGTGGAACCCTTCTTTCTGAATACAGACACCGTTCCTTCAAATGAAGGGAAGGCTTAATCAATTTTTTTCATGTTCCCACTTGACTCAATTCTGAAGAGAAGAGAATATAAATAGGAATTAATTTTAGTGTGGGTACGATATAATATTTGTGGAAGAGCAGAGCTACGCATGATATTCAAAGTTCTAGAACTGTAACCTGTAGAAGAATTTAATGTTTGAGTTCCTTCAATATTATAGTAATAGAAAGTCACTATACTTATCAGGGATTAATATTTTTTCTGTGTAAAACTGAGTGAGAGACATTAACATAGCAGTACCATTTAAACTACCAAATTGGGTCCTAATTTAAAGATATTTGAAGGGACTTTTAGTTGACGGTTCTTGTTAATTCAGCAACAGATAATTACGGATGTCATAGTGTTCTCCTTTTAAGATGAGTAGAATTTGAACATGAAGACGTGTGGAAGAAGGGCATCCCAGGCACGGAAGTAGTATGAGCGAAGGCATGAGAATATGTTTAGAAAATAGCAATTACTTCAATCCAGGCATAATAAAGTATATGTATGTATTAGTTTCCTAGGGCTCTAACAGTACATTTCCACAGGCTTGGTGGATTAAAACAACAAAAATTTATTCTCACATTTCTGAAGGCTAGAAGTCTGAAATCAAGGTGTTGGCATTCCGTGCTGTCTGAAGCCTCTAGGAAAGAGCTTGTCCTTGTCTCTTCCAGCTTCTGGTGGCTCCCAACAGTCCTTCATGTTTCCTTGGCTTGTAGCTGCATAACTCCAGTCTCTGCCTCCTACTTCGCACGGCGTTCTCTGTGTCTCTGCTTATCTTGTTCTGTCCTTTTAAGGATACTCTCATTGGACGTAGGGCCCACTGTTATCCAGTATGATCTCATCTCAGCTTTTAATTGTCTGCAAAGACCCTATTTCCAAATAAGGTCGCGTTCTAAAGTTCTAAATGGATGTGAATTTTGAGGGGACACTATTCAACCTACTATAGTGTGAAAGAGTAATGGGGAAAACAGGTAGTTGGAAGGGCTAAGGAGGCTTTTATATAGAACGCAGCTTGGTCCCCATTGAATCCCATGTGTACCAATGTCATGGCATCTACCTGTGAGGGGAAGGAATTATTTTAAAATTACTAATGCAAGATAATTAAGCCTTCAAGCAAGAGTGATGTATGAGAGTGTCTGCTTTGTTATAGCCTCACCAACAGAGTATGACATCATATTTTTAGTTTTTGCCAGTTTGGGGGAAAAACGGTATCTCACTGTGGTTTTATTTTTTTTAACATCTTTATTGGAGTATAATTGCTTTACAATGGTGTGTTAGTTTCTGCTTTATAACAAAGTAAATCAGTTATACATACGTTCCCCTATCTCTTCCCTCTTGCGTCTCCCTCCCTCCCACCCTTCACTGTGGTTTTAATTGAATGTTTCTTATGATTGAGGCGTAGCATCATTTCATCTGTTGAAAGGCCGTGTGCATTTTTGTTTCATTGAACAGTCTGCTTATATTTCTGGCATGTTTGTTTATTGGGTTGTTGATCTTTTCTCATATACTAGAAACCTTTTGTGTATTGGGGATATTAACCCTTTGTCATATAAGCTGCAAATATTTTTCTCATTTGTCTCTTTGTTTATGGTATTTATGTCCATGTACATTTTAAAAAGATGATCAGATTTATCAACTTTCCCCTTGATTGCCTCTGTATTTTCAGTCATAATTAGAAAAGTTTTCCTATTCTCAGATTATAAAGGACTTCATGGGTATTTTCTTGTTATATCTTTCTTATTTTACACACTTAAATCTCTGGATTATTTGGAGTTTTCCTGGTATATGGTATGAGGGATCGATTGAATTTTCTCTGAATCTGGTTGTCCCAGCACCACTTATTTTAGATTGTATCTTTGTTCTATACTAAATTTCCATATGCAGTTAGGTTTGTGTCTAGATTTCCCGTTTTTTTCCATTGATCTGTTTATGTACTGAACCAGTACCACACTATTTTAATTATAGAATCTTATGTTTTAGTATCTAACCCTCCCCCCTTTTTTGCTTCCTTTGTTTTTCCAAAATAACTTTATAATCAACCCTTCTAGGATCTCAACTTGTCTGTTTTCCAAACAGATGGTATTTGATCATGTTAAAATTGTACATTCAGGGCTTCCCTGGTGGCGCAGTGGTTGAGAGTCCGCCTGCCGATGCAGGGGACACGGGTTCAAGCCCCGGTCCAGGAGGATCCCACATGCCGCGGAGCGGCTAGGCCCGTGAGCCATGGCCACTGAACCTGCGCGTCCGGAGCCTGTGCTCCGCAGCGGGAGAGGCCACAACAGTGAGAGGCCCACGTACTGCAAAAAAATAAATAAATAAATAAATTGTACATTCAAACTAAGAAAATTTACATTTTAAGTTATTTATTTATATACTGTGGTAAAATAGACATAAAGTAAAAGTTACCATTTTGACCGTTTTTAAGTATACAGTTCAGAAGTCACTGGTTTTTTAATCTTTCTAATGTGATAAAGTAAAAATATCTCACTATTTTAACTTGAATGTTTTTCCTTGGTAAAGAAGTTGATTACCTTTCCCATATGTTTCTTAACCACTGGTGGTGTTTTTTGTTTGTTTCTTTTTTAATTTGCTGTTTTAATGCTGGGCACTTAGCCTGAAAAAGTTGGCCCCATATTTGAACATTTTATGTTAGCTCTGTGGAAGTGCTTGTTAATAGAGAGCTTTATTTGATTATCTGCTGACTGAATTAACTTTTATAGTATTCATAAAGATTTTTGAGTATTATTAAACCTTTTATTGGGAACTGTGATAGAAGCCAGCCAACCCTAAAGCGGACTTCCCAGCTGGAGAGGCAGTGCATTGTAATGGCCAACAGCCTGGACCCTAGAGTCAGATTGCCTGGGTTTAAATCCCAACACAGCTACTTGGTAGCTATGTGACATTGAGCAAGTACCTCATATTTTCTCATCTTTTAAATGGGAGTGATGATGATGATAATTATACATCAGTCTCATAGGGCTTTTTTCTAGATTTCATGAATAAAATATGTAAAGTGCTTAAAATAGAGCCTGGAATATAATAAGCACTATATAGGTGTTTTGGTTTTGTTGTTTTGATGATGATATTGTAGGGAGAAAGGTGAAAGAGTTAATTGGATAGGTTTATTCTTTTATAAAAGTTAAAAGTGTTAATCTTCTCCCCTTTTTTTTCTTATTTAGGTGTGAAATGTTTTTCTTACTCTACAAGTCTCATCAGCCTTGCATTTCTACCGTACATTTTTGCACAAAATAATATTATATTTGGAAGTCTGCCTTTGCAAATCGTATTTTATGGCATCATAGGAAGCTTTACAGTGATCACTCCAACACTGCTTCACTTTCTTACAAAAGGCTATGTCGTTCGGTTGTACCATGAGGCCACAACAGACACTTATAAAGCCATTACTTATAATGTTGTGCTTTTGGAAACGAGTACAGTTTTCCACCAGAATGACGTGAAGATTCCAAATAGCACACATGTGTTTACCACATTTTATGCTAAAACAAAATCACTGTTAGTTAATCCAGCACTCTTTCCAAACCCTGAAGACTATAAGCATCTAATGGGTTATGACAAACCATTCACTTTTGATGTGGAAGAAGCCAGTGAAAAGAAACAGCTTAAAGAAGAGAAATGAGTCTTTCGTTTTTACATTTGTGCTTAAATGTGATTTATGTTCCAGTGTATAATAATTGCCTTTACTTTTGATTTTTGTTAGTGACTGTTAAAAGAATAATTTGAAATTGTATCACAGAACTTTTAATTTCCAGAGAATTATGTTCCTTTATAATAAAAAAAGTTATGTTTGAAAAGCAAAACATACAATACTCTATCATTTGTGTTAAAAGGGTGTGAAAATACATGTATATGCTGACATAGGCATGGTTACTTTTTTTTTTTTTTTTTTTTTTTTTTTT
>NC_041228.1:62745715-62752002 GCF_002837175.3 Physeter macrocephalus | reverse complement strand
ACGAACCCGTGTCCCCTGCATCGGCAGGTGGACTCTCAACCACTGTGCTGCCAGGGAAGCCCCTGCATGGTTACTTTTATATAATAAGGTGATTGCCTCTCAGCTGGGGATTGGATGTCAGAAGCAAATGGGAAAGTTATTTTTCCTTTGTGTTTGGATTTTTCTAAGGATATAGATATTACCTTTTCCCACATTGAAAACTCTTTAAAAATTCACAGATTATGGGAAACCGTTTATCTGCTTCCTTTGGCTCAGAGCACAGGTTTTTGCCTATCATCTCTGGCATGGCTGCCCACGTTAAAGATATCCATGTCCAGTAGGGTGTGGTTAGCTCTTGGGGAAGTGGTGACCTAAGTAGTATCGTCTTCAGTGGTTCCATTTGTCCCTCCATGTGCACTCTCCTTTGTTACACTCTGTCACAGTGGGAAAATTGTATGTACTGCATAGATGGATAGTACCTTTTATAAAATAAAAGTCTCCATGCTAATGTTAAGTTGGTTCTTGTGAAGGATTTTCAGCCAGGAACAAAGGATCTCAAATCATGCTATTTAGACTAGTAGATACTGATTAAGTGCCTAGAGGGTGTCAGGTACTGGGCTAGTTGCCAGAGTCACAGTTAAGAACAAAACATCCAGTCTGTAGAGAGCTGCCTAACATCTATCACCTGCCACGATGATAAATCTAATCTTTCTGGCTTGCCTGTGTATGAGGGAGGTGGATGGAGAAGCAGCAGGGACATCACTAGTTCTTAGGGGAAAGATCATTCAAGTCTGAAGCTGCTAGAAGTTTATAGGAGACAGCTTAAGGTAGAACAGTGCTCAACTTTCTGAGACTTAGAGGCTGCCCTCTGCTAGGATCAGCCAGCTTGTGGTCTTAGTAGAGGGTGGGCTCTATTCTCAGATGAACAAGCTGCCACCACCTCTGTCCTCAGTTTGGGCCTCTGCCTGTCTGCTTTTCTGTCCTCTGTCACCTAGATGTGGACCTGTTGCTATCTTAGCAGTTAATGTGATTTATATCTTTCTGTAAAAAGATTATTCCATAATCAAATACTCATTATCAAACGTTAGATAAATTTTAGAAGAAAACTAACAATTCAAAGTTTTCTCTCAAGGGTCAGTTTTCTCATAATTTATTTTTAGTACATCCTGTCTCTTTCTTTAAATGTCCTGTATCCATGCAACCATTTTGTCACCTGTGGAGTGGAGTGAAAATCCTATTTTTATGAGTATCAATAATTCCTCAGATTCTTTAGAGAAAAGAAAAAAGGCTTAGAAGACTACATGAGAAAGATGACTTCTCAAGGGCATGATTTGGAGTGAGACCAAGATGTAGAAAAGGATCACCATGTGTAGGATACCATAATGATTCATCACTGAAATAAGTCTGCAGAAACAGCTCAGGCCAAGGTAAGAAATATACGCACGTCCTTCCTTGCCACTTTACTACCCTCTCCCCAGGCAGAGTAATCTTGGAAAGATTAGGAAGGTGGTGAGTCTCCCTCTACGTATGGGAAGGATATTGAGTCAGTTTTATTTGAGTCCCAAAAGGCAGGGTGATCCCATTGGACCTCTGGGTTACATCAGATAGTATACCCTTTGACGATAAGTTGTAACCCTTTTCCTCAACGTAGATTACATCATACTGAAAGACTTCAGCTTTTGGAAGCAAAAGTACCAAAACGGTCATTAGGTATGAATGACAGCCTTAGCTTGGACACATTCGTTAAAATTGTATACTGATTTTTTCAGAAAAAGTGACTCTATCATCCAGATTCATTGTTTCATCTAGACCGCTTGCCGTCTACTGTTATTTGGAACCAAATCCCAGACATCATAAGATTTCTTTCTTAAACATTTAATTTTGTAACTACAAGATAAAGACTTAAAAAAATAACAATACCGTCATAACACCTAAGCTGCCCTTGACCCCAGTGTTATCAAATATCCAGTCTACTCAAATTTCCAATTGTTTCATAATTTTCCCCCCCATTTTGTTTGGATTAAGATCTAATTAAAGTTCCCACTATTCGCACCTGTTTTCTAAGTGTCTTTTAAGACTTCGAATCTATGGGCCCTTCTATATTTTTCACTTTGTTTTTGTTTTTTTAGGCCCTACCACATGGCATGTGAGATCGTAGTTCCCCAACCAGGGATCAAACCAGGCCCCCCGGCAGCAGAAGCACGGAATCCTGACCTCTGGATTGCCAGGGAATTCCCTCTTTCACTTTGTACCCCCCACCCCCCCACCCCTTGCAAATCATCTGTTGAAGAAACTGAGTTTTTTGTCCTATATATGTTTTCATGGTCTAGATTTTCTGATTATATCCCCAAGGTGTAGTTTAACATGTTTGTCTGTCTACCGTATTTGCTATAAATTGAGGCTTCACCAGGTTGAGGTTTGATTATTTTGGACAAGACTGATTCATAGCTGATGTTGTTTGTGTTATTTTTCTATTGTTGCATAACAAATTGCCCCTAAAACTTAGAGGTTTAAAACATCAACAAACGTCGATGATATTGCACAGTGTCTGTTGGTCAGGTATTTGGGAATGGCTTAGTTGAGGGGGTGTGGCTCAGGTTCTCTCTCATGGGGTTGCAGTCAAGATATCAGCCGGTGCTCCTGTCATTTGAAGGCTGGGCTGGGGCAGGAGGAACTGCTTCCAAGGTGACTCACTCACATGACTGACAAATTGGTGCTGGCCTTTTGGGAGGAGGCCTTGGTTTCTTACCACATGGATCTCTTCTTAGAGCTACTTGTTTCCCCCAGAGCAGTTGATCCAGGAGAGCAAGGTGGAGGGCAAAATGTCTTTTATGATCTACTTTGGAAGTTGCACATGATCATTGTGCAATATTTTCTTAGTTACACAGTCACCCTTATACATTGTTGGAGGGGGCTACACAAGGATTTGCATACCAAGAAGTAAGGATCATTGGGAGCCATCTTGGAGGTTGGCTACCACCAGGTTCATCCATCAAGAAGTATACAATGTCTTTCTGTCTCTCTCTCTGTGACGTTAGCAACTACTAATGCTCAGTGCCCAAGTTTACTAATTCATTAGGTGTTGCAAAATGGTTATATTCTATCATTCCTTTTTCATATATTAGCTGAAATACTTCTAAAAGTAGAGAAAAGAGTATGAGAAGGCAAGGGAAACTAGCCTCTCTGTACTATTTGGCTACCAGTAGTTCAGTTTCTGTAGAAAAGTCAGGATAAATGCTTGATTCTTTCCCTTTATCAGTTTTCAAAATAGAGTTGGTTTCCTAGCATCATCTGCTGATTAGACTTTAAAAAAATTATTATGAGCGGATTGATTTGAATATATTTGATGTATTTCAATTCATCGCAGTTACTATCTTATTAATGATCGTAATAGTTTACAGGTAGGCTGAATGTTCATGTCTGGAAGCTGTCAATGTTACGTTAAATGGCAAAAGGGATTTTATAGGTGGATCTTGAGTTGGGGAGATTATCATGGATTATCCAAATGGTTCCAGTGTAATCACAGGGCCCTTATAACAGGGAGGCAGGATATCAGGGGAGAGGCGATGTGACGATGGAAGCAGAGATGACAGTGCTGAACTTTGAAGATGGAGGAATGGAAGGATTGCAGTTCTCAAACTGAAAAAGGCAAGTAAACAGAGTCTTCCCCTGGAGTCTCCAGAAGAACTAGGTATGCTGACTCCTTGCTTTTAGCCCATTGAAACTGATTTCGGACTTCTGACCTCCAGAACTGTAAGAGAATTCATTTGTATTGTGCGTGCGTATGTGTGTTTTCCGCATAGCATGGCTTGTGGGATCTTAGTTCCCCAACCAGGGATCGAACCTGGGCCCTTGGCAGTGAAAATTCAGAGTCCTAACCACTGGACTGCCAGGGAATTCCCCATTTGTATTGTTTTTAAGGCACTAAGTTTGTGGTTATTTGTTACAGCAGCAATAGGAAACCCATCTTTGGTCAATGGGACTGTCATCAAATTGGGTGTCTGATATGATAAGATGTTTTAGGCTCATCTTGAACCTTTTCTGCCTCAGACCTGGAAACAGTAATTTCTCTAGAGTATTTGTTCCTTTTAGTGGGAAATGGTATTTTGAGACTACTAGAAGCATTCATGGATTTGTCCTCTTTTTTTCCCCCCACTTAAAAAATATATTTTTTAATTGTGGAAAATACATGTAACATAAAATTTACCATCTTAACCAAATTTTTTTTTTTTTGGCCGTGCTGGGCAGCTTGTGGGTTCTTAGTTCCCCGACCAGGGATCAAACCCATGTGCCCTGCAGTGGAAGCATGGAGTCCTAACCGCTGGACCTCCAGGGAATTCTCCATCTTAACCAATTTTAAGTGTACAGTTCAGTAGTGTTAACTGTATTCACATTGCTGTGCAACAGATCTCTAGAACTTTTTCACCTTGCCAACCTGAAACAATACCCATTGAGCAACTCCCCATTTCCCCAGACTACGCCCCACCCCATGGATTTTTACCTTTAAAAAAATGGGAAAGTAGTACAGTTCTTTAGTAAAACCTTTTACAGGTATGATTATTTTCCTCTAAACGTATGCGGGCCTCCGTCTGTTGTGGCCTCTCCCGTTGCGGAGCACAGGCTCCGGACGCGCAGGCTCAGCGGCCATGGCTCACGGGCCCAGCCGCTCGGCGGCACGTGGGATCCTCCCAGACGGGGGCGCGAACCCGGTTCCCCTGCATCGGCAGGCGGACGCGCAACCACTGCGCCACCAGAGAAGCCCAAGTACAGTTCTTTAGTAAAACCTTTTACAGGTATGATTATTTTCCTCTAAACTTGTAGGTTTTTAAGGCCCCGACTCCATGCCATTTTTTGGCTACTAATCCCAGACCATGTCCTTTAAAGAATTTCAGGTAGCCAAGCATCTAAAGGGGTGGCTGTTCTTCTAGAACAAAGTGAGAGTTTTGGAATGAAATACATTCCACACACAAAATAATGACCATTTTAAGGTGTTCCCTGGACCTGTAGTTTGCTAAAGTGAGTGCATTCTCAAGCCTGGTGAGACCCCCCACCCACCATGTAGAACTACAGCTAATGTCCTGTGTCTGGGGTCTCATCCAGCTGGGCTCTACCCTTTGGCTGAACCTGTTGCCGAGCAGAGACACTGCATGAGCCTGTTCAGTTCAGAGCTTTAGGTTCTGCTCTCTGGCCGTGAGAATTGTTGTATAAAGAACTTGTGGGAGGGAATTCCCTGGCGTTCTAGTGGTTAGGACTCCACGCTTCCAAGCCCAGCGGCCCGGCCATAAATAAAGAAAGAAGGAATAGGAGGGGGTGCTTAGGGTTTAAAAAAAAAAAGAACTTGTGGGAGAGAGAATAGTAACGCAGAGGGATAAAGAGTGCTAGTCTTTTGATCTTCTAAAGAAGACCTACAGGCTGGTTTTTTTACTATTGATTGGGAAATAAATACCTGGTTTTGTTTTTAAAGCTCTGTGCTCTCATTTGTATCACGTGTTCGCAAAGAGTACATTCTGAATCATTTTCCTTTCCTCTTGCAGCAAGTGCTCTGATATTAAACACACACACACATACACACACACACACACACACACATTCAAAAGAGGAAACAGTTGGATAGGAACTCAGAAATCATGTGACTTATGACTAAGTTAAATTTTTTTCTACTTATTAAAAAGGAAGAGTCTGATGATTAGTTACTGGTTGTCCTTGCATTTTTTAAAGTTTTGAAGATACTGAATCATGTTCCCATTTATGCTTTTTTCCACCCTGTTTTCTTCCACATTTACTGAACCTGGAGAGAAACGCTGGGTCTGCAACTCCTCTGACACAAGTGTTTGGTACTCCTACTGTGGTAAGTACGAGGGCAAAAGCAGGTACTCATGTCAACTGTTCCAAGGGCAAGTTTTCACAGGAACATTTTTCTGCTGTCGTCGGGACGCAGGAAATGACCGTATGTTCCTGCTGCCGGGGAGGCTGCTGGCAGCAAAAGTGATGTCTGGTTCCTGCCCTGGGTGGATTTTCTCGATCCGTCACTGGCCTCACAGGTCTCTGAACTGTGTTGCACTTGACCTCCAAGTGCTTCTGTCCTTTCCTGTGGTCAGCTATCTGTACCTTGAACCCAGTTTCAGATTCTTCCCAGATTGGGCAGAACTATCTGCTTCTGAGATTTTGCCTCGGCTCCACCGGGTCTTCTTGAGAAGGTAGAACAGTCCTAAATGCTGCTTGGAATTGATTATAGCTCCAGGCCATGATTTTTTTTTTTTTCAACGTTATGTTGGGTGTGTACAGGTGCTCCTGTGTTTCAGGCTGTG
>NC_041228.1:62736643-62745570 GCF_002837175.3 Physeter macrocephalus | reverse complement strand
TTTTTTGTGGTACGCGGGCCTCTCACTGTTGTGGCCTCTCCCATTGCGGAGCACAGGCTCCGGACGCGCAGGCTCAGCGCCCATGGCTCACGGGCCCAGCCGCTCCGCGGCATGTGGGATCTTCCCAGACCGGGGCACGAACCCGTGTCCCCTGCATCGGCAGGCAGACTCGCAACCGCTGCGCCACCAGGGAAGCCCCAGGCCGTGGTTTTTGAAGGCTCTTGGAATTACCTCCCTAATTGGATGTAAGGCTGATTCCGTCAGTTACTGTGTGACCTTGAGCAAAGTCTTAGCCTCTCTGTGCCTCAGCTTTTTTATCTGTAAAGTGAAAGTGATTTTCGAACCCATTTTACAAGGATTGTTTTGAGGTAAAATTTTTAGCACAGAGCCGCATAGAAACAATAATATTGATTACTTAAAAAAAAAAATCAGCCACACTCTAATGCTATTTACTGGTTGGATCACTGTTGTTTTGTTTTATCTTGTTTTGTTTAGTTTTCCCTCTTTCTCTACAAATATCTGCTGGTCTGAAAGCACAGCTTCGGGGCTTGACTACTGCTTTGGTTTGGTGCTTTGCATTGTGTTACTCACTATAGGTTGGTTGTCCTTTTCTACCCACTAGTGATATCAGGAAGGTTTAAGGGGGTGCTCCCGAAAATACTTGCTAGCTGAAATCCTCATGGGAAAAAAAGGATTTATGGTCTAATCATTTGGGGGAGATTTACAAATGTACTTTGAGTTCTGAGGAGTTCTGCAATAAAGAAACCTATTTAATCCCGCAATTTTCCGTTTTATTTTGTTTTATTTTTTGAGTGTGTGTTTACAATCCTGCAAATACACTCTGGCCAATATTAACATAAAGCTACTTCTGGGGAATTAGGGTAATTGCCAGATGTGGGAACAAGACCAAAGTGTATGACTAGTCTCAGACTGGTGGCTTTTTTTTCTGTTTGTGATTGTGCTGAATTCCCTGAAAATTCCCCACCCCGCGAGGTCAGTTTACACTGCCCTGTTCCAGGCCCTCTTCAGTGCACTTGGCCCCCTTCTCTCCTCTCCTTTGGCCTTTCTGCTCCATGCATTGATTATGCCACCTTCTCTGTGCTGTATTTCCTGTGGCCTTTATTTCTATAACGGTTCATATTATTATTTAGCTCTTAATCTTCTAGTAACACTAACTCAATTTGTCTTCTGATTTGATTTTTGAGGAGGGATTTTATCTGTTTCTGTCCAATGCTGAGAAATTCTGTGGTCCTTTCCTGCTGCCCCACGGATAGAGGGACCGTGGAGAGCAGGGGGGATATACAGCTAAGCGAGACCCTGCTTGCTGCCATGCCCCTCTCCCCTGCCCCTGCCACGTCAACCTTTCCCTGCCTTAGAGAATCCATCCTGGCTGAGATGGAAATGCGTCGTTTGTGGGAAACACTGATCCCTCTAGGTATTATTGTCAGGAAGTTGGTGATGACAGTTCATTCCTTTCTGTGAGGATGATTCCCATTTGGCCAAGCCACTGGGCATACACGGTATACCTGTTTGCTAGGGCTGCCATAAAAAACATCACGGACTGGGTGGCTTAAACAGCAGAAATTTATTTCTCACAGTTCCGGAGCCAGGAAATCCAAGATCAAGGGTCAGTTGGTTTGGTTTTGCAGATGGCTGTCTTCTTGCCATATCTTCAAATGGCTTTTTCTCTGTATGCACTCATTCCTGGACACTCCCTGTGTGTCTAAATCTCCTCTTCTTCTAAGACACCAACGGTATTGGATTAGGGCCTACCCATATGACCTCATTTTAACTTAATCACCTCTTAAAGGCCCTGTCTCCAAAGACAGTTACATTCCGAGGTACTGGGGGTTAGAACTTCAACATATGAATTTAAGGAGAACACAGTTCAGCGCATAACATACAGAAATGGCAAGAATTGGCTGTTTTATCGTCCACCTTTGGCAGAAAATGTGGCTGTCTGAGTCAGTCCACAGAGCCCTGGACACACACCGTCCTGTAACCTAGAGTTATTAGACTCAGCTCTAACCTTTTTTTGGCTATGGATAGTCCTGAAACTCAAGGAATTAATGGATTATTTAATTAAACCATTATTCACTGAGCATCTGTCATGTGCCTGTTCTAGACACTGAGGATATCATCTAGCAGTGAACAACAAGACAAAAGTCACGGCCCTCCTGGAGTTTCGATCAGTGAAATATTCAGCATGTCAAATGGTGGTGGTTGCTGTGAGAGAAAAATAAAGCAGGGGAGGGGATAGAGAGTACAGAGATGGGGATGGGGGTTGCATTTTAAATTAGGACAGGCAAGGAAGGCCTTACTGCGAAGGTGACATTTAGCAAGGACAGGAGTAGTTGAGGGAGTGAGCCACGCCCATATCCAGCGGAAGGGGTGGAGGGTAGAGCAAGCACAGCGGCCTTGAGGTTGGAACATGGCTGGTGATGGAGGGACAGCAAGGAGGCCAGTGTGGCTGCGATGGAATGAGTGTGGGGGAAGCAGCAGAAGATGACATAGAAGGGAACGGGCAGAGGGTGAGGGCCATGTAGGTCAGGGAACGACTTTATCTTTTACCATGAGTAAAGCCTGGCTCCTGGGTTGATAATAATCTGTAAGGCGGCAAAGGTGGAAGCAGGCAAAGGTGGAAGCAGGCAACCTGTTGGGAAGCTGTTGCAATAATCCAGGTGAGCGAGAGAATGGTGACTCGGACCAGAGGGGGAGCAGTGGAGGCGATGAGGAGGGGTCCGGTTCTGGAAGTATTCTGTAGAGGGAGCCGACAGGACTTGCTGACTGATTGGATGTATGGTTGCAGCATGGTCCTCCCAGCTAAGTGAGTGTGTCTTGGCATCTGGAGTGTCCCCCCAACTCCCAGCAGGCCAGCCTCTTTACTGGCCTTTATTTATACTTCTGTTGATATATATGTGTACTGTTCTCTAACCTGAAATATTCGTGTCCATCTTTCTGTTTCATGGAAACCTCTGAGGTCCATCAAAAGTCCTACCTCCCTTACAGAGCCTAGTCAAGTCAGTTGAATTTAATTCAGTTTAATATGTCTTTAATAGGCATTAGGTTTCATTATTATGCTGAGGAATACTGAGAATGCAAAGGTTATGTTAAGATGTAGCCGGTATCTTCAAGGAACTTCTGGCTTTTGTCTTACTTATGTGTAGTAGGAGGGGTAACTATACATATCACCAGGATTCATTTGTTTATTCTACAAACTCAGCACGGCCACTGGGAAGTCTAAGAGCCACTTGGAGCTAGGATTCTTATCCTCCTTTCCACATCTGTTTCTTCCTAAATCTTCTCTATCTCATCCTCCACCTAATTCCTTACCCCCAAACCAGGGGTATCCTTAATTATCTCTTTCCCTTATTTTTCACATCGAATTTATCGATGATTCCATTTTTAGTATCCCCAGAATATATTCTTAAGCCAACTACTTTTTTTTTTTTTTTTTCTGGCCACACTGTGTGGCTTGTGGGATCTTAGTTCCCTGACTAGGGATTGAGCCCAGGCCATCACAGTGAAAGCACCACATCTGAACCACTGGACCGCCAGGGAATTCCCGAACTACTTTTTTTTTTTTTAATTTAATTTTTATTTTATATTGGAATATAGTTGATTTACAATGTTGTATTAGTTTCAGGTGTACAGCAAAGTGATTCAGTTATACATATACAAATATCCATTCTTTTTCAGATTCTTTTCCCATATAGGTTATTACAGAATATTAAGTAGAGTCCCCTGCGCTATACAGTAGGTCCTGTTGATTATCTATTTTATATATAGTAGTGTATATACATTAATCCCAAAGTCCTAATTTATCCCTCCTCCCTGCCTTTCCCCTTTGGTAACCATAAGTTTGTTTTCTATGTCTGTGAATCTGTTCCTGTTTTGTAAATAAGTTACTTTGTATCACTTTTTTAGGTTCCACATATAAGTGATATCATATGATATTTGTCTTTCTCTGTCTGACTTACTTCACTTAGTATGATAATATCTAGGTCCATCCATGTTGCCACAAATGGCATTATTTCATTCTTTTTTATGGCCGAGTAATATTCCATTGTATATTCCACATCTTCTTTATACGTTCCTCTGTCGATGGACATTTAGGTTGCTTCCATATCTTGGCTATTGTAAATAGTTAAAGCCAACTACTTTTCACTGTCCTTTGCTCACCACTCATGTCACCTTCGTCTCTTCTCTGGCCTCTGCAACATCCTCTTAAATTGTCCTTTCTCCACTTTAATTCTTGCCTTCATACAATCAGTTCTTAGCATAGAGACCAGAGAGATCTTTTAAAAATGTAAATACATTATATAATGTTATTTCAGTTGCTTAAAGCCTCCCAGTGGCTTTTCACTACAATTAGAGTGAAATCCCAACTTTGTACCAAGGCGTCCAAGACCCCTCGAGATGGCCCTTGCCTACCTGTCTGATTCCTATGATTCCCACCCTCCCTCATTATTTTCCATTTACACTGACCTATATTATTATTATGGTTATTGTTTGTGTTACCAATATAACAAGCATAAAATTTACCCTTTTAATGATTTTTAAGTCTACAATTCAATGATATTAAGTACATTCACACACTTTGCAACTATCACCATTATCCATTTTTGGAATTTTTCATCATCCCAAACAGAGACTCTGTACCCATTAAACAATAACTCCCCATTTCTTCCTCCCCCACTAGTCCCTGGTAACCTCTACTCTCTGTCTCTGTGACTTTGTCTATTATATGTATCTCATGTAACGGTCTTTGTGTATATATGTGTGTGTGTGTGTGTTTGTGTGTGTGTGTTTTTGTTG
Organism: Physeter macrocephalus; assembly: GCF_002837175.3. Classification (NCBI taxonomy): domain Eukaryota; kingdom Metazoa; phylum Chordata; class Mammalia; order Artiodactyla; family Physeteridae; genus Physeter; species Physeter macrocephalus. Next base: position 62,740,752 of record NC_041228.1, on the reverse strand, counting down.
CTTGAACATGTCAAAGTCATTGTCACCTATGAGTCTGTACTCCTGATTACAATGTCCACAGGGTTGGCTGCTTTCTGTCCCTCACTTACTGGATACTGTAGTTGAGGTGTCTCTACCCATTGCCACCCCCAACTCCTCCATCCCCACCGTGCACTCAGTCTTTCTCTCATGGCCCTGTTTGATTTCTTTACTAGAGTGTACATTTATCAAGAGCCGGGCCCTTGCCTGTCTTGTTCATTGTTTCTCTAGTGCCTAGAGCAATATTTGGTGCTAAGCAGAAGTGAATAAACACACATTTATTATCTACAGTGTGCTATGTGCAAGAGACATGAAAAATGAATGAGTCGTGCTTCCTGCCCTCAAGGCTTGTGCTATTTTTATGAAGAAGACTGACATGCAAACAAATAATTGTAGTAAACATTTTAAATGACCATTGAAGGATGATCAAGTACTGTGAATGATAGTGTGTTTGTGGCTGTCGGGCTGGGGAGGTGTGGAGGAGTCAAGGAAGGCTTAACAGCATTGTTGATATTTGAATACATTTTGAAGGCAGACAAGGAGTTTCTAGACCAATGAGGACAGGGCATTCCTGTCAGAAGGAACTGTATATTTATGTAATGGAAATTCTGTTAAAGAGGTAAAATGAAGTGCTGTGATGGTTCAACTCCAGCTAATGCTTCCTCCCTTGATCTCCAATAGTACTTAAAACCAACACTCAGGGTGGCACTGGTTTCATTTCCTGTGCCAACTGCAGTTGCCTGGTCTGTTGGGTTAAGAAGGATTCTGAGGCAGAGCTCAGTGGGAAAAAGTGCTATGATGGATTCGCAATGCTGACATTTGTGGTTGCAGGGGAAACCGGAGGCTCTTGTACTGTGCTTTTGCTGAACCTGGTCACTACTTTCTTTGGTATTTAATAAACCAAATGTAGAATTTTACCATAAACATGGTGACTTTAAAGTAATAAAGCTATTTTCTGTTAGTTCCCAAACCTTTGCAAATAAATTAAAAATCACATGCTATGTACTGTTATGTGATCATTTGATTCTTACATCTAATTTTTTAATGTATGGTGGTCTTGTCTTCCTAGAAAAATCTTAGGCTTCCTGACATAAAGATTAAGGTTACACTTCTATTCTCCGCCCTCCCTCCACCCTACCCCACTCTGCCTTGCTCTGGTGCTGGCTTAACACTGAGCACCCATAGGGGTATTCTTAACATTGGTCTGATTGCATTGACTTGTCGATGGTTTCATCATAATCAGACCAACTTCAGACATGTGGGAAACTTAACTGAAAATAGAGAATTGCCCTTATGACATACAACATGGCCCCGGTGATTCACTGCTTTTAACTTGTTCCCGGCTTTGCTCCAGAGTCTTGGTTGGCTTGCTCTGAGGGTCTTCTACAAGCTTATCACTGAGAAAGAAGAGACACATTGCACTGTGCTCGGTAATGCATGTGAAAGTGCCCACGTTTCAATACCATGTCAACCTTTCATGGTAAGAAAGTTAATAAGTATATTAATTATGCAAACCTTCAAATATATAGGTGAAAAAAAAGAAAAGGCCCCATAAGCCTATCACAGTTAAGAGTTAACCACTATGAACATTCTGATATTTTGGTAAATATTCTTTTAGATATATAATGATATATGTTGAAAACAGTAAAAGTAGAACCATATTGTATATACTGTTGGGTAACCAGCATTTTTTAAACTTGATCGTATACCATAAACATCTATAACATTAAATATCCTAAAAATTCATGTTAATGACTGTATATTAATTCAGTAAATAGATGCACAATATTTATTTATTCAGTCACCTCTGAGCATTTTTTTACTTGAGATATAATTGATATATAACATTATATTAGTTTCAGGTATACAACATGATTCGATATTTGTATATATTGTGAAGTGATCACCACGATAAAGCTAGTTAGCATCCATCACCTCACATAGTGGCAATTTTTTTCTTCTTTTGGTGAAAACTTTTAAGATTCACTTTCTTAGCAACTTTCAAATATGTAAAACAGTGTTATTAACCATAGTCACCATGCTGTACATTACTTCCCCATGACTTATTTATTTTATAACTGGAAGTTTGTACCTTTTGACCCACTTCACTCATTTCTCTGATCTTCCAGCCCCTACCTCTAGCAGCCTCAGTGTCTGTGAGTTTATTTTTTGTCTTTTGAGTGTGTTTGTTTTTTAGATTCCACATATAAGTGAAGTCATACAGTATTTGTCTTTTTTTTTTTGGCTGTGCCACACGGCTGATAGGGTTTTAGTTCCCAACCCGGGCCCTCGGCAGTGAGAGCTCGGAGTTCTAACCATTGGACCACCAGGTAATTCCCTCTCTTTCTTTGTCTGACTAATTTTACTTAGCACAGTGCCCTCAGGTTTCGTCCATGTTATTGCAAATTGGGCAGGTTTTCCTTTGGTCATAATCCACACAGGAATAAACATCTTTGCATCAAATGTTTGTGAACATCCATGATTCAATGAAATGACTGTTAATATAGCTCATTCTGTGAGACTTTTATTGCAGGCAAACTCAATTCATTGAATGAGATATTAATTTTAAGGGTTGCATTCACGGGCAAATTAAATAAAACTGGTTTAGTCTCTTTCCCCTCCTCCTCAGTGCTTTTATAAGCTCTTCTACATCCTTCTTGAAACTTCTTATTTAGGAAGATTTGTTTATTAACTCATTCATTCATGTATTCAGTCACTTACCATTTACTAGAATTCTAAGTACTTGATGTGTATTTTCTATTTTTAACCAATGGAACATACAGAGAGGTGAGGAGAGTATAGAAAAGAAGAGCAATGTAGAAAAGAACAGGTTAAAAAGTATGAAAATGGAACAAGTAATTTTATGAAAATATGTTTTGGGGAGTTCACCCCCTTCCCCACAGTTTAAAGTAATTCATTACCTTCAACCTCCACCTTAACAATGTAAGGGCATTAAAATACTAATCTGTTTACATTATAGGGAGTTTTTTTGGTATTTGTACAGTATTTTAAATTTTATTTAACTGTGGTAAGAACATTTTACATGGGATCTACCCTCTTAAATTTTTGAGTGTACAGTACATCATTGTTGACCATAGGCATGAAACTGTACAGCAGATCTCTACAGCTTATTCACTTGCTTGACTGAAACTCTATGCCCATTGATCAATAACTCCCCATTTCCCTCTCCCCTCAGCCACTGGCAACCACCATCCACTCTTTGATTCTATGAATTTGACTATTTTAGATACGTGGGCTCAGGCAGTATTTGTCCTTATATGACTGGCTTATTTCCTTTAGCATAATGTCCTCAAGGTTCATCCATATTGTAGCATATTGCAAAATTTCCTTTTTTTAAGACTAAATAATATTCTGTTGTATGTATATACCACATTTTCTTTATGCATATATCTGTTGATGGACATTTAGGTTGTTCCCACATCTTGGCTATTGTGAATAGTGCTGCAATGAATTTAGGAATGCTAGTATCTCTTCGAGATCCTGATTTCAATTGTTTTGGATAAGTACCCAGAAGTAGGATTGCTGGATCATATGGTAGTAATATTTTTAAATTTTTGAGGAATCCCTGTATTGTTTTTTAGAGCAGTTGTACCATTTTGCATTCCTACCAGCAGTGTGCAAGCATTCCAGTTTCTCCACATCCTTGCCAACTCTTGTCCTTCTTTTCTTTTTTTGATAATAGCCAATCTGACTGGTGTGAGGTGATATCTCATTGTGGTTTTGATTTGCATCTTCCTGATGCTTAGTGACGTTGAGCATTTTTTCATATACCTGTTGGCCATTTGCATGTTTTCTTTGGAGAAATGTCTATTCAAGTCCTTAGCTCATTTTATTTTATTTAATTAATTAATTTATTTATTTTTTCACACACACTGTATTTTATTTTTACACGAGATAAATAAACGGACACCAAGTATTGTACATGGATGACCACAACAAAAGCAACAGTGATTGCAATTACCAAACATGAAACACACTCATACTATGTCATAATATTGACATTCAGTCCAGTAATCCTCCACTGTAATAGCTCCTTTACTTTGCAGTGAAAATTGATTTGTATATTTTTT
>NC_041228.1:62585222-62736417 GCF_002837175.3 Physeter macrocephalus | reverse complement strand
ACTTAAAAATGACCATGGTTAAAGATTTGATGAAAGTTCATAATAATGCAATTGACAAGGAAATTTAGTTATTTCTGAGATATACATTTTAAAGTAATAACTAGAATTATGACTTATAACATTATACCAGAACATATAAGATTTTTAGAAATTTCATGTAATGTCTGAAACATTTATATTAACATATTTCCATACAAATAACCCAAAGAAAGTTTGGTGTTAGTATTTTTTGTTTGTTTATACTGCAGGTTCTTATTAGTCATCAATTTTATACACAGCAGTGTATATCTGTCAATCCCAATCACTCAATTCAGCACACCACCATCCCCATCCCACCACGGTTTTCCCCCCTTGGTGTCCATACGTTTGTTCCCTACATCTGTGTCTCAACTTCTGCCTTGCAGACCGGTTCATCTGTACCATTTTTCTAGGTTCCACATATATGCGTTAATATACGATATTTGTTTTTCTCTTTCTGACTTACTTCATTCTGTATGACAGTCTCTAGATCCATCCACGTCTCAACAAATGCAAGTCCTTAGCTCATTTTAAAATCAGGTTATTAGTTTTATTACAATTGAATTGTTGGAATTCCTTATATATTTTGGAGATTCACACCTTATCAGATATATGGTTTGCAAGTATTTTCTCCCATTCCATAGGCTGCCTTTTCACTCTGTTGATTGTTTCCTTTGCAGTACAGAAGCTTTTTAGTTTGATATAGTCCCACTTGTTTATTCATGTTTTTGCTGCCTTTGCTTTCCATGTCATATCCATGAAATCACTGTCAAGACCAATGTCATGAAGCTTTTCCCCTGTATTTTCTTCTAGGGTTTTTAGTTTTGAATCTTATGTTTAAGTCTTTAATCCATTTTGAATTGGTTTTCATTTGTGGTATAAGATAAAGGTCCAGTTTCTTTCTTTTGCATGTTTTGCCAGCACCATGTGTTGAAGACACTGTCCTTTCCCCATTGTGCATTCTTGGCATCCTTGTCAAAGATTAGTTGACAAAATACACATGGATTTACTTCTGGGCTCTCTGTTCAGTTCCATTGGTCTATATGGCTGTCTTTTTGCCACTACCGTACTGTTTTGATTACTATAGCTTTGCAGTATAGTTTGAAATCAGGAAATGTGATGCTTCCTCTTTCTCAAGATTTTCTTGCCTATTTGTCATCTTTTGCGGTTCCATATGAATTTTAGAGTTGTTTTTTCTATTTCTGTAAAAAATGCCATTGAGATTTTTTTTTTTTTTTTTTTTTTTGTGGTATGCGGGCCTTCCTCTGTTGTGGCCTCTCCCGTTGCGGAGCACAGGCTCCAGACGCGCAGGCTCAGCGGCCATGGGTCACGGGCCCAGCCGCCCCATGGCATGTGGGATCCTCCCATACCGGGGCGCGAACCCGGTTCCCCTGCATCGGCAGGCGGATGCACAACCACTGCGCCACCAGGGAAGCCCGCCATTGAGATTTTGATAGAAATGTATTGACTCTATAGATTGCTTTGGGTAATATGGACATTTTAATAACATTAATTCTTCCAATCAATGAACATAAGATATTTTACCATTTGTTTGTGTCTTGTTTAATTTCTTTCATCAATCAATGTTTTGTAGTTTTCAGCATACAAGTCTTTCACCTCCTTAGGTAAGTTTAATCCTAGATATTTTATTCTTTTGGTGCTATCGTAAATGGGATTGTTTTCCTAATTTCCTTTTTGTATAGTTCATTGTTAGTGTATAGAAATGCAACTGTTTTTTTTGTATTTTGATTTTGTATCCTGTACCTTTACTGAATTTTTTGATTAGTTCTGACAATTTTTAATGGAGTTTTTAGGGTTTTCTAGATACAAAATTATGTCATCTGCAAACAGAAAATTTTACTTCTTCTTTTCTGATTTGAATGCCTTCTGTTTATTTTTCTTATCTAATTCATCTGGCTAGGACTTCCAGTACTATGTTGAGAGTGGGTATCCTTGCCTTGCTTCTGATCTTAGAGGAAAAACTTTTAGTTTTTCACTGTTGGGTATGATGTTAACTATGGACTTTTCATATATGGCCTTCATTATGTTGAGGCCATTTCCTCTAATTCTAGTTTGTTGAGAGTTTTTATCATGAAAGGATGTTGAATTTTGTCATCTATTGAGATGGTCATGTGATTTTTATTCTTGGCATAAATGGCCAAGAATAAAATATATGCCATATAATGGCATATCACATTAATTGATTTTTGTGTTTTAGACCATCTTTGCATCCCACGGATAAATGCCTCTTAATCATGGTATATGATCCTCTTAATGTGCTGTTGAATTCAGTTTGCTAATATTTTGTGAGTATTTTTGCATCTAAACTCATCAGGGATATTGGCTTATAGTTTTCTTGTCGTGTCTTTGTCTTGCTTTACTATCAGGGTAATGCTAGCCTCATAAAATGAGTTTGGAAGTGTGCCCTCCTCTTCATTTTTTTGGAAGAGTTTGAGAAGGGTTGGTGTTAATTCTGACTTAAATGTTTGGTAGAATTCTCCTGTAAAGCCATCTGGTCCTGGACTTTTCTTTGGGAAATTTTTGATTACTGATTCAATCTCCTTACTAATTATAACGTTGTTCAGACTTTCTTTCTTTAGTCCTCTGGGGATCTCCTTGGAAAATTTGGGGCTCTGAACACATGAACCAATCTCTTCGATCTGAGTGAAATTGAGGGGTAGGTTATCTCTTCCTAATTATGCTATGCCAGGAGCAGTGTCTCTTGTGAGAGGGGTCCCGAACCTCAGTACTGAATTGGTGAGTCTGGTTTTACATTCTCCTGGATGCAGGAAACTTTCGGTTGGTTTCTGATTTCTCACAAAGGGAAATTGTCCGTAAATCGTTGCTGAACTGGTGTGTTTGTCAAGGGAAGGAGGACTTTTTACTCTACCATCTGGCTGACTTCACTCCTCTGGGGAGGGAGATATTTTTAACTACCCTCAATTTTTCTCATTATAAAATTTTAATGCTAAAAGTAGTTTTGGGGGGCTGATATTCAGAATACTTATTGTAAATGATTTATAGTAATTTATTGACATTTTCTTTATTCCATTTAGATAACTTGAAATTCCCTATTTCAGTAAATGCCGAGCCCTGTATAACATTGAAGGGAGGCCGTGGAAAGCTGTATCTTTACTACATTCCAAGTAAGTCCAAAGTTTTGTTTTTGTAGATCAATTAAAAGGGTTCCAGAAATATCAATGAAAAATGATGGTGTTCTAAATGTATGTGTATTAGTTTTCTCTTGCTATGTAACAAATTATCACAATCTTAATGGCTTAAAACAGGACATATTCTTTGTCTCATAATCTTTGTATGTCAATAGTCTGGGCATGGCTTACCTGTGTCAGCTTCAGGAGGTCTCCCACAAGGCTGCAATTAAGGTGTTGGCCAGGGTTTCTTCTGAAGGCTCAACTAGGGAAGGACCCAATTCTAAGCTTATGTGGTCGTTGACAGTGTTCAGTTTCTGTCTGACTGTTGGCCAGCCCTCAGTTCCTTGTCACGTGGGCCTTTTCATCATGGCTTCTTGTTTCATTGAAGTTAGCAAGAGGGACAGTTAACTAACAAGATAGAAGTCACAGTCTTATGTAGCCTAATGATGAAAGTGCCACCCTATCACCTTTGCTGTATTCTGTTTGTTAGAAGCAAGTCACTAGGCTAGCTCATACTCATGAGGAGGGATTACATAATGGCATGGTAAAAATTGAAATAATTTGAAACTTCTAACCATCTACTAGATATATCCATTGTCAATCATTAGATATTCAGCTGATAAGTAAACTTGGGTTTCCATGAGTCAAAGATTTGTGTATGAGCAAGCCAGGACTTTTTTTTCCTAAAGGTGACCTTTCTAGAAAACAATATGATGATGATGATTATATGAAAAAAGGCAATGATTTTTGTTTTGTTTTGTGTTATTTCTTCTTTTCCCTCTCTATGATTTTACTTGCCATCATCTTATAAAAATTAATTGGGTGATGGTGATAGCATTGGGCTGGATCTGAGTGTTTGTGAAAACACACAAAACTTTCATCCTCTCCTACCGGTCAGCTGTTGCCTGTAAGGATCCCAGGAAATTCAGTTGTAATCATCATCATTATCATTATTGTTTTCATTATCACTATTATCATTTACATCCTAGCTTATATTTGGAGCTTATACTTTAAAAGGTGCTTTTACATAAATGAGCTAAAGAAACATATCCCCCTGATTTTAGTTCTCCAGCTTACAGGAAAAAAGGTAGTTGAGAATCTAGAAATGATAGACAATAAACTTATGCTTTAATTTCCCTGAAAACCTGTATCTTGACACTTTGTTTCTGCATTCATTTATTCATTAAAAAATACTTAGTAAATGTATAGTTTATTTCAAATGTTATGCTAGGTGCTGTGAATTCATTGATAAATAAGACATTCTCTTGACCTTCAAGAATCTCTCAGTGCAATAGGAGAGACAGATGTGTAGATAATATAGTATGATAAGTGAAATGTTAGCAATAAGGCTTAGTGGTAGCACAGAGGAAAGAACAATGAGCTACTTGCTCCACTTTCTTGGCCAAGGGTGAAATAAATAATCTAAACTTTTTTTTTTTTACTGAAGTATAGTTGATTTACAATACTATATTAATTTCAGGTGTACAACATAGTGTTTCAGTACTTTTACAGATTATACTCCATTTAAAGTTATTACAAAATAATGGCTATATTTCCCTGTTCTGTATGATATATCCTTGTTGCTTATTTTATACATAGTAGTGTGTATCTCTTAATCCCCTAAAATAATCTAAATTTTTGCCCAACGAAGGCGACAATTTCTTCCTCTTTTCTCAGGTTTTGTTTTCTGGGCTATGTGGTGTGCTTTACCTCTAGGTGTTTGCAAAAGTGATTATTTGCATAATGAATGACCTCATTTTCAAGTGATCCCCTTCCCCTTAACACACAGGAAGCAGGCCTTCCAGACCCAAGTAATAATAATACAACACAGTTTCACTTAGGGTTCTCTGAAAAGCAGATACCAAGAAGGAATTAGACATACAAAGGAGTTTTGGGGGGAAAATGTTTGTGAACAATAAGGAAAGAGGAAGCTAGAGTAGGCAAGGAGAGGATGCAGAGAGAAGGAAGGAAGAATTTGGTAGGATGGTCATCAGACCAAAATGCATCCCTGAGACATCCTCAGCCAGGTCAGTGGGGAGACTTAGAGCAAAGATTGCCTGTCACACGTGTCCCATGATAGGCAGGAGTAGGCTGGCTCTAGTGTCCTTGTTATGGTCTGTCATTATAGGAGCAGACTGTTGGAGTCTGGCCTCCGGATGAGTGCTAAGATATATCTGAAAGTGCAGGAGCTGGTGGCTGTCTGCCCACTGCTCTCCTCCCCACAGATTCTTTGGAAGGGAGTTTTAAGCAGCACACCTCCATGGCCACCACAAATACCCTAATCACTTACTAAATATGACATTTATATCACATGATATTAATTCAGTAATGAACGAATTATTCAGTCATGTTTTTTTTATAATACTTTGCAGTTATGACCTGAGTTTCCCTAGAATATACTAGAACATCTGTATAAAATGTGGGCCACATTCATAGAAATCAACCTTATTTTTGTGGCCCTATCTCTACTTAAATTCAGTAAGAGCTATAAGAGCAATCTTGTACCAAAAATAGGTTGAGAATGGAAATGATTTGAGACTTCATAGCCTTGCTAATAAATTATATGTCACTATTAACTAATTGACATATACAGCTGGATCGTAAGCCTTCCTCAAAGTTATTTCCAGAAGTTCCCAAAGTTGTGTTAGGTGAGCTCAAAAACAGTCTTCTTTGCTAAACCCCCGAGAGCCACCATGTTTCTTGTCTCTCACTCCAACACCCACATTGATATCTCTGGCCTGCTGAGCCACGCAAGTGGTACCTCACTTCAACCACTGTTCACGTGCCTAACATGACCACAGTGATATCTAAGGGCAAGAAGCTTCTCAAGATGTAAAGGGTTGAGATGTCAAAGCAGCACTTCCTTTCTTGGAATCATTGAAGACTGGAATCATAGTGTGTTCCACACAGAAATGGAAGAAGATTCTTTGTTCTGCATTATCATTGGATGCCACGCTACCATGTGCTTGTATCTCAAGGCATCCCTTGTGAAAACAGCTCTTCAACTTCTATACACATCCCCGCTTTGAGAAAGGTTCAGGTCCATGTCCATGGCGTGGGCCACGGGGCCACTGTTTGAAACAGACTGTATAACGTTCTTCTTCTCTACACTTTACCCTGAAAGTAGAGAAGTGGAGACAAGTAAGGAAGTTTGGTGGTACTTTAGGCTCAGAGTAACGAGAGCCTGCATTGAGATAGTGGTAATGGGAATAAAAGGGACGCTAGTAGGATTGACCGGTATTAGGAATTCTAGTGCTGATTTGGTGATGAAGATAAGGAAATCAATTTTGGATCTTTTGGGTGTGGTAATAAGTGACATTTGAGTAGAGATACTGACTTCACACAGGGGACAGATGCTTAAAAGAAAAGTTGAGACTAAAGATGATGATTTGGGAGTTCTTACCCTATGTGGTATTTAATGCTGGGGAGACTGTGCAGTGTGAAAAGTGAGAAGCACTGAGAATCCTAAAAAAGATGAGTCAGTGAGCTAGTCTGGGGAGAGGAGTCAGAATGGTTGGAGGACAACAAGAAGAGAGTGGTAGCACCAACACCAAAGGAAGGACAGGGTTTTGAGGAAGGAGCTGGAAGTTCTGTTCTGCATAGCCAAGTTCAAGGTAAAGATGGAAAAAATTTTTTAAAATTTTTATTATGGCTACAGTGAATCATGGTGACCTTATTAGGAAAATACTTTCCATGAGGTAGTGGTTACAATAATTGTTTTCATTATAAAAAAGATTGTGGGGCTTCCCTGGTGGCGCAGTGGTTGCATGTCCGCCTGCCGATGCAGGGGAACCGGGTTCGCGCCCCGGTCTGGGAGGATCCCACATGCCGCGGAGCGGCTGGGCCCGTGAGCCATGGCCACTGAGCCTGCGCGTCCGGAGCCTGTGCTCCGCAATGGGAGAGGCCACAACAGAGGGAGGCCCGCATACCACAAAAAAAAAAAAAAAAAAAAAGATTGTGCATCTTGTCCAGTTGGGCCAACTGAGTAACTTAGAAGAGTTGAGCAAAATGCATTTCTTCCTGGAATTTTCCATCTTCATTGGTAATAAAGAGATCCTGAGGAAATAATAAATAGCTCATCTATTTAATTTTTAATCAAAAGGTTCAATTTTGTTCTCCAAGAAATCTTTCATCAAAACAACCTTCCTGGGCTTCCCTGGTGGTGCAGTGGTTGAGAATCTGCCTGCCAATGCAGGGGACACGGGTTCGAGCCCCGGTCTGGGAGGATACCACATGCCGCGGAGCAACTAGGCCCGTGAGCCACAACTACTGAGCCTGCGCGTCTGGCGCCTGTGCCCTGCAACAAGAGAGGCCGCGACAGTGAAAGGCCCGCGCACAGCGATGAAAGACCCAACACAGCCAAAAATAAATAAATAAATAAATAAATTTATTTTAAAAAAAAAACTTCCTTTCCCTTCCCTCTCGTTTGAATTTCCTAGTGGAACTATGACTACAACTGGAAATTTTATATTTTCATTTGATAGTTTTCTCAAAAATATAGGTTATTCTATTTTTAGGCATAGCCCACATAATTCTCACTGTGGAACATTCTATTTGATTACAATCAACTAGTGGCCCTCTCAGAACTTCAGTTTTCTCATCTACAAAACAGGATAATAATATCCACATTATAGGTAGTTGTCATAATTAAATGAAATAATGTAGGAAAAGCACAGGGCATATTTTAAGTATACAGTAAATGTTGGTTATTAAATATTTATTAAAAAATACCTTATTTGAGGAGCTAATGAAATTTTTTTCTTTTTAAGGAAGAGACATAAAAAGCTTATATTTCAATATCTATGTATCTTTTAAGTCCGTGAATTTCCCAGTGCGCAAAGAAGTTATTTGCCGAGGATCTGATGATGATTATTCTTTTTGCAGAGCTCTGAAGGGAGGTAAGCATTCAATTCGTATTACCCTCAGAATAGAGTATAATACCTTATGAGAACGCTATGAAAATTAAATACATTAAAAATGTGAAGCTCCTTTTCTGATAATAATTCTTTATTTCCATCCAAAGTTTTTCTATTAGCAGTTTAAACAATATTTTACAATTATGTTACTGGATTATTATTAAGATGACACTTATTTGGTGTGTTTGAAGGGATATTAAAATTTTTACCTTGTTCAGATTAATACTGTATATTTACCCTTGGTTATGGTTCTCTGTTTCTAAACCTTGCATTTATTATTTTTCATAAAAACACAATAGATTTTTCTGTGCAGTTACATTCGTTCCCTCAGTGTCTTTTCTCCCCTTTTTTCCACCCTGGAATTATTCACAGAATCATAAAATTTCAAACTTTAGGTAGGAACTTAAAGGTCACTTATTGTAAACCCATGAATTTTTCCTTAATAATTTTTAAACTAGTATTTTAAATAGTTATAATAATTCTATATATCATATTGTCACATTAACAAAAATTAGAAAATGAAAACAATCAAAAAGTCACAGAATCATATTAATAAGAACATTTTGGAGTATTTTGTTCTCATTGTTTAATTCATGCATATTGTTATGCAGTTGTAAGTATACTGTACTATAATTATTTTCTTTTTAAAAATTAATTTATTTAATTATTTGGCCAGATAATCCATGTGGTTTAAAAATCAGAGTATAAATGTTACAAACGAAACATCTCCCTTAGTGGGTATGCCCTGGTTTACTTAACTATTTTCCTATTAGACATTTAGTTTTCTTCTGATATTTTTACTATTATAAATAATATTATAATGCATATATAAATACTCTCATATTTTAGATTTGAATATTCTCAAGTTTGGAAGAAGGAGTTAACACATAACTCCAAGGGAGATTCTGAGCTTAAATGGTTTGAATCTATGTGGTTTTGTTTACGTAAGGCCGAATTGCTTTTCTGAAAGATTGTATCAGTTTATACATTGTACCACCGGCAATGTATACGTATAGTAGTTTAATCTCTGTCTTGTTAACATCGGGCATTATCATTTTATTTTTTTAAATTTTTATTGGGGTATAATTGCTTTACAATGCTGTGTTAGTTTCTGCTTTATAATAAAGTGAATCAGCTATACATATACGTATATCCCCATAGCCCCTCCCTCTCTCCCACCCTCCCTATCCCATCCCTCTAGGTGGTCACAAAGCACCAAGCTGATCTCCCTGTGCTGTGCGGTTTCTCTTTCTGACTTACTTCACTCTGTATGACAGACTCTAGGTCCATCCACCTCACTACAAATAACTCAATTTCGTTTCTTTTTATGGCTGAGTAATAGTCCATTGTATATATGTGCCACATCTTCTTTATCCATTCATCTGCTGATGGACATTTAGGTTGCTTCCATGTCCTGGCTATTGTAAGTAGAGCTGCAATGAACATTGTGGTACATGACTCTTTCTGAATTATGGTTTTCTCAGGGTATAGGGCATTATCATTTTAAAAAAGAAGTTTTTAAAAAACTTTATTAGGTTAAAAAAATTAAGCCTAATTTTTTTTTGTTTTTTTAAAATAAATTTATTTATTTCTTTTTGGGTGTGTTGGGTCTTCGTTTCTGTGCGAGGGCTTTCTCTAGTTGCGGTGAGCGGGGGCCACTCTTCATCGCAGTGCGCGGGCCCCTCACTATCGCGGCCTCTCTTGTTGCGGAGCACAGGCTCCAGACGCGCAGGCTCAGTAGTTGTGGTTTACGGGCCTAGCTGCTCCGCGGCATGTGGGATCTTCCCAGACCAGGGCTCGAGCCCGTGTCCCCTGCATTGGCAGGCAGATGCTCAACCACTGCGCCACCAGGGAAGCCCCCAAGCGTAATTGTTTTTTATTAACATTTTAAAAATTACTGTTGCAGTTGAATGTTTTCCCCTATAATTATTTACCATTAACCAGTGCCCTCTCCTGTTTAAAAAAAGACTTCAGGTAGTTTACATGCATACATTAATTTGAGCAACATAACATAAATTAGATAGACAAAAATTAGATGGGACAAAAATGGAAAATAAGGGTAGAGAATTAATGGAATGAGAGTAATATAAAAATTCTTAACAGAAAGGCTTATACTTGCTTTGACAGGGACATCAATTGGATTATACATTTTTTAGCAGTCAATAAAAAAAAATGTTTCTGGGAGTTGCCTGGCGGTCCAGTGGTTGGAACTCTGCGCTTTCACTGCCGAGGGCCCACATTCGATCCCTGCTTGGGGAACTAAGATCCCACAAGCTGTGCAGTGTGGCCAAAAAAAAAAGTTTCTAAGTAAACCAATCTGCTTGCTATGCAAATGAAGCTTCAAGATATGTCTCCCAGCCATCTAACTCTCCTCATCTCTAACTTGTCTGCCACCCCCAAGCCACATACACATTGTGGAGCTGGCATTGCTTATGAGTCTGGGCTCAGAGCCATAAACACCTGAGTCTGTGTCCCAGCTTTTCTACCTATCAGCAATGTGACCTTGGGTGTTATTTAACCTCTATCAACCTCGTTTTCCTCATCTGGGAAATGGGGACAGTGAAACCTATTTTACGTGGTTTTAAGGATTAAATTAGAGAATGTGTGTTAAAAAGCTCAGTACAGTGCTCAGCGTGAAAATTCAAGAAGTATGGTGATTAAATATTCATGTGCATAATAGGATCCTTCTTTTGTTCCTGACTTTATAGTCCTGTCATTTTTTTTAATGAATTTATTCATTTTATTTATTTATTTTTGGCTGCATTGGGTCTTTGTTGCTGTGCGCAGGCCTTCTCTAGTTGTGGAGAGCGGGGGCCACTCTCCCTTGCGTGGGCTTCTCCCGCTGCGGAGCATAGGCTCCAGGCGTGCAGGCTTCAGTAGTTGTGGCACGCAGGTCCACTAGTTGTGTCACATGGGCTTAGTTGCTCCGTGGCATGTGGGATCTTCCCGGACCAGGGCTCGAACCCGTGTCTCCTACATTGGCAGGCGGATTCTTAACCACTGTGCCACCAGGGAAACCCAGTCCTATCATTTTTATAAGTGAGGAAACTGATGTCTGCAGTGGTTCAGTAACGTGCCCTTGGTCATTTGGAGATCTGGTAATGGAGAAGCCTCCTAACTCTTAAGAGCTACTCTTCCACTGGCCATGCTTTCTTTCCCTTTGAAAGAAATCCTTGGGACTTCCCTGCTGGTCCAGTGGTTAGGACTCCACACTTCCACTGCAGGGGGCATGGGTTCGATCCCTGGTCAGGGAACTAAGATCCCACAAGCCTGCACTGTGGCCTAAAAAAAAAAGAAAAAAAAGAAACCAAAACAACAACAACAAAAAAGCGAAAGAAATGCTCTTGGTAGATTACTGTTGTTTAAAAAGTGTCCATTTCTCTCATACAACAGCTTTACAATTATTTCACTTAATCTCTGTGGGATTATGGTGACATTTATGTGAATTTTCAAAGTTTCACTTTCTTGAGATCAAAGATGTATCAGACTCAACCCAGCCTGCCTGCTTCTTTCCACCTCCCCTCCCTGCCTTCCACAAACATCTGTTGAACCTAATTTGAGCGAGTCATGATTTAGGTTGTGGTGATCCAAAGTTGAGTGATAGGTTCTGCCTCTTCAGAAGGTCACTCTGTTCTGGGAAAAATAGTCATGGGAACAAATGTTACAAGGAAATGTCATAAATGCTAATAGATTATATGCTCTTAGTCTTAACTGCATACTTACCAACTTACTGTGACAGGAGAACTCAGATAAGGCTTCAGAGAGTCTTTTATTAGAATCTTGAGTCTGAGAACATCAGAGAGTGAGGAAAAAGGACATTCCCTGAGAGGAAACAGCATACGCAAACGTATCTAGCCATGAAGGAATATGTTTTATTTGAGGAGTAGCTTTTTTGTAGCTGGAGCAGAATGTGTTTGTGGGGAATTGCTGGAGGTGAGCCTAGAAAAGGGGGAAGGAGCCAACATGTAAGTCATGCATAAAATATTGGCCTGCATCTTGTTGTTAGTGGGTGGGGATGACCCACTGAGATTTCCATTTTTGCAGATAAGTAGGGTCCTTATGGAAGTGTTACCGACGAGGGTTCTTAGCCTTCCCTGATCGATAGAAATTGATAAGAGGGACTTCCCTGGTGACGCAGTGGTTAAGAATCTGCCTGCCAATGCAGGGGACACGGGTTCGAGCGCTGGTCCGGGAAGATCCCACATGCCCGGAGCAACTAAGCCCGTGCGCCACAACAACTGAGCCTGCGCTCTAGAGCCCACGTGCCACAGCTGCTGAAGCCCGCACGCCTAGAGCCCGTGCTCCGCAACAAGGGAAGCCACCGCAGTGAGAAGCCTGCGCACCGCAACAATGAGTAGCCCCCGCTCGTAACAGATTCCCTTGCTCGCTCCCTTCCCGAGGAGGGCGGGCTGGTTCCTTATACGGGGTGAGGGTAGGGGTGTGTCCAGGGGTCGTCCGGAGGCTTGGCTTAGGTGGTCTGCCCACCCCTTAGGTGGCGTTGTGTGCAGGGGGCATGTGCAGTACCCTGCTTTTGCTCCCGACACCCAGTTTTTGCTTCCGGCTCTTCAGAAGTGGCAGTTGGGGTTTTTTTGGCCTTTTTGTATCTTGTTGTCCATAATTTGTCCCAGCTGGGCCTGCATGCAGTTATTTTTCCTCCCTTACAGTTTCTCTATGCTTTGTTGCTGGAGGAGACGTTAGTCCAGGTGCAAGCACTGCCGCAAAGGGTCCCAGGTCCCAGCCTGTCTCAAAAGGAGGTGGGGTTGGCTGAGGCAAGAAACTTGGATGGAAGGAAACACAGCTGGGAGGCTGTGTGAGGGACCATGAGGGCGACCCTGGGGGTAAAGAGGAGGAGACGAAAGAGAGCGTACTGAGGAACAGGACAGGCGGGAAGTGCTGACTGATCTCATGTGGCAGGCAAACATTAGATAAATCAAGAACTGCTCCAGGGCCGTTGACTGGATGGACGGAAGGGCCATTATCAGAAATGACGTGTGCAAAAGGAAGAGGCAGATTTTTAAAGAGAAGGATAACGAGTTCTGGTTTGGCACGTTGGGCTCAAGGTCATTTGGGAACATTCAAATGAACATGTCCATCTGGCAGCCGAATATATGGGCTTAGAGCTCAGGACGTTCTGATTTAAGAAGCATTGATGCTGTCAACCATCCCTTGAAAATCTGGGAATCAATTGAGTAAGGAGCATACTTACCAACTTTTAAAATAACTTTCCTTTTTGTTGTTGTTACAAAGGTCATACATTTTTAGGATATGATATTTAGAAAATATGGGCAAGTGAACATAAAATAAAAATTACACATAATCATTCCACTTCTTTTATTTTTAAAAACTATTTGTTTAATTAATTTATTTAGACCCGGCTGTGCCGGGTCTTAGCTGCGGCACGTGGGATCTTCGTTGCGGCACATGGACTCCTTAGCTGCGGCATGCATGTGGGATCTAGTTCCCTGACCAGGGATCGAACCTGGGCCCCCTGAATTGGGAACTCAGAGTCTTACCCACTGGACCACGAGGGAAGTCCCCCCACTTCTTACACACACACACACACACACACACACACACACACACACACACACCTTCATTGCTTTCAAGAACACATTTATGAATAAATAAATGGATATTTCAAAGGTGTTTTAAACTTGCTAAGTCTGTTAGCCCTATTTTCAGGATTTTGCAAGGGTTGCTGTAACAAGGTACCACAAACTGGGTGGCTTAGAACAACGGAGATTTATCATCTAACAGTTCTGTAAGCTAGAGGTCTGAGATCAAGGTGCTGGTAGGGCTGTGCTCCCTCTGAAGGCTCTCGGAAAGGATCTGCTCCAGGCCTCTCTCCTAGGATCTGACGGCCCCAGGAGACTCTTGCCTTGTAGATGACCATCTTCTTCCTGTGCCTTCATGGGGTCTTCCCTCTATGCATGTCAGTCTGCGTGTCCAAATTTCCCCTTTTCATAAGGACACGGTCATATTCAATTAGGGCCCACCTTAATTACTTCATCTTAATTTGACTGTCTACAAATATCCTATTTTCAAATAAGGCCATATTCACAGGTACTGGGGGTTAGGACTTGAATATATCTTTTGGGGGGGACACCGTGCAACCCCATAACACCATCCGAGACCTGGGTCCTGCATCCTGCATAGTTGCCAGGAGACCTGGACGGGACCACCAGTGAACTGCATGGATCCCTTTTGGGAAGAGCAGAGAAGGGCCTAAGCTGAGGTTCTGTCTTCCTTTTCTCTGACTCTGCCTTGGTTCTCTCTTGGCTCCTTCAAGAGGCTTCAAGCTAACTTCCCATAAGAGGAGAGTGGGAGATGTGTCTTTCTCAGAAAGAAAGACAAAACAGTTGAAAAAGAGGGCTACTCCACAGCAGAGGTTAGAGCTCCTTCCCATGTGACCTGGTAAACATTTGGGTAGTTTCCCCAGATAGAAATTTGGGAGTTACTTTTTTTTTTTTTTTTTTGGCTGCACAGTGTGGCATGCGGGATCTTAGTTCCCTGACCAGGGATTGAACCCGTGCCCCCTGGCGTGGATGCTCCGAGTCTTAACCACTGGACCACCAGGGAAGTCCCTTGGGAGTTATTCTTGATTTCTTCCTCAAACTCAAGTCCCATCCATCTCCCTCCCTCCTACAAAGCTGACAGGGTTTGCTTCACAACCAGGGCCCCATACTCAGAAGGGCTTCACATTTGGGGTGTACTATTCTGGGATCACAGTCTTGAGATGCTTAGTCATTTTATCTTTGAGCGTGTGTTTTCTACACAAAGTGTGATGGGATAGTGGTGTATGTGCCCACCTCCCCTGGACAGGTTCTTGGCTTCCTGCTACTCACTACCTGCTGGCGCCCTGGGCCCTGCCTGGCATCTCCCCTCTCATCCCATCCAGTGACACCTGCCACCCTGCGCCCCTGGTGGAGGCCTGGAGCAGGGAGGGTCAGGGGCAGGCATGGTATCCTGCAGTGTCTGGGCTGGGGTATGGCACTGGCCGCCCCACCTGGGCTGGCAGCACCGTGGCACTGTTTAGTGGGTGACTAGGTGGGGGCCAGACGGTCTCCCCGGCGGCAGGTAGCTCGTGGAGGTATTGCACGGAGGTTGCAAAACCTTTGAGGGTCACTTGTGGATCTGCAGGCCTGTGGTAAGGAAAGATGCCCGATTTGGCTTCCTTGCCCCGCTCTGGGGTATGAGGCATCTGGCAGCATGTGGGAGGGCGACGCTGTCAGGCAGCTGTCAGGCCCAGGCTTTGCACAGGTGTCCCCCCCCCACCCACCCCCAGGTCATTGTGGATCAGCCCCTGGGTGCCTGTGAGCTTCTACACTTACCTTGCGCCCTGTGCCAGGGAACATTCCCTCAGATTCTTTCATGCCTGGGGGACCTTCGCTTCCTCCTTCCAGACTTCCTGAGCCTGGCTTAGGTCACTTTCTCCTGACCAGCTTCAGACATCTTCTGGGGATGAGCCAGGAAATATAAATTGTGAAACTTCAGTGATTCTGCCTCAGAGTTAAATGCTCTGATATTTGTGTTTACAGTCGGCATTGTACAATATAAAGGTGTTATTATGCACTGTCATTTCACCGAGGCACAGAGAAGTTAAGTGACTTGCCCAAGGTCACACATTGAGTAAGTAGAGAAGCTGGGATTCAAATCCAAGCAGTTCAGGTCCCAGAGCCATCACTCTTAACAAAAATGCTATCCTGCCTTTATCCTTACTGCATCTTTTCATTGCACATTGTATTTGGAATGGTTTCTTTGCATGTCTGTGTCCCCAAAAGACTTTAACTCTTTGAGGGAAAGGATGGTATTGTACTAACCCTTGTATCCCCAGTCCCTGGTACATAGTAGGCTTTCGATAAATTTTGGTCGAACTATTAAATTTGAATTGGATTAGCCTTGAATGAAAGATCGTAAGATCATGAAGATATGATCACTTTACTAAGTTCAAGAACCAACATCTTAATGTATTAGTACCCCTAGTCAGAATACTCCCAGAAGCAAATAAATAAATGCTTATTTGTGAGAAATGAAGGTATAGATGTAGCCATAATCTATTCATTTGCTGGTAAGGATTGTCTTTAGCCAACTTGGAGAAAAATAATCCATACAGTTTGCACTTGACTACTTATATTACTTTAAGAAAGATTTTTGGTCAATACTACTTCTGTTAGACATTCAGAACATTTCTCTTTCTATCCCTACCCTGTAAGTTCACTCCTTTGTTGTTTCTGACTGGGTCAGTGGAGTGTGGTTTTTCCTGCATTTCTGACTCTGTCCCACAGCTTCCTCAGGGCCAGGCCCATGGCTGTGCATTTCAAGTGACTATATAGCTAGGCTTCTCGGTGGTGGGAATGGAAGGAGCTTTGGTATCCTGGCTGCCTCCCAAATCTCTCCTCCACCTTTAGGAAGATTTTTCTTTATCATTCCCTGCTAAGAGGCAGCATCAATAAGTATGTATATACGTAACTTGGGATGAAGCATATTAGCACTAGCTTGTTCATCATTCATTCATTATTGAGACCAGTGGGCCTTACAAGTTTGTATCCGCTAAGGGATGAGATATAGGCTGATACTGAGAGGGGCTCAGTGTGGCAGAGGAAGCCATAGGAGAATCGTAGCCAGGGTATAAGATTCATTATTTCTCTACAATTTTGCTTGGGATTACTTCTGCCAGTAGTAAAATTGTAAGAGGTGCGCTCCGTACTACAAACAAACAAACAAGCAAACAAACAAACAAGCAAGCAAACAAAAAAAATCACCTGATGTTAGCCAATAACTTTTTGTATTTTGTATTTTGGTTGCAGAGACTGTGAATACAATAATAACATTCTCCTTCAGGGAAATACGATTTTCTAAGGTATTGTTCAAGTCATTTTGTACTTCCTTAACCTTTTGCAGTAACAGATGTGTTAAGAATTTGAAACAAGCGATTCACAACTTCTAAAAATATCGATTCAAGATTAAGATGTTCAAGGCTTTTTTTCACTTCTTTTTGGTTTTGGATATTTTGCTCTTTCTTCTTTCTGTGGAATATGGAAAAACAGAAAACTTACACCAAAGAAAGCCCTTTTTAAATTTTATTTTTTCCTTCCAACATACCTTGCTAAAAGTAATGCTCATTGTTAATATGTTGAATGATCTTTGGGTGAAAGCACTGTAGGACCATTGTGTATAACTCAGTAACTGCCTCCATGGATAATAATGATGTAATTTTAGATATTTGCATTAGAAATGCAATGAAATTTTGCACATGTTTCACTTTTGGTAACTATTTTAATATAAACATTAATAATGCATATTCTTTACCTATTTTGTTACAAATTATATCTAATGTTTGAAGATTTCATAGGCTAGGTTAGAAAACTGAGAAAGTAAAAACCAATTCAATTTAAATGGCTTTCTCCTAGTAAGATAAAATTCTTATAAAAGTCTTACAAAATAGAAGCATCTAACGTTTTATATTACTTGTATTTCTTACTACTCGTTTTAGGGACGATACAATTGTATTACAGAAGCCATCGCTGGGAACACTGAAGAAAGGCTCTTTTGCTTGAACTTTACCGTCATATACCACCCTGATTTCAGTTAGAATAAATCGAGTATATGTTTTTATTTTTCAAAGGTTTTATTCTTCATTTAAAATCTTTTTTTTTTTTATAAATTTATTTTATTTATTTATTTATTTTTGGCTGTGTTGGGTCTTCTTTGCTGTGCGCGGGCTTTCTCTAGTTGCGGCGAGTGGGGGCTACTCTTCGTTGCAGTGCACAGGCTTCTCATTGCAGTGGCTTCTCTTGTTGTAGAGCACAGGCTCTAGGCGTGCGGGCTTCAGTAGTTGTAGCACGCGGGCTCAGTAGTTGTGGCTCGTGGGCTCTAGAGCACAGGCTCAGTAGTTGTGGCGCACAGGCTTAGTTGGTCCACGGCATGTGGGATCCTCCCGGACCAGGGCTCGAACCCGTTTCCCCTGCATTGGCAGGCGGATTCTTAACCACTGCGCCAACAGGGAAGTCTTTTCACTTAAAATTTTTTTGCACAGTGTATTAGTTTGCTAGGACTGCCATAGCAAATACCACAGACTGGGTGGCCTAAACAACAAATTTATTTTTCACAGTTCTGGAGGCTAGAAATCTGAGATCAAAGTGTCAGCAGATTTGGTTCCTTTAGAGGCCTCTCTTCTTGGCTTGTAGATGGCCTTCTCCTCCCTGTGTCTTCACATTATCTTCCCTCTGTGCGTGTGTCCTGATCTCCTCTTCTTATAAGGACACCAGGCATATTGGTTTAGGGCCTGCCTGAGTGACATCATTTTACCTTAATTACCTGTTTAAAGACCCTGTCTCCAAATCCAGTCGCATTCAGAGGTACTGGGGGTTAGGGCCTCAGCATGTGAATTTTGAAGGTTCACAGTTCAGCCCATAGCACACATAGACACATAGCCCATAATACAGCCTCTTCAGTCGGTCGACTTCTCTCCATTTCCTGCCTCTACTCTGGGACAAGTTGCCAGCATTGCTCCCCTGGACTCCTCTGCTTCCTCCTGACTGATTGTCCTGCACCTGGTCAGGTACCTCAGGTAAGTTATCCTCCACAAAGGTAGTTTCAATAATACTTTCAAAATACAGGTCCTGTCGCGTCACTGCAGTGCAAATGGAACAAAACAAAACAAAAACAAACAAGGCCCTTCCTATGGCTTTTGATTCCTTTCGGGATAAAGCTGGAATCTTTCAGAGAGTATGCCAGGCCCTGCCCACCCTTTCCCTCTCCAGCCCCTTTTCCCACCACCCTCCCCTTGCTCTCTGTGTTCCAGAATGTGCCATACTCCCTCCTACTCCAGGACCTTCACCCACACAGTTCCTCCACCTCAGCTCCATGCCTCCACATTACCCGACCTTTACCCCTTATCAGTAACAGGTGTGGATCTTCATTGGCTCAGGTGCTGCTTTCTCAGGGAATTATCATCATGTAGCATGCAGCACACCTCTTACACTTTTGATACTGGACAGAGGCAGTCCTGAGTAAAATCCTGCAGAAACTATATAACATGGAGCCAGGCTTCCAGTCTCCTGTGGCTTTCTTGGTCCCCTAGATCCCTTCCTCCACCCACCTTTACCTCATCCAGGCAGGGCCAGCTTTCTTTGTGATATGATTTTGTCTACCTGTGTCCCTTCCTTCCAGTTCTTGACACTCCTTTTGTCATTATATCAGTCACAAGACTCAACTCCATGATCCCAGGCAGGGTAGTCAGCTCAGTTTTGCTCAGCAGTCTTGACTCAGCATCTAGCATAGTACTTAGGCTTGAATTTGCTCTGAATGCATATCTGTTGAATGGATAAACAAACATTTTCTTCTTAGAAAATATTCAAATAATACGTTAACTATAGAAAGCAAGATTCCTGCAATCATTCAGCTAGTATTTATTGAGCTCCTGCTATATGTCAGGCCCTGTTCTAGATGCTGGGGATACAGCATTTAACAACCCAGGCAAAAATATCCCTGCCCTCATTGAGTTTATATTTTTGTGGGAAGAGACTGACAACTAAATTACTTTAGGAGTGAGCATGCTTTGTAAGTGCCATGAAGAACAATAAAGCAGGGCAGGGTGTAGGGATGGGAATGGGGAGGTAGTGATGGTTGTGCTTTCAGATAGGGTGGTCAGGAAAGGCCCCACTGAGAAGATGATATTTGAAAGAGTTGAGGGAGCAGGCCATGTGGCTTTCCGGGGGTAAAGGCATTGCAGCTGAGAGAACAGCTGATGAAAAGACCCAGGGGTCAAGGAAGAACAGGAGCTGTTCAGATGAGGTGAGTGAGGGGAGATGAGGTCAGAGAGGTGTAAGCGTTGGCGGTGGGTAGGCACGTGCTGTAGAGTTTGATAGGCCATTGTCAGGGCTTTGGCCGTTGCTCTGAATGAGATGGAAAGCACCTGGAGGGGTCTATGTGGGAGAATGATGTCAGCTCACATTTTAAAAAGGCTTATTCTGGCAGCCATCTGCTTAGACATGGGAAAAAACTAGGGAGCTTTTTGTGATCATCTAAGTAGGGAAGGAAGGGGGAAGTTGGGAGACTTTTGAAGTAATCCAGGTAAAAGATGATGGAGGAGGTGGTGAGAAGTGACCTACAGTGGATATATTCTGTAAGTAGAGACAACTCCCAAAATACTTTTGTTGATGGGTTGTATGTAGGATATGAGACAGAGAGTGGAGTCAGGGATGATTCCAACTTCTTTGTTTGAGCAAATGGAAGGATGGAGTTGCCATTACCTGAGATGGGGAAGTCAGGAAGGAGCACGTTTTAGGGGGGGAACCAAGAACTTCGTTTTGGACATGTTGAGATATCATTAGACATCCAAGTGGAGACTTTCCAAAGGCACTGGATAAATGAGGAGAGGTCTCCTGGGCCGGAGATTGACACTTGGAAGTTGCCAACACGTAGAGAGGCGTGTTGAGAGAGAAAATAAGGGGTCCAAGGATTGAGCCCTGGGGTTCTCCCTCATCGGGGAGTGGGAGGTTTAGGAGGAGCCAGCAAAAGAGAGGGAGTGGCCACGGAGGTAAGAGGAAAACCTGGAATGCTGGCCTGTTGGAAGTCAGGTGAAGAAACTGCTTCCACAGTTTTGATCTGCTGATCTGTTAAATAAGATGAAGACTGAGTGTTGACTTTTGGATTTTGCGTCGTGGAGGTCTGTGATTTGACAATGTCACCAATAGAGGGTCCCCGGAATTTTCTAAGCATCGGTTCCAACCATGTGCCACCCAAATGTAGGGGTCATTTATTAAGCTCTCTGCAATGCTCTGTGCAATCCCCACTCACTAAGGTTTGAGGCAGGAGGGCAGGTCCTTGCCCACCTCCATTTCGCCCTTTAAGAGGAGGGGTTTGGGTTGAGGGTCACAGCACAGCTTTCTCTGAAAACACTTCCAGAAATCCCCTTTAAGATCCTCCCTTGCATAAAAGATCCCTTGACCCTTTTTTATACTTGATGGAAGTACTTTTTATTACTTGATATAAATATTTTTTTATATACTTCATGTATGATAGCTCATTCTGTAACTTTTGAACCCTTGAGGGGGTTCCAGAGCTGTGGAATGGGTTATCAGACATTCCCTATTCCCTGATGTTGTTCTGGTGTAGCCACAGCCCTAGCTCCAGGAATGGATCCTGATTTACTAGATCAGCCAGTGTGGGGTATTCTCCAGGGAATTATTGGTCCAGTTGGGCACATGACTGAAATTGGCTCAGTCAGATGGCAAAAAAGTACTAAAATTCCTTGGCTGTCTCACTAGATATAAACAGGGAGGATATTGCCTCCATTTCTGCTGACAATCATCTGATGACCAAAGGGGAACCAGACTTTAGATGAAGCCAATGCTGTGGACAGAAGAATAGAGAATTAGAAAGAACCTGCAACTCTGCAGACACTGTTGAGTCATTGAGTCAACTAAGCCAGACCCTGCCATACCTCTGGACGGTCCTGTTATTGGTTTGAGTGGGTTGGAGTCAGGACTCTATTACTTGCAGCTGAAAGCATTCTCGTTGATTTACAACTACATGGTCTGACTCATCCCAGAAGTCAGGTTAATTTCAGATTCTGGAACTCTCTTTGCTCCTGTCTCACTTTTTCCATTGCTTTTTTTTTAATATAATTTTTTAAAATTGAGGTGGCATTGGTTTATAACATTGTATATTTCATGTGTACATCATTATATGTCTAATTCTGTGTACCCTACAGCAGGCTCACCACCAAAGATTTAGTTTCCGTCTGTCCCCATATGGTTGTTCCCCTTTACCATTTCACCCTCCCCCCACCCCTCTCTGGTAGCCACTACTCTGTTCTCTGTATCTACAGTTTTTTTTTCCATTGCTTTAACCCTTCCATTGCTGATACTTGTGGGGCAACTTATCTATTAGGCATAGTGAGCACAGTGCTTGAGGCCCTCAAAAATGTTTTAAAATTGCCCCTCCGCCTTCAGTGTTGGCCCCCAACCCTCTTTTCTTTTTATGTTTGGGAGGAGGAGCCACCACATCAGCAGCCATCATCAACCAACCAGTGGGATCTACTTAGTGGTAAGTGGATTAGCTGTTTAAATGCTAAGGGTCACTGGCCTGACCACACCACAGCACGGCCACTCAGGTTCCTGCAGAGATGGCCTCAGTTTCCACCTTTGCCCCCAATGTCCAGTGTCATGGGTGTTAGTGTGCCCCTTCCCCCTTCCGTGTTTGCTCCAAACCTTCCTTTCTTTTTAAGTTTGGGGGGAGGGGCACCACCTCAGCAGCAATCATCAACCAACCAATGGGATCTACTTAGTGGTGAATGGATTAGCTGTTTAAATGCTGAGTCACCGGCCTACCCTACCACAGCATGGCCACTCGGGTTCCTGCAGAGATGGCCTCAGTTTCCACCTTTGCCCCCAAATGTTTACTTCTTGCCTGATTGAAGAGGCGGGTTTCGAGACCCCAGATTGGAGGCCATTGAGCTCTTACCCTGCCTTGCTGTGTAGATACATGATATGAAGTGGGGATGGGGGGCTAAGGGGCTCTGACTGTCAGTTGGAGCTACTTGCCTCACATAGATCAAGCCTTAATGTTTTTCTCACATCCTAGTGATAGCAGACCCTACACCAAGTGGGTATCAGAGTTAATACTGTGAGGAGACAAAATAATGAGAGTAGTTTTACCAAAGATCATAAAATATAGCATAATGTCTGCATTTTACCATTGATTTGAGTACATCCTTAGAAAACTGAATGTAGCAAAAACCCAGGACATTTTTAGAAATTATATGCTCTCTAGCAACTTTGTGTGAATTTTTATACAAGCACTGTTTTTTGAGTTATATAAAATGTTATAAAAATAGAAGAAAATGTTTAATAATTTTAATTTCTCTTAAAATCAGAATTTAAAAAACAAATATAATAACAATGAATATATAATAATGAATCTAGTCTGGGTTATATTCATCTTTATGCCAAGTCAATTATAAAATATACTTTAAAAAAAGTTTTATTTGTTTATTTATTTGGCTGCTCCAGGTCTTAGTTGCAGCACATGGGATCTTCGTTGCCTCGTGCGGGATCTTCAGTTGTGGCATGCTGGATCCTTTTAGTTGTGGCACGTGGGATCTTTAGTTGCGGCATGCAAACTCTTAGTTGCAGCACGTGGGATCTAGTTCCCTGACCAGGCATTTAACCTGGGCCCCCTACATTGGGAGCGCGGAGTCGTAACCACTGGACCACCAGGGAAGTCCCTAAAATGTACTTCTTAATACATGTATTTTTGAAGCAGAAAGGGGGCCAATGAAAGCAAAAGCACTAAGACCCAAGAAAGTCGTAATGTGGTTCTGATGCTTGGTTACCACATCCTCTTCTGTGGGGACTTTTGCTAATATTAGAAGGTTGCTAGATGAATAGACTTCTTCAGTGTTTATTTAATGCCTGTTGTTTTCCAGGCACTGTGCTAGGCCTTGAAGATGTGGGGGTAAACAAGACAAACAAGAATAGTTCCTCCCTTCACAGAATTTTTGATCTAGTAAGAAAATCGAACAACAAAACAAGTGATTATTGGAAAATTTGATGGGGGGGTCATTGTTGGAGGGGAGGAATAGAGTGGTGGGGCAAGAGACAAGAGGAGAATTGAATCTAGTCTAGTGGATGGAAAAGATCTCCTGGAGGCAGTGACATGGAGGCTGAGTTTGAAATTAATCCAAGTACTATATTCCAGGCATAGGAAAGAGCAGGCGCCAGGTGGAGAGGTGAGAGAGATACAACATATTCAAGATGTTGAGAATGTCTAATAGTTACTGATGCTTATCATGCCAGATGGTGGCCACTTTTCTAGGCATTTTGCAAGTAATAAAGCCTTTAATCCTCACAGCAATCTAAGAGATAGGTACTAGTATTATCACCATTTTACAGGTGAGGAAGATAGAGAAGAAGCACAGAAAATTAAAGTAACTTATTCAAGGTTATACACCTAGTAAGTGGCAGAGCTGGGGTTGGAGCCTGACAGTCTGGCTCCAGGCTTAGGTTTCTCCTCTTCTTTTCAGGTATAGCCGGGAGTTAGAAAGTGAGAGAGAGAGAGTTGTTGGAGGTGAGTCAGGGGACAGCGCTGCATTGCTGGGCCGTCCTACTCCTGACCCCCATCCCTGAGCGGGAGCCCTGCTCCTTCTTGACCTCAGTGTTTATCTCACCACATCCATCACATCCTCTCTCCTGGACCACTGCAATTGCCCTCTTAATTGACATCTACTCTTCTACTCTTGTCTCTCATTCCCCAAACCCTCCAATGGCCCATCTAATCATCCTTAGAATGAAATCCTACCATTTGGCCCATAAGACCTGGTATCTTCTGGTCCCCAAAGTCCACTCTTCCAACTTCATGCCCTACTTCTGTTGGCATCTTTCATTTGGTTCTGGCCACACTGTCTCCTTCCTTTTCCTCCAAAATGTTTAACACATTTTTATCTCTGATCTTTGCAATCATCCTTCCCTGAGCATGGAATGTCTTCCAGATATTTACATAATTTATTCATTCTTTCCATTCAATTTTCTGCTCAAATATAACTTCTTCAGAGAGTCCTTCCCTGGTCAGTCTATATAAAATAGAACTCACTTTCTGCCATCCTCTCTAGTTTACACAATATATCTATTTATTTGTTTATTGTGTGATTCTGCCAATAAAATGTACTCCCTGAGGGCAGGAATTTTGTTTTGTTTATTGTTCTATGCTCTGGGATTATAAAACCCAATAAAGCAGGAGCACTTCTATCTTGCCCCAGTCTCTGTTTCCTAGGCTAAGACAAACACAGAAGGTGTTCAAGCTCTATGAAAGTCACATGCTAAGATCCATGCAGCTGAAAACTAGGAGCCTGAGTTTCTGATAATTGTTATGGAGTTGGATGTCATACCAGCTCAAGACTGCCCACTCCTGTCTTCTGGTTTTGAGGGAAAATATACCCCTATTCAGTTAAGCCACCTTAGTTGGGTTCCTCTTACATGCAGCCAAACACAGTCTTAACATATGCAGCAACTGCTTATTATAAGGGCATAAGGAGAAGAATTCAAAGACCACTGAGTTTTCAAGCTTGTGTGACAAGGGAGAATTCCCCAAACATAAATAGGACAGTCTGACGGAGCTAATTTTAACGGACTAGTGAAGGATTTTTATATATATATATATATATATATATAAAATATATATTAGCTGTCTTTCAGTTTGATTTATGGATGCTGGGGAGCCACTTTGATTTTACTGACAGCTCATTTACAAGCCTCTCTTGCAGCATGGATGATGACTTTGGAGAGAAATGCCCAGAGAAAGGACTTTGGATTGTAATGTCTTGGTGAGATCGCCATGTTCTGGGAGCACAATTCTGTTTTACAGAAGGAAAAAACCCTCAATTTTTTCAGTGAATCAGACTTTATCAGTATTAGTTGGGATGCAAGTTTGGCTCCTAGGGCAAAGACCCTATATAACAGTGACTTAAATCAGATAGAAGCTTATTTCTCTCTCATCTAGGACTGATATGGCACCTTGAGGACCCAGGAACCATCTAGCTGGCCCTAGTCTGAATGGACCAAACAGTTCTTCACTATATCTGTGACCCAGAAGGCACCCTTCCATTAACAACACCATTTAAAAGACACTTTTATAAAGTTATCAGACATCACTCTTTTTTTTTCTCTTTTTAACATCTTTATTGGAGTATAACTGCTTTACAGTGGTGTGTTACTTTCTGCTTTATAACAAAGTGAATCAGTTATACATATACATATGTCCCCATATCTCTTCCCTCTTGCATCTCCCTCCCTATCCCACCCCTCTAGGTGGTCACAGAGCACCGAGGTGATCTCCCTGCGCTAGGCGGCTGCTTCCCACTAGCTAGCTATTTTACATTTGGTAGCAGACATCACTCTTTTAATTCTTGTTTATTACTGCTCCTTCATTGCCCATAAAGAGTAAATGACTTATAAAAATATTGCTTAGATGTTGACTTTTTATTCTTTCTCTTGGAGTCATTTTAGGGTTTTCAGCATATTTGCTCATTGAATTTCTTCACTGTATAGTATCCTAACTGGCTTAGGTGGTCTCAGATTTCAATTCATCCCATATGTCCCACTATTACGAAAAAGAAAAGTTTATGAAGCTGAATTTTCCCTGCACCTGAACTATTTTACGAGCTCATTATTTCTCCTATTAATATTCTCCCTTGCCCCCTTCAAATAATCGGTTAGCCCTTGAGTTCAGCATTTCGTATGGAAATCAAATACTCTTTAAAGAGCAGGGGGAGAAGCATTTGAAATTTGAATATAAATACTTTTGGGGGAAAGAATGAAGAGAAGCTGTTACTTCACATGGAAGAGACAAGGCTTGGAGGTGATTTTAATATGTAGATCAATATAAGAGGGATCATTGAAAAAAGAGTCCTAACTAGCAATTTCTGATCTTCATTTAAAAGAGAGAAATAGGGCTTCTCTGGTGGCGCAGTGGTTGAGAGTCCGCCTGCCGATGCAGGGGACACGGGTTCGTGTCCGGGAAGATCCCACATGCCGCGGAGCGGCTGGGCCCGTGAGCCATGGCCGCTGAGCCTGCGCGTCCGGAGCCTGTGCTCCGCAACGGGAGAGGCCACAACAGTAAGAGGCCCGCATACCGCAAAAAAAAAAAAATCGGTTTCACGTTTCAATGAATTCCTCAGCTGAGCTTCATAAAAATTGTTCCTAGGGATTTCCATGTTGCCTGTGAAAGAGTGGATTTCATTTGTGAAGTTATAAAGTAGTCTGGAGCTATTACACTGTGCTAGCTAGCTTTCTGAAGTTATTTTTAGAGGACACCCTTGGTTCTTCTTAATTTTCATCTCTTCTCCAGTGAATAAATTTAATTGTTTTTAGAAGCTTCTTCTTGATCTACAAACTTAATTCAAGGAAATCCTGAAAATAGCAATCCTTTTATTTTGATTAGTTTATGGCAGCATCATAAGTGTATCATGGAAAACCCCATGGTTTGTGGAAGTCGTCTTTCCCTCACCACTGATTTCCTTTAGGAATTAAGAAAAGTCCACGGTTGTAGTGGTTTACTTGTGTGGCCCTGGGCAGCTGAGGCTGAGAGATTTACATGGATTGCTGAGCCTCATAAGGGGAGCTGGGGTGGCCAATTTTCAAATGAGCCAGAAGGCCCAGATTAACAAAAGCCAGGAGAGACCTAGCAGGTGGTTATTCTATCCAAGGTTGGTCCCTTGAGGTCAGAAGATTCAGGTCAATCTGGCAAGTCTTCCTGCAGAGCTGCTTTAAAGTAAACCTTTTGTGATATTACTTCAAGATGAGCCCAGTCAGAAGGTTTTAAACGACCTATTTGCTATATTCACTCTAAAATTGTTCTTCATATGGTGTTTTCAAGTTTCAAAAAACAACAGGTGGAAGGTTCTGTAAAGCAATTCTTTAATTAAATTTTTGGGTTTTTTTACAATTAGAATTTCTCTTTAGATTAAAAAAAATTTTGTTGGCTTCTTCATTACCAAATAGTGCATTTCATTGTAAGAGTTTCACACAGTTTGTAAATGCAAAAAGCAACAAGTAGAACTTCTCTTTTCATTTCTTTCTCTACACTGCTTCCCCAAAACCATTTTTACAGTTTAGTATGTAACTTTTCAGACCTTTGTTTCATATGCATGTCACACTATACAGGCCATTTTTATACCCATGTATATAAACATGCACATTTTTAAACATGAAATTACTGTATATTGTTTTTTATTTTGAATCTGGGAAATATTTCCAAGTCAGAACATACAGATCTACGTCATTTTTAATGACTGTGTAAATTTCTATTGTTTGGATATACCATGATTTAGTTACCTGTTTCCTTAGAGAATCTATAGTATAGGATATAGTATAGATGTAGAATAGTACTAAACACTATACAAAGTATTATTTAATTCTCACAAATCTCCAAGAGGTAGGTATTATTATTGTCTTCAGTTTTTAGGTGAGAGAATTAAGTTTAGTGAAGTTAAGTAACTTGCCTAGAGTTACACAGTTAGTAAGTGGAAGATCTAGGATTTAATCTCCGTATTGTAAATCTCCAAAATCTGTGTTACGTTGCCTATCATTTTGGTGAGATTATAGGTATTTTAGATTTTTTTTTTTGGCCACGCCGTGTGGCCTGTGGGATCTCAGTTCCGCAACCAGGGATTGAACCCGGGCCACGGGGTTCAATTGGAAACAGTCATTATGGATAATTTTCAAAGTAAATCATGATATCATTAATATACATTATACAGCATTTTAAAAGAATGAGATAGATGTAGATGTACATGTACGAATATGGATAAATCTCCAAGGAATATTATTGAGTTCAAAAGTTAAGCTGCAGGGACTTCCCTGGTGGTGCAGTGGATAAGACTGCACGCTCCCAATGCAGGGGGCCTGCGTTTGATCCCTGGTCAGGGAACTAGATCCCACATACATGCTGCAACTAAGAGTTCGCATGCCACAACTAAGGAGCCCAGGAGCTGCAACTAAGACCTGGTGCAAACAAATAAATAAATAAATATTTTTTAAAAAGTTAAGCTGCAAAATTCTCCCTAAAATTCATATGGCATATCAAGGGACCCTGAATAGCCAAAACAGTTTTGAAAAAGAACAAAGTTGGAGGACTCACACTTTCTTATTTCAAAACATATTACAAAGCTACAGTATTAAATACAGTGTAGTACTGGCATAAAGACAGTTAAATAAACCAAGGGAACAGAATAGAGATCCCCCAAATAAATCTTTGTCTATATGGTCAAATGACCTTCAACAAGTGTGCCAAGACCACTCAATGGGGAAAGAACAGAATATCCACATGTACGAGAGTGAAGTTGGACCCTTCTTTTGTCTACAATGTAAGGGTCCAATGAAGTTGGACCCTTACATTGTAGACAAAAATTAATTCAAAATAGATTAAAGAACTAAATGTAAAACCTAAAACTATAAAACTCCCAGAAGAAAACATAGGGGCAAAGCTTCATGACTTTGGACTTGACAATGATTTTTTGGATAAGATGCCAAAAGCATAAGCAACAAAAGCAATAATAGAAAATGGGACTAAAACAACCTTAAAAACTTCTGTGCGCAAAAAGACACAATCAACGGAGTGAAAAGATATCCTATGGATGGGAGAAACTATTTGCAAATCATATATCTGATAAGGGGTTAATAGTCAGAATACACAAAGAACTCCTACAACTCAACGACAAAAAATCCAATAATCTGATTAAAAAATGGGCAAAGGATTTTATTTAACAGACATTTCTCCAAAGGTGATATACAAATGGCCAAGAAGCATATGAAAAGATGCTCAATATCATTACATCAGAGAAATACAAGTCAAAACCACAACGAGAGGGAATTCCCTGGTCATCCGGTGGTTAGGACTCTGCACTTTCACTGCCGAGGGCCCGGGTTCGATCCCTGGTCCTGCAAGCTGCGTGGTGTGGCCCCAAAAAACAACAACAGAGCAAACAAACAAACAAAACAAACCAAAAAAAAAAAACCCCACAATGAGATGACACCTCACACCCATGAGGAGGCTACTATCAAAAAACCCCCAAAAAAGCAAGTGTTATTTGTGAAGTTATTTGTGGATGTGGAGAAATTGGAACCCTACTGCGCTATTGGTGGGATTGTAAAATGATACAACTACTATGGAAAAAAGTGAGGGGGTTCCTAAAAAAATTAAAAATAGAACTACCATGTAATCCAGCAATCCCACTTCTGGGTATCTATACAAAAGAATTGAAAGCAGGGTCTTAAAGAAATATTTGCACACTTATGTTCATAGCAACATTATTCATAACAGCCAAGAGGTGGAAGCAACTCAAATGTCCATCAGTGGATGAATGGATAAATAAAATGTGGTGTATATGTACAAGGGAATATGATTCAGCTTTAAAAAGGTAGGAAATACTGCCAAATGCTACAACCCAAAGGAATCTGGAGGACGTGCTATGTGAAATAAACCAGTCACAAAAAGACAAATACTGTTTGATTCCATTTATACGAGGTATCTAAAGCAATCAAAAACCAGAAAGTTGAGTGGTGGTTACCAGGAGTATGGCAAAGGGAAAAGGAGAGTTGTTGTTTAATGTGTAGAGTTTCAGATGTGTAAGATGAAAAAAGTTCTGGAGATCTGTTTCACAACAATGTGAATATACTCAACTGTATTCTTAAAAGTGGTTAAGATGGTAAATTTTATGTGTTTTAGACCACAATAAAATTTTTTGCCAAAACATTAAAAATTCTGTTGTTTATAGATGTATAGGGAAACGGAAAAATAGTAAAACTAATATTTATTTAGTATACTGTAATTTAAAACATTGGAAACACTGAGTATTAAAGTGCTTTACTTCTTTGTAAAAGAATAGTTAAGCTGCAGATAGACATGTACAATATGATACATTGAGAAAAGCAAAAGAAAAAATCAAGACCTACCAAAGTATACAGTGTGCTTTCTACAGGGACATATGTTCATATATAAAGACAGTAGATAAAAATTGGAAGGATAGGGCTTCCCTGGTGGTGCAGTGGTTGAGAGTCCGCCTGCCGATGCAGGGGACACGGGTTCGTGCCCCGGTCCGGGAAGATCCCACGTGCCGCAGAGCGGCTGGGCCCGTGAGCCATGGCCGCTGAGCCTGCGACAACAGTGAGAGGCCCGCGTACCGCAAAAAAAAAAAAAAAAAAAAAAAAAAAAAAAAAAATGGAAGGATATACACAAAATTGATCACAGAAGTTACCCTTGGGCAAGGGAAAATGGGTCCAGATTGTGGGTGATGGTTTAAAGGGTGCTTCAAGTTTTTATGAATCAATTCATGAATTATTTATATAAAAATAGCCTCTAAACATATAAAATGACATTCATTCTCATAAGGAAAACTGAAATTAAAACTGCATTGAAATACCATTTTTCTTTCTTCAGATTGGCAAACATTCAAAAGCTTTACAGTATATTCTGTTGTTGAGGTTAGGAGGAAATTTTTTTTTTAATTAATTGCCAATTTTTTTAAATTAATTAATTAATTAATTTATTTATTGGCTGTGTTGGGTCTTCGTTTCTGTGCGAGGGCTTTCTCTAGTTGCGGCAAGCGGGGGCCACTCTTCATCGCTTTGCGCGGGCCTCTCACTATCGCGGCCTCTCTCGTTGCGGAGCACAGGCTCCGGACGCGCAGGCTCAGTAGTTGTGGCTCACGGGCCTAGTCGCTCCGCGGCATGTGGGATCTTCCCAGACCAGGGCTCGAACCCGTGTCCCCTGCATTAGCAGGCAGATTCTCAACCACTGTGCCACCACGGAAGCCCGGAAATGTTTGTTGATGCTTGGAAGGCAAATGGTACCAGGCTTACAAAGGGGAATTTGGCAATATCTAACAAACCCAGCCATCTACTTCTGGAAATTCAACATGAACATGTACCTCCAACAATACGAGGATGAATTCACAAGGTGATTCACTGCACCATTATTTGTAATTGCCAAATACTGGAAACTACTTCTATGGCCAAACCGGTTGAATAAATGTTGGAAGACTGGTTGAATAAATGTTGGAAGACTGGTTGAATAAATGTTGGTATATGCTCATGGTGGAGTTCCATGAGAAAGAGCTCTGTGAACTGATAGGAAATGATTTCCAGGGTATATTAAGTGAAAAAAGCAAGCTGCAAAAGTGCGTGTAGAGTATGCTACCTTTGTGTAAGAGAGAAGAAGAAATTTTTTTTAATGCATGTATCTGCTTATTTTCACAAACCCAAATCTAGTCAAATTGGTTACCTACAAAGAGTGTGTATAGAGGAGGCACAGAAACTATAGAGGTAGGGGTAACATTTCTCTGAACTACACCTTTTCATTTAATTTTGACGTTTAGAGTTACGTTAATGTTCTAGGTATTTTAAAATGAAAATACGTCAACAGGGATGAAAAATAAAAACCCTAAAACTGAAGGTAAATAGAAGCATATAAGCCCAACTATGTTTTAAAATGAACATCATGACCACATTGAAAGAGGAAGAAAAAGAACTAAGTAACTTCTGAATATAGTAATTTGCCTGTATATCCTGTCTAAAGAAAAAAAAGGTGCAAACAAATATTGAATTCTTCATAGTAGTTTTTTTCCATAGTGGTGTGGGAATAGCAATTCTAAACCTACTTTATGTATTATAGGATTGATCAAAGGAATAAATATATTAATTTGTTGGGAGCTAGGCTCCCCACTATATAAGGAAGGAGATATAAATATGGACAGTGGGGAGGTAAAGAAGAACCCTGTAAACCGGTACTGGAACTGGTATTGGTTAAACTTATGATTTCTGACATCTTTCCTAACTTTTCATTGAAGGGGCTTAGGAGCAAGGACACAAATTTAGCGCATATGATACCATTCCCTACTAACTAATTAATAGCAATTGGTACTCTTTGAGCAATGGGTGACTCAAGCTTGGGGTAGGGAAGGTCCAAGATGAGCCCAAATCATCATATTGTTCCAGACAGTAAGGAAGTGCTAATAAGAAAAAAAAGAGTGGCATGTCAAAAACACTCAAAAGCTGGCTTGAAATGTTCACTGTCCAAAACCAGGTCATTTAGTGCATCAAAATATATAAGAACAGTAATAGATTATTAGCTATTAAAATATGAAGAGTCTTTAGAGGTGTACAGGTAAGTAAATAAAAGAATAAATAAACAGGAGAGAAGGGAGTATTCTTTCTTACAGTAGAATACCAACTAGTAAAGAAGTTAGAAGGAATAATGGAGTTACAAAATTACCATATTTTAACCATCACAGTGAAGTTTTATTCAGGCAAGAATCATCAATGAAAAAAAAAAAAGCATCATCAATGGGTGCTACATCTAGGGAGGGAAAGTCTGAAGAGAAACGAAGTGTTTACCCAAAGTATCCTCCACCGTTACTTATTAATTACAACAGGAAAAGTAATAACGATCCAGTGGAGAAATGAGAAAACACCTTCACAAAGCAGTCACAGTTAACATCACCAGTAAGGTGTAAGTGGACATCATGTGTCTCCCGATGGGACGCCTTGAGAAGGACACAATGCCATTCATCTAGCATTGCAGGCAAAATGCACTGAACTTATCATGAGGACACATCAAAGAAACACAAATTGAAGATCATTGTATAAAATAACTGTTTCCTTCCAAAATGCCCATGTCATGAAAGACAAAGAAAGGCTGAGACATGGCAACTAAATGAAATAAGTAATCCTTCATTGGATCCTGGCCCAGACAAAAATTGTTTATAAAGGAAGTTATTAGGACAATTGAGATGAAATGTGGACTACATATTAAATTCAAATTCCTTATTAAATTTCTTGATTTTAATAATTATACTATGTTTATGTAAGAGAATATCCTTGTTTATAAAGGGTAAAGGGGCATGGTGTATATAATCTACTCTTGAGTGGTTTAGAAGAAAAAATATATATGCACAAACATATTTTATATATGTACACACACATATGCAGAGAGAATTATAAAGCAAATTAGTAAAATATTAAAAATTGGTTAATCTAGGTATACAAGAATTTAACCATTCCTGCAAATTTTCTGTAAGTTTAAAACTAAATTCTGAAATTAAAAATTTATTTTAAATTATCTGTAAATAAAAATTTTTAAATTAATTTGAAAAAAAGAAATAAATGGGCATTGGCATTATACTTATTTAGTTAAACTAACAGAAGTTGAGATGTGGACTCACTCAAAATTCTGCTCCTTTACACAAGGGCCCCAGTGTGTTCCAACAAGAGTATAGTACTGGGCTTCCCTGGTGGCGCAGTGGTTGCGCGTCCGCCTGCCGATGCAGGGGAACCGGGTTCGCGCCCCGGTCTGGGAGGATCCCACATGCCGCGGAGCGGCTGGGCCCGTGAGCCATGGCCGCTGGGCCTGCGCGTCCG
Source organism: Physeter macrocephalus (assembly GCF_002837175.3). Classification (NCBI taxonomy): domain Eukaryota; kingdom Metazoa; phylum Chordata; class Mammalia; order Artiodactyla; family Physeteridae; genus Physeter; species Physeter macrocephalus. The sequence continues at coordinate 62,702,415 of NC_041228.1, read as the reverse complement.
GAGCCTGTGCCCCGCAACGGGAGAGGCCGCAGCAGAGGGAGGCCCGCATACCGAAAAAAAAAAAAAAAAAAAAAAAGAGTATAGTACTTAGGTAAGATGAGAGAACTTGGAACACGGTAGATTTACCATAAATATTATTTATCTCCCTTAACGTCCCTCTTCCTATGTTTTCTTTTTTTTTATAATATAGTAATCACACTATATTGACAGTTTTTTTCTTTTTTAAAATAATTTTATATTTATTTATTTATTTGGCTGTGTCGGGTCTTAGTTGCAGCACGCGGGATCTTCATTGTGGCATGTGGGATGTTTTTGTTGTGGTGCACGGGCTCTTCGTTGCGGTGCACAGGCTCCAGAGACCGCGGGCTCAGTAGTTGCGGTAGGCTCTCTAGTTGTGACGTGCGGGCTCCAGAGAGTGCAGGCTCAGTAGTTGCGGCATGTGGGCTTAGTTGCCCCGCGGCATGTGGGATTTTAGTTCCCTGACCAGGGATCGAACCCACGTCCCTTGCATTGGAAGACAGATTCTTAACCACTGGACCACCAGGGAAGTCCCATGTTTTCTTTTATAAACTACTCAAAGATGGAAATTTCCAGTGCTTTAGAGTGGAAATCAGAGCCTCTAGGCTACTTTTTTTTTTCTATCTTCATTTTCATAATTTGGCTGTGTCGGGTCTTAGTTGCAGCACGCGGGATCTTCATTGTGGCATGTGGGATGTTTTTGTTGTGGTGCACGGGCTCTTCGTTGCGGTGCACAGGCTCCAGAGACCGCGGGCTCAGTAGTTGCGGTAGGCTCTCTAGTTGTGACGTGCGGGCTCCAGAGAGTGCAGGCTCAGTAGTTGCGGCATGTGGGCTTAGTTGCCCCGCGGCATGTGGGATTTTAGTTCCCTGACCAGGGATCGAACCCACGTCCCTTGCATTGGAAGACAGATTCTTAACCACTGGACCACCAGGGAAGTCCCATGTTTTCTTTTATAAACTACTCAAAGATGGAAATTTCCAGTGCTTTAGAGTGGAAATCAGAGCCTCTAGGCTACTTTTTTTTTTCTATCTTCATTTTCATATATATATATTTTTTTTTTCTTTTTTTTAACTTTTGACCCCCTTCATCTATTTCTCTTACCCTCCACCCCCGGGCTCTGGTAACTACCAATCTGCTCAGTGTTTCTATAAGGTTGGTTTTTGTTTTTGTTTAGATTCCACATGTAAGAGAGATCATATCTATCATATTTGGCTTTCTCTGTCTGACTTATTTCACTTAGCATAATGCCCTCCAAGTCCATCCATGTTTTCACAAATGGCAAGATTTCCTTCTTTGTTATAGAAAAATAATATTCCGTTGTATACATATATGTGTGTGTGTATGTGGGGGGGTACATATATATATCTTACATCTTCTTTATCCATTCATTCATTGACAGACACTTAGACTGTTTCCATGTCTTGAGTATTTATTGTAAATAGTGCTGCCATGAGCATTGGGGATCATATATCTTTTCAAGTTAGTATTTTTGTTTTCTTCAGATAAATACCCAGAAGTGAAACTGCTGGATCATACAGTAGTTCTATTTTTAATTTTTTGAGGACCCTCCATACTGTTTTCTATAGAAGCTGCACCAATTTACATTCCCATCAACAGGGCGCAAGGTTTCCCTTTTTTCTATATTCTCTCCAACATACTTGTTATTTTTTGTCATTTTGGTAATAGCCCTTCTAACAGATCTGAGGTGATATCTCATTGTGGTTTTGATTTGCTTTTCCCTCTGATTGATGGTGCTGAGCATCTTTTCATGTACCTGCTGGCAATCTGTATGTCTTCCATAGAACAATGTCTATGCAGATCTTCTGCCCATTTTTCAATTGGATTGTTTGTTTTTCAGGCCTCTTTTTTATGTCAGTGGCCTTTGTCTGTCACCAATCACTACTGCTTGTACTGCTGTGCCAGCTCCAGGGTCTGGCCAGCGCCTGTCAGCCACTGGGTGGGCTTCAGATCATGACTGGGTCATGACCAAGTGGGCAGAGCTCTCTGCCACTGGACTAGTCCAGGTGCACAGAACCCTCGCTCTAGTTGGTTTGCTGATGGAAGCCAGGAACCATTGATCCCAGACCTGGATCTATCACGCATCTGACCTCAGGCTTTATCATCCTCACCTGCCGAGTGAGAGGTTTGGACTGGATCATCTCTAAAGGCCATGGCTTGATGAAACAGGAAAACCTAAAACATGATTTACCCTCTTAAAGAATTCTATTACTTTCTAATTTTATCTTGGGTGTTTTATGTTCTTAGAGCATAGAGAGTCTATATAATGTGAGTCAAAAATTAGACATGAACCCAAACCCTCACTTTCCATTTTATTTTATTTTATTTTATTTTATTATTATTATTTTTTGTGGTATGCGGGCCTCCCTCTGCTGCGGCCTCTCCCGTTGCGGAGCACAGGCTCCGGACGCGCAGGCTCAGCGGCCATGGCTCACGGGCCCAGCCGCTCCGCGGCACGTGGGATCCCCCCAGACCGGGGCGCGAACCCGGTTCCCCTGCATCGGCAGGCGGACGCGCAACCACTGCGCCACCAGGGAAGCCCATCCGTTTTAAATTAAATTTTTGTTCACAGAAAATAGTGGAATATTAGGAATGTAAAAGAAATCCTTCAAGTTGACAACCCACTGGGTACAAGACAGCTGAAATGTATAGGACAGAAGCCATTTCTTCTTCTTTTTGTTAAAAGTAAGTTAATGTGGTTAACTCATGACTGTTTAAGTGGGATAATTTGCTCAGAGGGAAAAAAAGTGGTCATCTTTGAATTTTTAAAGGAAAATTATAAGGCAATGTAAGTCTGTGAGCATCTCAGCTTCTGATTGTCCCTGATCAAGCTCTTATATGCTATGCCCTCCACCCAGACACACCTCTTCATCTCTCTCAGAAGAGTACTGTCTGATGATCTTTGTTCCCTAATAACTGAGCAAGAATAGATGTGATTCTCCATTCATTCAAAATATCTGCCCTGAGTTCTATTCTGTGCCAGGTGCTGTGCATGGAGGATATAAATAGAAAACACTTCCCTGGCTGCAGGGCCTTCACAGGCTTGTCAGTCCAGAAATTAGAGGATAAAAGGTGAATCAAGCAAAGATCAAATGGGAAAGAGTGGCTTCATGCCCTAACACTACCTAACAATAAAAATCTCTCAAAGAACAACAGGTGAAAAATGAAAACAAAAACACAAAGGGTACAAAAAAAATGCCAGTGACAAGAATAAAGAGATTGTTCATTTCTACTTGCAGCACGGTGACTCAAAATCAAACATGGACACTTGCATGGTGTCCATTGTCTATTGTTTTAACCAAAAAAAACAACTTCAGAAAGTGTTAACCAAGTACAAATAAGTTAATGAGAAACTTTAAAAGTTTTTAGCTGTAAGTTATTATTACTGTGTCAGTCAGGGTCCCAGCAGAAAACATGACACATTTAAATTAGGATAATTTAAAGAGCCTTTAGTAAAGAAAGAGTTTACCGAGGCCCAGGTGTGGGGAAACCATGAAGATTAGTGCAGGACCCCAGGGCTAGGAGCAGGGGAGCTCCATTATTGCTTTAGGTCAAGGGTAGGGGACCATGTACAGGAACTGGGAGGTAGAGGGTCTCTCTGACGGAAGCTGACATCCCCTACATCCTTTATGCAGCTAGACTAGCCAGAAGTAACCCCACAGGGAGGGACTTCACTCTGTTTCCTCCCTCAGATCTCCTGCTGGGGTGCCCGCTGGCTGAACCCAGTGGAACCAGAAGGCACGGAAGCAAGCTGTCTTCATCCTTACAGGTCAGCCCCCAGGGCACAGAGCCGGGCAGAGAAGGGAAGGGTGAGTGGAAGATGTCCAGAACAACTCCATGACAGGAAACTGAACATCAGCATTCACAAAGACATCAGATCACCTTCCCAGCCGATGTTTGACAAAATCCTAGAACAGGTCACTTAATTCAGGTTACTGAATGTGGATGACACACCTTGACAGTGCATCCACCAAAAATTGTGCCATGTATTAGGGACACCTTTTCCAAATTAGTAAGGCAGTGTAATTTAAACAAAAAGGATGTTCTGCATGTGAGAAAATCTACTTCCTTACTAACCATAAGCAGGAAGCTGTCCTGAATATTTTTTGGTACTGTATGATCAATAACAAAGACCAGGAAAGCCTTACTAAGAAAGTCAGGCTATTCTTGGAGCAGGCTGTGCTAAATCATGAAGGGCAAATTATGAATTTGCCTTTGTCATCCTTCCCCTTTTCTTTCAGCAATCCCCCATCTCCTTTCCTACATGGCTGTTTGTGTGCTTGTTGTTTATTAGAACTTATTATCTCCATGGCCTTTTTGGGGAGGTGAGCACATTTCCTGATCCACTCATCCTTTGGGGATTTTCTACAGGAAAAGATTTTGTTCTAATTTAATGGAAGAACCGGTTCCCTGCACCAGTTCAATCCTTAATAAGCCCCCAGGAACAACAGCACAGAATCAGAGGGTTCAAACAACATCTTTTGACTTCTTTTTTTTTTTTTTGAGATAAGCACTGTTATTTTTCCCATTTTAAGGAGTATCCACTGTCTATAACCATGCATTCTATTTTTATTTTACTTTTAAAATTTTATCAAAGTATAGTTGATTTACAATGTTGTGTTAATTTCTTCTGTAGAACAAAGTGACTCAGTTATACATATATATATTCTTTTCCATTATGGTTTGTCACAGGATATTGAATATAGTTCCCTGTGCTATATATACAGTAGGATACCTCGTTGTTGATCTGTCCTATATATAATAGTTTGCCTCTGCTAATTCCAAACTCCAATCCTCCCCTCCTCTCTTCCTCCCTCCCCCTTAGCAACCACGTTTGTTCTCTATATATGTGAATCTGTTTTTACTTTGTAGATATGTTGATTTGTGTTGTATCTTAGATTCTGCATAAAAGTGATAAATGGTCTTTGTCTTTCTCTTTCTGACTTACTTCGCATAGTATGATAATCTCTAGGTCCATCCTTGTTGACGCAAATGGCATTATTTCATTCTTTTTGATGGCTGAGTAATATTCCATTGTATATATGTACCACATCTTTATCCATTCATCTGTCGATAGACATTTAGGTTGTTTCCATGTCTTGGCTATTGTAAACAGTGCTTCTGTGAACACTGGAGTGCATTTATTTTGAATTATAGCTTTGTCTGGGTATATGCCCAGGAGTGGGATTGCTGGATCATATGGTAGTTCTATTTTTAGTTTTCTGAGGAACTTCAATACTGTTTTTCATAGTGGCTGCACCAATATACATGGATCATATGGTAGTTCTATTTTTAGTTTTCTGAGGAACCTCCATACTGTTTTTCATAGTGGCTGCACCAATATACATTCCCGTCAACAGTGTAAGAGGGTTCCCTTTTCTCCATACCCTCTCCAGCATTTGTTATTTGTAGACTTTTTAATGATGGCCATTCTGACTGGTGTGATGTCGTACCTCATTGTAGTTTTGATTTTGACCACGCATTCTAAAACACCCACTATTGCTTATATATCATGGCTTAAACTAAATCTAGATTTATTAGTTGTAATTTACCATTTGACCTCTTTACACAGCCAAAGAGGCATGGCGGACCCTGCCTCTCACACTGTGTTTCTGGCCCCATGACTTATGGGTGAGCCCAGAGGCCGACCCAGGAGCCTTTCTCCACTGGAAACAGTAGAAAGACTCAGCATGGAGTGACTGAAGGATGGAAGAAGATCTCACTGGATCAAGTTGCTTGCCTCATTTTGAAAGTTGGGTAAAGCATGGTGCCCAGAAACACAATCTTTGTGGACAAGACACAAGAGAAAAGCTATTCTTCTACCTGAGTCCAGTGACAGGCAACTGGTAAATAAATGCTGGGTGTACTGGTCAGGTGGCTGGCTTTGCATCCTGGCTCAGCCGCGAACTGTGTGATTTATGCCTCCATTTTCCACCCTAAAATACGGCTGATCATAATATTTACCAGCTCGGGTGATGGTGAGGATTACCAGCACAATGTATGTAAAGTGCCAGTGCCTGAGATGCAGTAATCTCTCCACAAATGATGGCTATGAGGATGATAATCAAGATAATTCAATCAACCAATGTATCGAGTCAGATCCAAGTCCAGGTTAATTTAAATCTCAGGTATGTTTCCCATTTGCTCTCTTGTTTCTATTCTCAGGCTGGTACCTAGGCCAGGCTTAGATCTCTCTCTCTGCTTAACTGGTCTTCCTGCTTCTAGGCTTGTCGCCTCTTACCTTTCCGTCACTCTGCAGCCTCAGATTCTTTGTCCTCACCCCTTCCCACCTATCACATCTCTCTGTATAGTTCTACTTCTCCATCTTTCAAACCACTCCTCTAGGTCTTTTTCTTGCTTGCTTGCTTGCTTGTGAGATACAGCAGGCATGCAAAAAAATGTACAAAATCTGTTCACAGTTTAAGGAATGATCATAAACTACTCCCTAGGTTAAGAAAGTCAACACTGTTGCTCTCCAGAACCTTCTCCACTCCTGTGTGCCCTTCCTTGGTTACAAAACCAGCCCTCTCTCCAAGAAGTAACCACTATCCTGATTTCTGTGATAATGTCTTTGCTTTTCTTTTTAGTTTTACCACCTATGTATGATGAATCACTAGATGATATAGCTCACTTTAGTGAATCCAAGAAGTTCTCTTTTATATAGTTGAGCATATCTGAAGTGGAGACATGCTTATGATGATGGCTTGTCAAGGTTTAATTGGCAGCACGTTTTTTCTTTCCTAGAAGAAGTATAAAATATAAATACAATAATATAAAATAATGGTGTGTTTTACAATCAGTGGCACCTTAGAGTTGATGTAGACTACTTTTGCTTGTTTTTGAACCATATGAATGAAATTATACTGCATGTGTTCTTTTACCTCTTTTTTCTTTTTTGGATCAGCAGGATGTTTGTGAGATCCTTTCACTGTTACTGCAAGCAGTTGTAGCTTGTTCATGTTGTCTACTACAAACAACAACGCTGCCATGAACAGTCTTGTGCCTGTGCCCTGGGCTCACAGGGGTTGCAACACTAGGAAAAGGCACCATAATTTCTCTCTCAACCGCTGCAATTTTTTTTTTTTTCTTTCTTTGCCTGCCCCGCACTGCTTGAGGGGATCTTAGTTCCCCGACCAGGGATTGAACTCAGGCCACGCGGCAGTGAAAGTGCGGAGTCCTAACCACTGGACCGCCAGGGAATTCCCTCAACTACTGCAGTACTAGCCAAACATAAGCTTAACCTTAATCCCAGCTAGAGCAATGTGTTTGAAACACAAATCTGATCATCTTATTCTCCTGCTTAGAACGTTTTAATGGTTGCCCACTGTTCTCAAACTAAAGATTGACATTTCTTTTTTTTTTTTTTTTTGCGGTACGCGGGCCTCTCACTGCTGTGGCCTCTCCCGTTGCGGAGCACACGCTCCGGACACGCAGGTGCAGCGGCCATGGCTCACGGGCCCAGCCGCTCCACGGCATGTGGGATCTTCCCAGACCGGGGCACGAACCCGTGTCCCCTGCATCGGCAGGCGGACTCTCAACCACTGCACCACCAGGGAAGCCCAAGATTGACATTTCTGATACAGCTTTCAAGCCCTTCAAACCCAGTGCTAGCTCTCACCATCATTCTTATACATTTTTCCTCTATGCTCTACAGCTACAGGGGTCTTCTTTCAGTTTTTTAAACAAGCCTCCCCCAGGCCACTCCTACCCACCCCACCCCAGCTGGTTAAGTCCACCCATCCATCAATCTAAGCTCTCACCTCAACTCTTCAAATAGAATATGTATTAGATAGGACATGGATCTGCTGCTGAAACCGAGACTCTGGTGACATTAATGTGATAGAAGTTTATTTTTCGCTCAAAATACACTGTGTGCCTAAGTAGCTGAGGACTCGTCTGGAGGCTCTGTTCTGTCGGGAGCCCAGGATCCTTCTGCCTTGGTGCGTTGACATCTCTAGATTGTTGCTTACCAGCCTGCTCTAAGATGATTCACCACCATCTCACATTCCAGCCGGCGGAAGGGAGAAGGAGGGAAGGGAGGGCACAATCACTGCTTTTAAGTGTATGACTCAGGAGTTCCAATTATTACTTTTACTCACCTCTTACTGATCAGAAGTTGGTCACGTGGCCACACCTAGCTGTAAGGGAAGGTGGGAAAAGTAGCCTTTATTTTGGTTGCCATATGCCTGGCAGTGAACCTGGAGATCTGCTCCTATAGATGGAGTGAATGGATATGGGGACACCTAGTGGTCCCTGTGGCATAACACCCAACCCTGACTGCATTAATTAGTCAGGGTTAATGTATACACTACATTAATTAGTGTAGTTATTTGATAGATGTCTATCTATCCCACCAGACTGTGATCTCTACAAGAGCAGGGACCGTGTCTATTTTTGCTGACCATTGTGTACTCATCATCTATCCCCATGCCTGACACATAGTACGACCTTAATAAATATTTGTTGAATGCATGCATGAATGAAGAGATTGGGTCTCTGACTACCTCTTGTTATTTCTGGTGTCACACTTGACACTCCAGCCAGACCAAACCACTTGTGGTTGCCTTAATTCATTCTCTATTAAAAAAAAATTTTTTTTTTTTTTGCTAATCTGAAAAGCAAAAATAGTCATCTCACTGTTGAACTTTCTTTGATTTTTGAGATTACACACATTTTCACATATTTCCATTAATACTTCTTGTTTTGAGATTTGATATGACCAATTCTAACAGCATCCTTTGAAGTACACTAAGAGCTTAACACAGTAGATTTTAGTCAAAGTTAGGCAGCATACTCAGGCACTTGCTTGATGAGGAGTAAAATATAATGCTTGGATTAGGGCTTTCATGCAAGTCTACCTGAATGCTATTTCTTAAACCTGAGCTTTCCACAAGAGTTGAGAAGCAAAGAGTTAAAGGTTACATTCCCTGTTTAGAACCTGGGAGGTTGGTGTGATGTTGTGATTTATAATAAAAAATCTGTATATGGTCTTCCTCTCATTTCTGGCACAGAGCCCCTAAAATCCTTGGCATTTCCTAAGTGTTAAGAGCAATTAAGGTGCCTTGATACTCAGAACAAGCCCCTTTCAACCACACCTGAGTTTATGTTAATGAGGTGACTTTTGGAAAGGATCGAAGGTTAGGGGCTTGTTGCCAGGGGAATGTGATTGGAGGGTTGGAAATTTCAGTCCCACCCCCCAACCGCCAGGGATGGGAGAGCGGAGAGGGGCTGGAGGTTGGCCAATGGCCAATGATTTAATCAATCAGGCGTGCGTAAAGAAGCCGCCATAAAAACGCCGAAGAGAGGGGTTCAGAGAGCTTCCAGGTTGGCGAACCAGGATGCAGCTACATTCCGGGCCCTGCACTCCACGGGGACAGACGCTCTTGCATTGGGGACCTCACCCTATGTATCTCTTCATCTGGCTGTTCATTCGTATCCTTTTAATATCCTTTGTTATAAACTGGTAATCTAGTAAGTAGACTGGTTTCCTGAGTTCCGTGGGCCATCTAGCAAATCACTCAAACCTGAGGTGGAGCTTGTGGGAACTTCCGATTTACAGCCAGTTGATCGGAAGCATAGATAACAAGCCGGACTTACGACTGGCATCTGAAGCGGGTGAGTCTGGTGGGCCTTGGCTACTAACCTGTGGCATCTGAGGCCATCTCCAGGTAGATAGTGTCAGAACTGAGTTAAATCGGTGGGACACCTGGTCAGTGTCCTCTGGGAATTAAGTTAATTTCCTGATGGTGTGGGAAAAAAAACACACCCATTGGAGAAGGTGTTTTAAATTGCTCTTTAAGGGAATATCCATGAGGTTCAGCAGTCAGTAAAGATTAATGTTGTATTGATAACTGAATAAGTCTGATTAAGGCACGGTGGTAAGGATGGCCAGCTCGCCCACAATTACCCAACCACACCACCTACTACCAGATATTTTCCTTTTTTAAGACACAATAGGAGTATAGACACACAGGGATTGGAAAGTGTGGGATTAGAGCACCAGAGGGAAACTGTGCTTGAAAACGAGAGAAGCGCGAAAGAGCTGCAGATCCAGCCTCTGGTCGAGTTCGCACTTGTCACGAGGACCTATTCAGGTCACAGCAGCAGTGATTACCAAAGGAGGCAGACAAAAGACAAGTACAAGAAAGAGCTGAAACACCTAGCTCTGTGCTGACTGCCTTCGCGTCTGCATGTCTCCGACAGTCCATGCATGGGTGGCCGCCATGATGCTGTGTCAGTTCCAGGCCACAGCCACCAGCCGCTGCAGCGCAAAAATAAACAGAGGAGAAGGCCGGCTTGGAGCTGCAATGGGGAGGCCGGCTCTTCTGGGGCTCAGCAGGCTTTTTGCCTGACGCTGATTCTCCCAGCTCTCTGGGTGACCCCACCACTCAGGGGGAGGCGGGAGTTCATGTCAGCAGAGTGGAACAGACTCCTTGTCCCTTCAAAGTTGAGAATGCTACTTTCTAGACCCTTCCATCTCTCCATATAAATAAACCAAGTCTGGAGAGTCTCCAAGTCACCTCTGTTAAACAAGACAGGGCTTCCCTGGTGGCGCAGCGGTTGGGAATCTGCCTGCCAATGCAGGGGACACGGGTTCGAGCCCTGGTCTGGGAAGATCCCACATGCCGCGGAGCAACTAGGCCCGTGAGCCACAACTACTGAGCCTGCGCGCCGCAACAAGAGAGGCCGCGACAGTGAGAGGCCCGCGCACCGCGATGATGAGTGGCCCCCGCTCTCCGCAACCGGAGGAAGCCCTCGCACAGCAAAGAAGACCCAACACAGCCAAAAATAAATAAATAAATTTTTATATATTAAAAAAAACACAGAATTTAAGCTTCTCCTGAGAGCTTTCTGGTAACCTGATTTCCATTCCAGTGAAGAAGTAAAGGTACGCCCACCAGTGTCGTGGTGACAAAGCAGAAAAAGAATATGAGAAGCTGCCTGTGGACACAAGTTTCAGTGGTTACCTCACACACATGGATTTCCTGTTTCTTAGTAAAATAGATATGAATAATGTCACATTGAAAATTCACAAAGTTCCACGTGTTTGGTTTCATCCTCACCTTCTTTGTTGACGAAGTAAAGTAAGAATTTTCTATCCAAAAAAAAAAGTATAAAAAATATTAAATACTTTAATATGGACACACTGAATGAAGCTATAGGAAAAAAATGGAAATATGTGAGGGTGGTGAGATTTAGGGGTTTTTTTTTCTTTTTCTTTTTTTTTTTTGTGGTACTCGGGCCTCTCACTGCTGTGGCCTCTCCCGTTGCGGAGCACAGGCTCCGGACGCGCAGGCTCAGCGGCCACGGCTCACGGGCCCAGCCGCTCCGCGGCATGTGGGATCTTCCCGGACTGGGGCACGAACCCGTGTCCCCTGCATCGGCAGGCGGACTCTCAACCACTGCGCCACCAGGGAAGCCCGGATTTAGGTTTTATTATCGTTATTTTAACACTTTTTTTATATTGTTTCTAATGAAGCTAAATCACAGCACCATTACCATCTCGCAATGTCCTTTTAAAAATACACAAGACCTGGGAATTCCCTGGCAGTCCAGTGGTTGGAACTCGGGCGCTTTCACTGCTGGGGCCTGGGTTCAATCCCTGGCTGGGGAACTAAGATCCTGCAGGCCATGCGGCGCGGCCAAAAAAAAAAAGAAAAAATACAGAAGATCTCTATATATTTATGATATTCTGGGTAATAGAGAAAAGGAGACGGGCTGTTCTAAATATAAGCATGAATGTGGCCAGTGTGCGGAAGACACATTTTCCTGTATAAGATTCAATTATAATTCTGAAAGCCAAGAGAGGAAGCAATAATTCCAGGGAAAGGAAGTATAGGGCTTCTATTTCCTTAGTGTTCATGAGCAGGCATTGACATTACTGCTAATGAGAACAGCATGCTTTCAGACAGAAAGTACGTGCATACGTGCCAAGCTTCTGTGTGCAGATACCCAGCACAACTCCAGCAGTCGGGAACTCAGCAGTTTTGCTCCTGAGCCCCACTGAGAGTGACCTCTTAATAAATTGTTCAGTGACTGCTCAGAAATGCATTTGACTATAGATGCCCCAGTGCACACATATTTCCCGCTCGTCATGTTTAGGAAGCTTCTCCCTCGTAATGCCAAAATCTTCAGCAGGGTTCAATTTTACTCACTTCTCAATTCAAACGCCTGAGTTTTCAAGTTCAGCTACTGTCTGAGTAAAATTTACTCATACAGCTGTTTAGAGAGGCTGAATGTGCAGAAAAAGAAAAAGAAAAGGACTTGGTAATATAGTTGGGGAGAGAAGATTATTTCAGAGCAGGGAAGGAAATTTGGGTAGATGGACAATTTTGGCCAATCGGAGGATACCACGTGAACATGTACATGTGAGTGTGTGGGGGGGGGGGCAGATAAGAGGGGCTAAGAAAAGAAAGTAGACTTGTGACATAACTGCCTCTATTACAAGTTTATAAAAGCACTGGTGGCAGCCCTGCATAAGCCGATGTATCTGGAAGGCTGTAACTAGCTTCCTCCAATTTAGCCCAGTTTGCCCTGACTAGGCTGGTGCATTTCTGACCCTTCCTTTCCTGGTCTGATGGAGGCCTACCCCTCTGGTATTGGAAGGGACAAGGACGAAAAAGACAAAGGAAGGGGAAAATGCTCAGAGCTTATAGGCAGTGGCACCTGGAAACCAGGCACCCCTTTGGGGACATAGTTGAAGCTTCAAGCCCAGCTACAGAAGGAAAGAGTGGTTGGTCGTACCAGGGGCTCCAGATGCTACTAGAAAGGCACCTAGAAAGTGAGGCACCTGGGAATGATGGGAACTTCATTCATGGGATACTTACTTCTCTGACATCAATTGCATCAATAAGAGGGGTTGCAAATTCAGATCCCAAATCGGGCCAGATAGAGCCTGCTGCATGTACGATGTGGATTCAGCTTCTGAAATCTCACTTCTGTTTGTCCCCTAACCTACTCTCACTGGCTTTGTTTAGGTTTTCACAATTTCTTTCCTGGTCTAATCCATTTCTCGGGCTTTAGTCTCATCCATTTCTTTTTTTAAATGAAGATTTAAAAAAAATTTTATTTTGGCTGCACCGGGTCTTAGTTGTGGCACGCAGGATCTTTGTTGCAGCATGCGGACTTCTTAGTTGCAGCATGCATGCGGGCTCTAGTTCCCTGACCAGGGATTGAACCTGGGCCCCTGGCATAAGGAACGTGGAGTCTTACCCACTGGACACACCAGGGAAGTCCCTAGTCTCATCCATTTCTAATCCTCTAGTGACCTATCTAAAATAAAAAAATTGAAGCAAGTTATTGCTTTGTGCAAGAAATTCCACCTTCCCTACTACCTGTTGGGTAGAGTCAGCGTGGTTTGGCATGGCGCACAGCTCCGTATTCTGACTCCTGTCTACATATTCAGCCTGCTTCCTTATGTGCCTTTGTCGACTGAAAAAAAATGCACAACTTAAAAGTTGAGAATTATGTTTTATTCAGTGGCCTTACTGAGGACTATAGCCCAGGAGGGCAGCCTCCCAGATAGCTCTGAGAGACTGTTTACTTCAAAGAGGTAAGAGAAGAGCCACGATATGTAGGAGTTTTCATTGCCAAAAAAACCCCACAAACAACCACATAGTCAAACATCAAAAGATTATTGCTAATCACAAAAACCAGACATCTCAAGTTAATGATTTTAGTGCTTTTCCATGTATGGGAAGATGCAAGAGTTGGGCTCCTTGAAATTATTCCTTTGATATGTATCTTAACTATCTAGGGCCAGTGTCCTGTTCTCCATCCTGAATTTCCCTCAGGACACACAGCTGTGGGAGACTGTAGTGGCTGATGGCTTGATGTTGGGCAAATTTCGTTGTTTACACCTTCCTGCTCCTGTTTTATGCTCAGATACTGACCTGCCTGCAGTTCCTCTAAGGGTCGTGCTGTTTCATTCCTCTCTACCTTTTCTCTCACTGCTCCTATTATCTGGGATGAATGCCCTTGCCTTTCTGTATCAGGATGTGTTCAGTTCTAAGTAACACAAAACCCAATTCAAACTGGCTTAAATAATAAAGTAGGTTTATTGACCTATGCAAATAGTAGGGTAAGCTTCTGGGTTGGTCTGATCTAGTGGCTCAGTGATGTCACCAAGGACCCAGATTCCTCTTTTTCCATCTTCTATTGTTATGTCTTCATCTTAAGGCTAGCATTACAAGACAGCCGCTGACAACGCCTGGGCTACCTGCCTCTTTGGCCACATCCTAAATAGGGGTAGCGGTAGAGAAGAGAAGAAAATGAGGTAAACATATTTTAAAATCCTTGATCTGTACAATTAAGATATGTGCCCTTTATAATATCTAAGTTATAGCAATAAAGCATTTTTAAAAATTCTACATTACTCATTGATACATTCTTAATTGGATCTGTGTCTGTGTTTTGTTTTGTTTTTTTTAAAATTTATTTAGTCTATTTATTTTGGCTGCTTTTGTTCTCTGTTGCGGTGCGCGGGCTTCTCATTGCAATGGCTTCTCTTGTTGTGGAGCACGGGCTGTAGGCGCGCGGGCTTCAGCAGTTGTGGCTCGCGGGGTTGGTTGCCCCGCGGCATGTGGGATCCTCCCGGACCAGGGCTCAAACCCGTGTCCCCTGCATTGGCAGGCAGATTCTCAACCGCTGCGCCACCAGGGAAGCCCCTGTGTCTGTGTTTTTGATTAGATACTTCTGAGACCGAGCAGATGTAGCCTAATAAGACACAGTTACATGTGAATTTTATATATAAGTAATCATAATAAAATTACCTTTGCAGGCTTATCTCTAGCACTTCCCAGCATATACATTCCATTCCAGCCAAATTGGATTACTCATTCTTCCTTGAACATCCTGCCCTCACTTCTTTGTCTTTGCTCATATTCTCTTTATATTAATTTTTCATAAGTTAAATCACATTTTATTTTATTTTTTTGCGGTACGCGGGCCTCTCACTGTTGTGGCCTCTCCCGTTGCGGGGCACAGGCTCCGGACGCGCAGGCTCAGCGGCCGTGGCTCACGGGCCCAGCCGCTCCGCGGCATGTGGGAATCTTCCCGGACCGGGGCAAGAACCCGTGTCCCCTGCATCGGCAGGCGGACTCTCAACCACTGCGCCACCAGGGAAGCCCTTAAATCACATTTTAAATGAACCCAAAATCTTCCTTTTGAAAGGAATCAACTTGTCAGACCTTTTGCAAAATGAAAAATCTCAAATTCTCACTATACCATTTATTTTTTGGAAGAACCCAGATTTTCGTATGTTGAGCTTGTACAAAATGAAAATCTTGTTATCCAGAAATGTACACAAATAATAGCTAGTAAAAGTTAATAGCAGTAATAAAACCAGCTAAAAGCAATAATTCTGAGCGGCAGTGTAATGTCGAGGAACAAGCATAGACTTTGATGTCAGATGAATATGATTTTGATTAGTTTTTGCCACTTACCAGATGTGAATTCACCTAAGTCAGTTAGGTTCTTTTGGATAAATAGCAGTAGCTTCCAAAAATCACTGATAGTAATGGGTCTGTGTCTCCTTTCAGCTTTTCTGTCAGTTTATAATGATAGCAAGTTTTAGTCCAATTTCAGTCACACAGAGATATTTATTAATAAGTGGGCCCCAAAGAGTCATTTATACATTCTTTGCTCTGTGCCCCCTGTTCTTTTAGGTCTTCCAACAGCATCTTGTGGTAAGTGCGACAACCGTCTAGGGACAGGATCCAGTTCATTGGCTAACTGAAGTCAGATGACCAAAAATCTTCTTAATTGGTGAGTAAATTTGGGACTCTTCGTTCAGGAACCATGCACCATTTCTAAGGGTATGGATACCAGGGCTTGCTGGATTTCTATTGCCTGGTCACACATGGATGGAAAAGCCTGTGAACTAGTTCTTGAACCACTAGTTTCACCACTGAAAAACCATTTATAACCCCACTTTGCTAGTAAGTCACATTCTGTAATTGATCAGAGAAAACCATTGCAGAAGCTCTGATAGTCTCTATATTGGAGCGTATCCTTTTGCTGCCATGTTAGCTTATCACCCTGAGTTCATATGCCTAATAGGGCAATCCATTGCTTCTTGGGTATAGTGAAAACGAACGCTCGTACTTTACCCCATTTATGCTGAAGCATTTGAAAGTAAATTATAGACAAAACAACAGTGTTGGTAAGTTACTTTTCCTCTCAGAACTTGAGACCCTGAGATGGGTATCGTATTTTCTTTTTTTTTTTTAATTAATTAATTTATTTAGGCTGCACCAGGTTTTAGTTGCGGTACATGGGATCTTCCTTGCGGCATGTTTAGTTGCGGCATGCGGGATATTTAGTTGAGGCATGAGGGCTTCGTAGTTGCGGCGTGAGGGCTTCTTAGTTGCGGCATGCGTGTGGGATCTAGTTCCCCAACCAGGCGTCGAACCTGGGCCCCCTGCATTGGGAGCACAGAGTCTTACCCACTGGACCAGCAGGGAAGTTCCTCGTATTTTCTTTCTCATCACTTCTACCATCCCAAACATCTGATGAGCTCTGATAGTTTGCACGGCTCTGGATAGGTGCTACACGTGATATTAAGATTAGGAATAGAGGAACTTGGACTTTTGTAACCTCTTGGCCAGGGTAATGTCCTCATTTTACATTGTGCTGTGTAACGCTGTGTTGAGAGTGTTCCAGTCTCTGCCCCACCACACCTAATTTTGACAGGAAGAGCGGTATAGATACATGAATCATAATACTAAAGTATAATTTTCAAAAGGTTTAGAGACATGGATTTTATGCAAATGTAAAATAAATATGTCAGAGGTTTTATTCAACTCATTCATTAATGGGAGAACAAGTAAGATGTTGTAACCAGTTTAAAGGGAATTTGAAGAGCCGACATGCATAGGTAATCAGGAATGCTGAAATGAATTTACTACTGGATCCAAATCTGGCTAATATCCTATAGGCCAATAAAATGAAATATTTGGGGGTCATCCTTTTTATAGGATGGAAATCAATTTTATCTCTATTGGCAAAATTCGTTTGCATTGCTGCAGACAAGAACGTATGCCTCATTACATCTTAACTTTTTACTTCTACAGAGTTGAAAGAAAGCCTAGTCAATAGATAGACACCCATATAGAATCAATAACTGGGGAGGCTCTATACAGTGTTTAAAAATATGCCCACAAATTCTTTGATATTCTTTGCCTCAAGAGGTGGAGCTTAATTCCTCTCCGTTGAGTGTGGGCTGGATTTGATGACTCACTTCTAAACAACAAGATGGTAGAAATGATAGTGTGTGATTTCTGAAATCAGGACATAAAATACATTGTAGCTTCCTTCTTCCTCTTCTTCTTTTCCCCTCTCTTCTCTTCCTTGTCCTCCACCTCCTCCTCTTCCTTTTCTTGTCTCCTCCTCCTTCTTCACAGCATTATTTAGATATAATTTTATAATTCACACATTATACAATTAATCTATTTAAAGTATCCAGTTCAGTGGTTTATAGCATATTCAGAGTTGTGCAGTCAATACCACAATGAATTTTATTTTATGTTTTTTTTTTTAATTTTTAAAAATTTATTTATTTTTGGCTGCATTGGGTCTTTGCTGCTGCACGCGCGGGCTTTCTCTAGTTGCGGCGAGCGGGGGCTACTCTTATTTGTGGTGCATGGGCTTCTCATCACGGTGGCTTCTCTTTGGTGCAGAGCACGGGCTCTAGGCATGCGGGCTTCAGTAGTTGTGGTGCACGGGCTCAGTAGTTGTGGCTCGCGGGCTCTAGAGTTCAGGCTCAGTAGTTGTGGTGCACGGGCTTAGTTGCTCCACGGCATGTGGCATCTTCCTGGCGATCCAGGAAGATGGATCCAGGTGACGGACCTTAAAATAGGGGAAATTACCCTGGATTGTCCCCGTGGGTCTAATTTAGTCACAGAAGCCCGTAAAAGCAGAGGACCTTCTCTGGCTAGAGGCAGAAGAGATACAGCAGAACAAGGAGTCAGAGGGACACCAAGCCTGGGAAGGATTTCTGCACCACCGCTGACCCTGACTGAGAGGTAGGGGCCACATGACCCTGTGCAAGAACTGGAGAGAGGCTCTGGGAGGTTGAAAGGTGATGCTGGCTGACAGCTAGTAAGGAAACGGGGATCTAATAAGCCCAGAAGTGGATTTTCCCCCAGAGCTTGCAGGTGAGATCTCAGGCTGGTTGACAACTTGATTTTGGCCTTGTGAGACCCAGAGAAGGGAACCTGCTGAGCCCACTGGACTCCTGACTTACAGAACTGTGAGGGAATAAATGTGTGGTACTTGAGCAGTGGACTTCTTTGTGTTAAGCCACTGGAATTTTGGGACTACTTGTAACTGCCTCCTAGCTTATCCTAACTAATGTACTAGTTCTGTAAATGTAAATATTTACCAATCGGGAGAAAATAGTTTAAGCCCCCAAATGCCATCTACTTTTTTCTCCTATGAAAACATTACAACGAAAACAAAAACAAATGAAAATGGAAGTGTGTGGGAAAGGTTCTTGGCAGAAATACATGGAAATCAGTCAGTACGTATTCATCGTTTCAATTCATTCAATGTATATTGAATATCTGTAAAAATATATTGGGCTGTGGCAGCACTGGATACAGAGATATATTGTGTAGTCCTTACTTTTGACGAGCTTGTGGCTGGATGGTGAGGTGTAGAGGCAAGTGTAAACTGATATCTATACCATGTTTAGAGATGAGAGAGAGGCATAAATCGTGATGGAGTGACGCAGGTCACGTGCCATCACATTTAGAGAAGAGAAACTCTTCAGGGTTGAGGCTGTCAGCAGGTTCATGGGTGTACACGGGGAATATGCTCTTGGCTCCTGCTTGCCACCTCTACTTCTTTCTCCCTCTCTCTCCTGTTTTTGTTTATTCCTGGGTTCAATACTGTCATCCTATCATCACAGAATTCTGGAGTCTTAAAGGAACTTAGAGTTTATCTACTTACAGATGAAGAAACAAAACCAGAGAAGTTAAGTGTGTCATCACAGCTAACTTCAGTAGAGGTACAGTGAAAAAGATTGATCATTTGGTGGCCATTAATATAATAATATTACGTGAATAATAATATTGATTACTAATTATAAAAATTACTTTTACTGGTAATTGGTAATTTCAGTCCAAAAAATCACTAGTTTCTTAAATATTTTCCATCCCTAAAGATGGGGGAGCATGGGTGCTTGTGGGTCATGCACTCATAGGCTTGCTTAGTAGATGCCTGTAAAATTCTTCATTATGACTATTTCAAAACTTTCTGTTCTCCTCCAGCCCGACCCAAACCCCATGCTGTGATTCAAAATCACTGGGGTCCCAGCAAAAAAAGATAATACTCTCAAACCAACTTTGAGAGTTTAATAAGAGGATTTTTATAAAGGTAAGTACAAGATTTAAGAAAACCAGTGGGGGATAGTGCAGTATCTCAAGAGGTAGCGACAGCAGGGGAGGTATTACCACCTTAGTCCTGAAGGTACAACAGCGGGGAATGGTTATCAGAACATTGGGAGGGTAGTTACATGGAGAAGCAGCCTGGCGACATTTGTGGCCTCGGGTGCAGGTACATGGCCAACTCATGGTAACTGGCAGGGAGGGAGCTAGGGGAAATACAACCAACGTCAATCTACTCCATCCCTTCATCTCCTGTCAAGGTCTCCCATTGGCTGATCACATCGTGATGTGGAGGCAAGGGTGTCATTGACAGAGTTCATACGTTCAGCCTCCCAGGCTCAGAGTAGGGTAGAGAAGGTGGAAGGTCAGGCAAGATATCCAGTATACCTTCTCTTGACCCAAATAAAGACGTCTTCTATTTTCCTGAAAAGATTAAGGCTTCCTAAGTTTAGATGTTTCCAATTCTTTCAAGGCTTTGGATATTTATCCATCCTTTTTCTTTTTCACTCCCATCCCACAGGAAGTGCTCCTTTTTTCAAGGTTAAAATCATTCCTTTCATCTCCCCTCCATGCCCGCTTCCATGTATCCTCCCCAGATGGGAGGATAAATAGTTGCTTCAGAAATTCTCGGTGCTCTTCCAGTAACTCCTAACACTCAGAATGTAAAACAAATACGATCATTGGAACAAATTTGGATATATTCTAATTTATGTTAAATAGCAAATCAGCAGCATACTTTAGTATTCTCCCTCTTAGCTTAACAAATTGTCTGTTGCCCTCATCACAAATGATCATGACATAAGACTGGGGCTGATGAACTCCAGCGATGATTTAAAGGAGAGTGGTGACCTGTATTTTAGAGCAGTCATTGGCCATGTTAGAATGGATGAAAGACCATTGAGATTAGAGGTCGGGTGGTTGAGTCTCCTGTGGTAACCCAAATGAAGGCCACAGCAGTGGAGATGAAGTGAGGGGCAGAGCATGGAGATTTCAAGGAGGCATCAGGACAAACATAAGGGGAGGTGGGGGTGAAGGACAGGAATGAGTGCAGGATGACTCCTGGGTTTTTAAGTTGGGTGGCTGAGCGGCTAATGCTTGGAATTAGGCATTAGCCAGATAGTAGGATGCTTTGAGCTGCAAGGAACAAAAGCTCAACTAACAGTGGCTTGAGCCAGTGTTCGCCAATCAGTGTGCCTAGCACCATAGTGCGCAGCAGGTGTGTCCCAGGTGCTCTGAGATATTGACCCACTTAGTCCTTGGGGCGACCAGGCGAGAGCCCGAGGTGGCCGGGAGCCCCTGGAGTCAGTTACCTCTAGCCATGAGGACCCTCCTCTGCTTACCCAAGTGTGTCATAGGAACAGCACTTTTTAGCATGTGGTATGAAATTAAAAAAGCTTGGGACTGGCTTAACCATAAACCACATAAGTTCTGGTGGAAGTTAGATCCAGGATTGGTTAATTAGTAGCAAAACACAGTTGTCAGGAACTCAGATGATTTCCATCATTCCATTCCGCCTTCCTCAGCATGTTACTTTTCATCTTCATGCTTGTTCCCAGATGATCCCTGGATATAGGTCAGTTGTTCCCATAATGTCCCTTGATTTGGGCTTTTCCAATGTTCTTCATGATGGAATTCCGGCAGGAACATATCTTTGTCCCCCCCCACACACACACACAAGAGAAAGGAAATACTTCTCAGAAGCTCCGCATGAGGCTTTGCCTTATGTCTCCTTGGCAGAACTTGGTCACACATCCACTGCCAGGCCAGTCCTGACAAAGGGGAATGAGATCACTGTGACCTGCTTGCCAAAGCCAGATGTGCAGCCACATCTTCCCCTGGTGCTGAGCTCTCAGAGTCATCTCCACATTATGAGTCAGATTCTCGTGCTCCTACCTTCAAGGCCTGCAATGCTTTTCCGTTCACCTAAGCCATTAATTTTGATCTGACATTTGCTGTTCCAGTAATCTCTTCCACCACTACTCTTCGTTCTCGGTGTTTAGTCGTAATGAGCCTTTGAATGGCCTTCTGAAGAACCATCTCTCTCTACCTTCTGGTTCATACATGCTATTCCTATTGTCTATTGTCCTACCTGGACAATTCCTATTCCTATTGTCTGAAACATGTTTACCTCCTCTTTGCTTCTCTTTGTCTTTTCTCAGCCTTCAGGTCTTGGCTTAAAATTCCCTACCCCCGGACATCCTGACCCTCAATTTGGTTGTTATGTCACAACACTTTTCACTGTTAAACCATCTTTGCTGTTGAACACCTAGGGGGTAAGCTCTCTGAGAGGAGGAAACAGTGTTTTTTTTTGTTTTTTGTTTGTTTGTTTGTTTTTTCTTCCCACTTTTGAATCTCTGTTTCTTGCACTGATGTGCTCCAAATAGTAGTTGCAAGACTGACCAAACTGAATGAATAAACCCGAATCCCTTGAGCACCTTCCAGGCTCACATCTGTCTTTACTTTGCGAACTTAGGGGTGGATGTTGGAACTTACAGCCAACTTTACTTCAGGTGACTCAAACAGATACTTGTACACCAATGTCGATCACAGCATTATTCATGATAGCCAAAAGGTGGAAACAACTCAAGTGTCCATCAATAGATTAGTGGATAAACAAAATGTGGTATACACATACAATGAAATATTATTCACCCATGAAGAGGAATGATGTTCTGAGTGTGCCTTTGAACACGTGGATGAACCTTAAAAATAAAGTGCTAGGGGCTTCCCTGGTGGCGCAGTGGTTGAGAGCCCGCCTGCCGATGCGGGGGACGCGGGTTCGTGCCCCGGTCCGGGAAGATCCCACACGCCGTGGAGCGGCTGGGCCCGTGAGCCATAGCGGCTGGGCCCGTGAGCCATGGCCGCTGAGCCTGCGCATCCGGAGCCTGTGCTCTGCAACGGGAGAGGCCACAGCAGTGAGAGGCCCGTGTACCGCAAAAAAAAAAAATAAATAAAGTGCTAAATGAAATAAGCTGGACCTAGAAAGATGAATATTGTATGATTCTACTTATATGAGGTACTTAGAGTAATTAAATTCATAGAAACAGAAAGTAGAACAGAGGTTACCAGAGGGGAGTAAGGAGGAAGAGTTATTATTTAATGGTTATTGTTTTAGAGTTTCTGTTTGGAGCGATGAAAAATTTTGGAAATAAATAGTAGTTATGGTTGCACAACATTGCGAGTATACTTAATGCCACTGAACTGTATACTTAAAAAATGGTTAGAATGGCAAATTTTGTATTATATATATTTTACCACAATAAAAAAATTTTTTTTAAAGTACTGGATTACTTGTAAGACAACCCCCTCTCCCACTCTCTTTCCTACTCCTAATACAACTCATTCTTAATTCCTTGTCAGGTTTTGAGTCCTGATTTTTTTTAAAAAAAAAACCCTGATTACTGTTTATCTAGGAATTCTCCTTTTCAGAGGCACATAACAGAGTGCTCAGCATGGCAGGCATGTTTTACATGCTGTCCCTGAAGCTGGAAGCAGAATGGTCATTTCTCTCTGTTAAGTTAGACTTCTTAAGAATATAAATGGGTCCAGGGTCACAGAATTTTATGACTGGGTTGAATGCTTCCCTTCTCCCCCACTTCGACATCTTAACAGGAATGAAAGTTTAAAGAAGATACAAAGAAATGGATAGTGAAAGTCTGTATCCTACTACTCAGGTAAAACCTTACTTGTGAATTTTCAACTTTGCTAGTATTGCCAAATTGCTCTCTAAAACAGCGGTACCAATTTATACTCTCACCAGCAAGATATGAGAGCTCTTGTGTTCCACATCTTTGCCAATATTTGATATTAACAGAGCATTTTCTGGGGGTAAGGGTAGAGTGAGGGTGAGGATTGGCTTTTTGTGTGTATTGTGTTATTTATTTATTTAAATTTTTGAATTGAAGTATAACATGTTTGCAAGAAATGTCTCATATCAGAGACAGACATGTTGGTAAATTATCATGCAGTGAGGATGCCCGTTTTACCATCACTCAAGCTAAGAGTTTATGCTTTTTGCTGATTTTATGGGGAACAAATAAGTCTCATGGTGGTTTTATTTTGTTTCACTAATTTCTAGTGAGGTTGATCATCCAATTTACATTCAGATTTACTCTTTTGTAAATTGATACCAGCAGCTAACGCTTCCCGAATGCTTCCTGTGTGCCAGATATTCTTCTAAGTGCTTTATTGTATCAACTCACTTAATCCTCACAGGGGTCCTATGTGGAATGCTATTATTATCTCCACTTTACAGATGAGTAAACTGAGGTCGTTACATGGCTAGTCACTTCCCATAGTCACATAGTTAGTTAATGGTGAAGCCAGAATTGGAATCTAGACAGTCAGACTTGGCATTTGGGTTTTGTAGTCACTATGCTATTACTGTATAACTTCATGTACTAGTTATCTATTATTGCATAATTACTAGTTATCTATTATTGCATAATAATAGATAACTCCTAGACACAGCAGCTTAAAACAGCAAACATTTATTAACTCATAATCTCTGAGTGTCAGAAATCTGGGAGTGGCTTAGCTAGGTTGTTCTGTCAGGATCTCTCATGAAGTTGCAGTCAGGATGTCAGCTGGGACTTTGGTCGTCTGAAGATTTGACTGGGGCTGGAGAATTTGCTTCCAAGATGGGTCACCCGTATGGCTATTGGATGGAGACCTCCATTCCTTGCCACAGGGGCCATTCCCTAGGGCTGCTTGAGTGTCCTCATAACATGGCCGTTAGCATCTTCCAGATCAAGTAATCCAAGAAAGAGCAAAGAGAAAGTCATGATGCCTTTTACGACGTAAAAGTCACACATAATCATAGAAATCACACACACGCTTCCCATCATTCCCATCTTATTCTATTTGTTGGAAGTGAGTTATCAAACTCAACTCACACTCAAGGAGAAGGAAATTAGCTCTATCTTTTGAAGGGAGTATGGACAGAATTTGTAGACTTTTTTTTTTTTTTTTTTTTGGCTGCTTTGGGTCTTCATTGCTGCGCGTGGGCTCTCTCTAGTTGCAGCGAGTGGGAGCTACTCTTCATTGCAGCGTGCGGGCTTCTCATTGTGGTGGCTTCTCTTGTTGCGGAGCTCTAGGCGCGCGGGCTTCAGTAGTTGTGGCTCATGGACTCTAGAGCGCAGGCTCAGTAGTTGTGGCGCTCAGGCTTAGTTGCTCCATGGCATGTGGGGTCTTCCCGGACCAGGGCTCGAACCCATGTCCCCTGCATTGGCAGGCAGATTCTTAACCACTGTGCCACCAGAGAAGTGTGGACATATTTTTAAACCACCAAATATACTGCCTATATTCTTAGGTTTTATTTATTATTTTTTACTTTGTCTTTTGTGATTTTTTAAAAATTAAAATTTCCCCCAATTTTATTGAGATATAATTGACATATAGCACTTTATAATATGTTCAGCATAATGATTTGACTCACATACATCATGAAATGATGACCACAAGAAGTTTAGTGAACATCCATCATTTCAAATAGATGCAAATATTTCTTTCCTTGTGATGAGAACTCTTAAAATTTAGTCTCTTAACAACTTTCATATATAATATACAGCAGTGTTTATCATGTTGCACATTACATCCCTAGTACTTGTTTACCTTATACCTGGAAGTTTGTACCTTTTGATTGCCTTCATTCAATTCCCACTCTTCCTGTCCCCTCGCCTCTGATAACCACAAATCTGATCTCTTTTTCCTTGTTTATTTGATTTTGAAGTATAATTTACCTACAACACTATGTCCATCTTGTATGATCCTTTATATATTCCAGATACACATTCTTTGTTGGATAAATGCATTGCAAATATTTTCTCTGAGATCTGTTGGGATTATGATTGGAATTGCAATGAATGTACAGATTACTTTGAGGGAAACTAACAGCCTTATAATACTGAGTCTTTCCATTCATGAATATAGTATATCTCTTTATTTAGGTCTATAATGCATCATATAATTTTTTATGATTTTCTTCACTAAAGGCCCTACACATCTTTTGTAAAATTTATTCCTAATTATTTTTAAAATTTATATTTCTAATTATTTTTTGCTATAGTATAAGAATATAATAGACTTTAAAAACACTGAATTAATATCTAGCCACTTTTGTTGAACTCTCTTATTACATTTTGGATTTTCTCCATAGTCAACTAGATTGACTATAAATACTGGCAGTTTAGTTTCTTCCTTTCTAATTCTTGTGCCTTTTCTTTTTCTTGTTTCATTCTGTTAGCTAGGACTTCCAATATAATAATGCACATACCCACTCTTAAGAGAAATCCCTTCTTAAGTTCTTACTAAAGAGAAATTCTTGCCCGAGGAGCCATGTATAACAAGTAGCTTTTGCTTCTAGCCAATGAAAAGCAAAGCAAACAGAACCAACCAAACAAAAATAAATAAAAATAAAACATAAAATGAAAGCCAAAACACAAGAAAAAATCCAGAATTGTCAACAATATCCATTAACAAGGGAATTAATGAATAAGCTGTGACAGAGTCATTCAATGAAGAGTTATACAGCAGTGAAAATGAATAAATAAGACTACATGTATCAACA
Source organism: Physeter macrocephalus (assembly GCF_002837175.3). Classification (NCBI taxonomy): domain Eukaryota; kingdom Metazoa; phylum Chordata; class Mammalia; order Artiodactyla; family Physeteridae; genus Physeter; species Physeter macrocephalus. The sequence continues at coordinate 62,676,422 of NC_041228.1, read as the reverse complement.
TAGATAAGTCTCAAAAATACAATAAGAGGGAAAAATGCAAATTGTTGATGAATACATACCATGTGATAATATATTGAAAATATGGAATAATATTATACCTTGTATACCACATATATACAAATTGGAAGGATCAGGACCAACTAAACATGGTGTTTACTAGGTGAAGGGAATGCTATAGGGGGTTTCAGCTTTATTTGTGTTGTATTTCTTGTGGATGGTGGTACATGAGTCTTGGTCATATTATCTTTTTCTAAGACATCACATGAGGGAAAGAAAAGAGAATTGCAAAGTACTATGCAGACAGAAGTAGCTGTCAAAACACAAAGCTAAATCATGTGGGCTCTGCTGTGAGACTATTTAGCTCAAATTCTGGCGCTCCCCCACTTATTTTATTACCTTGGCCAAATTCTGTAACTTCTCTATGCCTTAGTTTCCTTGTCTATAAAATGAAATTTAATAACATTACCTAATTTTTTTTCTTCTCTATTTTTTAAAAATTGAAGTATAGTTGACTTACAATGTTGTGCCCATCTCTGCTGTATGGCAAAGTGACTCAGTTATACACATACATACATTTTTAAAAAAAATTCTTTTCCATTATGGTTTATCCCAGGAGATTGGGTATAGCTCCCTGTGCTATACAGTAGGACCTTGTTGTTTATCCATTCTAAATGTAATAGTTTGCATCTACCAACCCCAAACTCCCAGTCATCCCTCCCCCACCCCCCTCCCCCTTGGCAAACACAAGTCTGTTCTCTATGTCTGTGAGTCTGTTTCTGTTTTGTAAGTAGGTTCATTTATGTCATATTTTAGATTCCACATATAAGTGATATCACATGGTATTTGTCTTTCTCTTTCTGACTAGCTTCACTTAGAATGACAATCTCTATTTGCATCCATGTTGCTGTAAATGGCATTATTTCATTCTTTTTTATGGCTGAGTAATATTCCATTGTGTATATGTACCACATCTTCTTTATCCATTCATCTGTCAGTGGACATTTAGGTTGTTTCCATGTTTTGACTACTGTCAACAGTGTTGCTATGAACATAGAGATGCATGTATCTTTTTGAGTTATAGTTTTGTCCGGGTATATGCCCAGGAGTGGCATTGCCTGATCATACGGTAGTTCTATTTTTAGTTTTCTGAGTAACCTCCATACTATTTTGCATAGTGGCTGCACCAACTTATATTCCCACCAACAGTGTAGGAGGGTTGTCTTTTCTCCACACCCTCTCTAACGTTTGTTATTTGTAGACTTTTTAAAAAAATTTTATCTATTTATTTTTGGCTGAGTTGGGTCTTTGTTGTTGCATGTAGGCTTTCTGTAGCTGTGGTGAGCAGGGGCCACTCTTCATTGTGGTGCGCGGGCTTCTCATTGCGGTGGCCTCTCTTGTTGCGGAGCACGGGTTCTAGGCGTGCGGGCTCCAGCAGTTGTGGTGCACGGGCCTAGCTGCTCGGCGGCATGTGGGATCTTCCCTGATCAGGGCTCAGACCCATGTCCCCTGGATTGGCAGGCGGATTCTTAACCACTGCACCACCAGGGACGTCCCTGTAGACTTTTTAATGATGGCCATTCTTACCGGTGTGAGGGGCATAACATTACCTGTCTTATAGGAGAATTGAGATGATAAACAAGGCCATATGAACCACTTATGAAGCATTGAATAACAGTAGCTATTAAAACAATCTTCATAGCTGAGAGTGCATTTCTGAATTTCTTTGACATGCATTTCTGTGACATTTAAAGCAAGAGGCCACATTCTGTGCTCTGGTGATGGAGAGATGCTCTTGGAGTTGAATGCCAGCCCTGAATTTTATTTGTGAGTACAAAGGCGAAATTGTTAACATGGTATACTTAGACATATAGGACAATTCAAATCTATCCAGGCCGCCTATGTTTTTATTTGGTAAATCTGGCAAACCTGGATGTGAGGGAAGGGCGCTTGAGGCATGAAAGAGAAAGGTGACTATGGGAAGTATCACAGAGTTCAGTATGGCCTTGGCATAATGTGGGCATGGGGAAAGTGGATGTGCATTTGTATTTCGTGTGCGGGTGCAGTGCAGAGAAAAGAAGCCTGAAGCAAAGCTGGAAAATATGTAGAATCCAGGGTTTTTTAAGCCTCATACCTTTTTTCAAAAGTTAATTTGTCTTGGCTGCGCCGGGTCTTACCTGCGGCATGTGGGATCTAAGTTGTGGCATGCATGTGGGATCTAGTTCCCCGAGCAGGGATCTAAGCTGGGCCCCCTGCATTGGGAGCACGGAGCCCCACCCACTGGACCACCAGGGTAGTCCCAAAGCCTCATATCTTATACTATGGAATTTGTACTTTAACCTGTTGGCATTGGAGAAGCATTGAGAGATTCAGGGAGAGCAGGGAAGTAACATGAACAGATTATTGTGTTAAAAGATCCCCCTGGAGGCAGAATGGGGTGAAGGTGAGAAACTGGGGGCGGGTGGACCAGCAGCTACAGTTTAGGCAAGCTGTCTAGGTAACAGTCTGGGTAGGAGGTTGGAGGCTTAATGGAAACAGTGGAAGGTGAGGAGTGCCCAGGTTTAGCTGATGCTCAGGAGCAGACGTGGCAGAATTTGAGACCCTTTGGATCTGGTGGTGGTGAGGGAGGTGGAGACACTGGGTGGATTCTGAGGCCGGTGCCTTGGCACGCAGGTGAGCGATGATGACTTTTTTTAAAAAATAAATTTATTTATTTATTTTATTCGCCTATGTTTTTATTTGGTAAATCTGGCAAACCTGGATGTGAGGGAAGGGCGCTTGAGGCATGAAAGAGAAAGGTGACTATGGGAAGTATCACAGAGTTCAGTATGGCCTTGGCATAATGTGGGCATGGGGAAAGTGGATGTGCATTTGTATTTCGTGTGCGGGTGCAGTGCAGAGAAAAGAAGCCTGAAGCAAAGCTGGAAAATATGTAGAATCCAGGGTTTTTTAAGCCTCATACCTTTTTTCAAAAGTTAATTTGTCTTGGCTGCGCCGGGTCTTACCTGCGGCATGTGGGATCTAAGTTGTGGCATGCATGTGGGATCTAGTTCCCCGAGCAGGGATCTAAGCTGGGCCCCCTGCATTGGGAGCACGGAGCCCCACCCACTGGACCACCAGGGTAGTCCCAAAGCCTCATATCTTATACTATGGAATTTGTACTTTAACCTGTTGGCATTGGAGAAGCATTGAGAGATTCAGGGAGAGCAGGGAAGTAACATGAACAGATTATTGTGTTAAAAGATCCCCCTGGAGGCAGAATGGGGTGAAGGTGAGAAACTGGGGGCGGGTGGACCAGCAGCTACAGTTTAGGCAAGCTGTCTAGGTAACAGTCTGGGTAGGAGGTTGGAGGCTTAATGGAAACAGTGGAAGGTGAGGAGTGCCCAGGTTTAGCTGATGCTCAGGAGCAGACGTGGCAGAATTTGAGACCCTTTGGATCTGGTGGTGGTGAGGGAGGTGGAGACACTGGGTGGATTCTGAGGCCGGTGCCTTGGCACGCAGGTGAGCGATGATGACTTTTTTTAAAAAATAAATTTATTTATTTATTTTATTTTTGGCTGCGTTGGGTCTTCGTTGCTGCGCGTGGGCTTTCTCTGGTTGCAGCGAGCCAGGGGCCACTCTTCGTTGCGGTGCATGGCTTCTCATTGCGGTGGCTTCTCTTGTTCAGAGCACGGGCTCTGGCATGCGGGCTTCAGTAGTTGTGGCACGCGGGCTCAGTAGTTATAGCGCATGGGCTTAGCTGCTCCGCGGCATGTGGGATCTTCCCGGATCAGGGCTCGAACCCGTGTCCCCTGCACTGGCAGGCGGATTCTTAACCACTGCGCCACCAGGGAAGTTCCGAGCTAGGATATTAACAATGGTGAGGCACAGGCTGAGGAAGGCGTTTGGTGAGAGAGAGAGACAGTACCTTCAGTTCTGGGCATGCTGAGGCGGCGTTTCCTGGAGCAGAAGCAGGAGAAAGGTAGAGTTTAGGGGTGGGAGCTGTCCTTGTCTAATGTGGCTGCAGCCATAGGGTCCCTGAGATTTCCTCCGGGAGAGAGGAGCCTGAGACGAGTGTTTGAAGAAGCAGAGGGAGACCTGGGAAGATAAGTATCCCTAAGTGAGGTGAGGGGTCCCAGCTATGAAATCAGCCCGAGGTCAAGCTGAAAAGAGACCACGGGCTAGCTAGGGTGTCGCTGGTGACCTTACAGAGAGAAGTTTCACCTAAGTGCTTCAGGGCAGAAGCCAGAAGGAAAGATGAATGCGGAATGCTTGGGGCCCAATGTTCATGCTCTTCTTTCTTTAAATTTAGATTTTATTTTATTTCCTTTTTTTTTTTTACTGGCGCACGAACCTGTGTCCCCTGCATCGGCAGGCGGACTCTCAACCACTGCGCCACCAGGGAAGCCCTATTTATTTACTTTTTGACTTTAATTTTTTTAACATCTTTATTGGAGTATAATTGCTTTACAATGGTGTGTTAGTTTCTGCTTTATAACAAAGTGAATCAACAGAGAAGAGACTCCAAGCACAGAGACGCTGAGTGATTAACAATGTGATTATTCACAATGCACAGCAGCTGAAAATTTCCTTTAACTTGTTTTAGGTTGTGCTCTGGTATGAGAGGCTGACTCATGTTTAGCCAGTCTCCCCTCATTGTGTTGCAAAATTAACTTTGTTTCCCCCTTCCCAATATTCTTCTGAGAAAACAATTTTATGCGTCTTTATTAATAATGTATTTTATACCCTAAATCAGAAATTTTGCTGTGAAAATTCCCAGCCCTTAATGAACTGCTGAATTTTTCATGACACCGTGCATTGGGGAAAACCTATTCAATAATACAATTCTTGAATGATAAACACAAAATGTAGAAAATAAAAAATAATTAAGGAGACAATTTTACCTCTCCTGTATGACAAATTAAATCCCTAGAGCATGACATGACTTCATTAAAAAAGAAAGTCTCCTAACTCTCTGGTTCATTGTTGTATCTCAGATCCAATCTTGTGCCTTGCACTCAATAAATATTTGTCAATGAATTAAAGATATCACCCATTTGGTATTAATCATATGTTGCTTTGCATTTAAAATGAATATGTTTAATAAGTCACGGGGATGTAATTGTACAGCATAGGGAATATAGTCAATAATGTAATAACTTTGTGTGGTGACAGATGGTAACTAGACTTATCGTGGTGTCATTTTTAATGTATAAAAATATCAAATCACTATGTTGTACAATTAAACATATAATATTGTAAGTCAATATCACTTCAATTAAAAAAAAAATCAAATGAATATGTTTAAATCTCACTCCAAATGAGGATGTTTCTTAAATGACTATGTTTAAAACTTTTTCACCAGATTTTTTGTATCCCTGAAGTCAGGATCTATAAATTATATCTCTTTGCATCCCAGATCTGGAATTTGGTAGGTTGAACAATGCTTCTTGAATTGTAGAGCAAATCACATTAGCTATAAAATGGTAGCACCTATATGTATATTTATAGCTAATACTAACTAAAAACTTCCTGCTGGCTTTTTGTGGATCCCCTTTATCAGGATAAGTATGCTCCCTTTTGTCCTAGAGCACCAAACTTAAAAAAATTATGAATGATTGCTGGAATTCCCTGGCAGTCCAGTGGTTAGGACTCAGCGCTTTCACTGCCGGAGCCTGGGTTTGATCCCTGGTGGGGAAACCAAGATCCCGGAAGCTGTGCGGCGTGGCCAAAAAAAAAAAAAAATTATGAATGATTGTTGAATTTTACCAAATGACCAATCTCTAGATAATCATATATTTTTCTCCTTTAATTTGTTAATATGGTAAATGACATTAATTGTTCAACTAATGCTAAACTGACTTTTATTCACATACTACAACTGACTTGGCCATGAGAGTCTTTTTGTTTTGTTTTCAATGAGTGTTTGTTTTTTGCAGCGCTGGATTCAGTTTGCTAATATTTTTAAACCAACTTTATTGAAAAATAATTTACATAAAATACACCTATTGTCAGTATATAGTTTGAGGAGTTTTAATTAAATATATACATTTGTGCAACCAATACTGCAATCAAGATATAAAATATTTCCATTACCCCCCAAAAGTTTCCTTGTTTTCCTTCTGGTCAGTGTCCTGCAGCCTTGGGTCTGTCAATCCAGTGGTCTGTTTTCTGTCATTATAAATGAGATTTTCCTTTTCTAGATCTCATATAAATGGAATTATGTAGACTGTGCTCTTTTACTCAGTATAATGCTTTTAAGAGTCATCCATGTTGAGTGTATCAAGAGTTTGTTTCTTTTTTTGATGAGTAGTATTCCATCGTAAAGATATACAGGCATACCTCGTTTTATTGTACTTCACTTTATTGTACTTTGCAGATATTGCACTTTTCACAAATTGAAGGTTTGTAGCAACCCTGCATAGGGCAGGTCTATTGGCACCATTTTCCCAACAGCATTTGCTCACTTTGGGTCTCTGTGTCACATTTTGGTAATTCTTGCAGTATTTCTAACTTTCTTATTATGATTTATATTTGTTCTGGTGATCTGTGATCAGTGGTCTTTGATGTTACCCTTGAATTGCTTGGAATGCCATGAACTGTGCGACATAAGACAGTGAACTTAATTGATAAATGTTGTCTATGTTCTGACTGTTCCACTGACCAGCTGTTCCCTTATCTCTCTTCCTCTCCTCAGGCCTCCCTGTTCTTTGTGACACAGCAACATTGAAATTAGGCCAATTAATAACCCTACAGTGGCCTCTAAGTGTTCAAGTGAAAGGAGTCGTTGCACGTCTCTCACTTTAAATAAAAAGCTAGAAGTGATTAAGCTTTAGTGAGGAAGGCATATTGCAAACCAAGATAGGCCAAAAGCTATGTTTCTTGCACCAAACAGTCAAGTTGTGAATGCAAAGGGAAAGTTCTTGAAGGAAATGAAAAGTGCTACTCCAGTGAACACACGAATGATAAGAAAGTGGAACAGCCTTATTGCTGATATGGAGAAAGTCTTAGTGGTCTGGATAGAAGATGAAAGCAGCTACAACATTCCCCTAAGCCAAAGCCTAATACAGAGCAAGACCCTAACTCTCTTCATTTCTATGAAGGCTGAGAGAAGTGAGCAGGCTTCAGAAGAAGTTTGAAGCTAGCAGAAGTTGGTTCATGAAGTTTAAGGAGAGAAGCCATCTCCATGACCTAAAAGTGCAAGGTGAAGCAGCAAGTTATCCAGAAGATCTAGCTAAGATAACTAATGAAGGTGGCTAAATCAAACAACAGATTTTCAGTGTAGACGAAACGGCCTTATATTGGAAGAAGAGGTCACGTAGGACTTTCATAGCTAGAGAGGAAAAGTCAGTGCCTGCCTTCAAAGCTTCGAAGGACAGGCTGACTCTCTTGTTAGGGGCTAACGAAGCTGGTGGCTTTAAGGTGAAACCAATGCTCATTATCATTATGAAAATCCATGATCCTTAAGAATTATGCTCAATCTACTCTGCCTCTCTATATAAATGGAACAGTAAAGCCTGGATGACAGCACACCTGTTTACAACATGGTTTACTTGAATATTTTAAGCCCCCTGTTGAGAACTACTGCTCAGAAAAGAAGATTCCTTTTAAAATATTACTGCTCATTGACAACGTACCTGGTCACCCAAGAGCTCTAATAGAAGTGTACAAGGTTCATGTTGTTTTCATGCCTGCTAACACAACATGCATTCTGCAGCCCATGGATCAAGGAGTAATTTTGACTTTCAACTCTTATTTAAGAAATCCATTTTGTAAATCTACAACTGCTATACATAGTGAGTGATTCCTCTGGTGGATCTGGGCAAAGGAAATTGAAAACCTTCTGGAAAGAATTCACTATTTTAGATACCATTAAGAATATTCGTGATTCATGGGAGGAGGTCAAAATATCAACATCAACAGGAATTTGGAAGGAACTGGTTCCCACCCTCATGGATGACTTTGAGGGGCTCAAGACTTCAGCGGAGGAAGCAACTGCAGCTATCATAGAAATAGCAAGAGAACTAGAATTAGAAATGGAGTCTGGGCCTTCCCTGGTGGTGCAGTGGTTGAGAATCCACCTGCGGAGCCGCTGCTCCGCAAAGGGAGAGGACACAACAGAGAGAGGCCCGCGTACCGCAAAAAAAAAAAAAAAAAAAAAAAAAAAAGAAATGGAGTCTGAAGATGTGACTGAATTGCTGCCATCTCATGATAAAAGTTTAACAGATGAGGAGTTGCTTCTTGTGGATGAGAAAGAAAATAATTTCTTGATATGGAATCTACTCCTGGTAAAGATGCTGTGACAATTGTTGAAATGAAAACCAACGGTTTAGAATATGACATAAACTTAGTTGATAAAGCAGTGGCAGGGTTTAAGAGAATTGACTGCAATTTTTTTAAGAAGTTCTACTGTGGGTTAAATGCTTATCAAACAGCATTGCATGCTACAGAAAAGTTGTTAGTGAAAGGAAGAGTCAATTTGTGAGATGTATAGATGTGGCGAACTTCATTGTTGTCTTATTTTAAGAGATTGCCCCTGCTACCCTGCCAGCCTTCAGCCACCACCATGCTGATCGATCAGTAGCTGTCAACATTGAGGCCAGACACTTCCCCCACCAAAAGATTATGACTTGCTAAAGACTCAGAGGATGGTTAGCACTTTTTAGCAATAAATCATTTTTAAATTAAGATATGTACATTTCTTTTTTAGACATAATGCTATTGAATACTTACTAGACTACTTCTACTATAGTGTAAACATAACTTTTATATAAGCTAGGAAACCAAAGAATTTGTGTGACTTGTTTTGTTGTGGTGGTCTGGAACTGAACCCATGATATCTCTGAGGCATGCCTGTACTACAATTTTTTATTCCTTGAAGGGGATCGGATTATGCCGCTTCAGAATATACCACTTTGGTATAAGGATTATTTTGATCTGAAGGCAATTGAGAAACAGCAGACGTGGAAAGAGTTTTCTGCCCTCCTATCTGCCTAAAAGCAGGGCATAAATTTCCCTTTGTGAAGGTGTCTTCCCTGCTCTCTCCCGTATCGGGAAGGGAAAAACAACCCTTATTACTGGAGACAGAAAGTTGGCATCAAGATGGGTCTTCACAGTAAATATTACTAAAATAACTTTTCTGTTAGTTTCCCCATATGTTTACCTTCTCACAATTTACCTCCCTAGAAGCCCAAAGCCCCTTTCCTATGTCTTGCCATTTCTTCACAATTTATCACTCTTTCCTAAGATGGTATAAATAAACCTCAAATTCTAACCACCCCTTTGAGTTAGTCATCGCTGAATTCTCCTGCATGTATATGCATTACACACTTAAATAAACTTTTTTTTCCTCCTGCTAATCTGTTGTTAGTTTAATTTGCATGTCCCAGCCACCGAATCTAAGAAGATAGAGGAAAAGTGTGTTTCCTCCCCTATACCATTTACCTTTTGACAGACACTTGCATTGTTTTAGGCTTATGCTATTATGAATAAAGTTGCTATGAATATTCATGTGCATATCTTTATGTGAACAAATCATTTCTCTTGAGTAAATGCCGGGGAGCAGAGTTACTGGGTCATATGATTAGTATACATTTAACTTAAAAAAAGAAAAAACTGTCAAAATGTTTTCTGAATTAGTTGTGCCTAACATTTTCACCAGCAGTGTGTAATAAGTCCAGTTACTTCACATCCTCTCTTTAACACTTGATATTGCCAGGCTTTGGTTTTAGCCATTACTGGGTGTGCATTGGTTTCTCATTGTGGTTTTAATTTGCAATGATGTTGAGCATCTTTTCATGTGCTCCTTGGTCATTCATATATCTTCTTTAATGCACAGTCTGTTCAAACCTTTTGCCTGTTTAAAAAATTGGGTGGTTTATTTTCTTGTTACTGATTTTTAAGAATTCTTTAGATATTCTGGATACAAGTTCTTTGTCACCGAAGTGTATTGTGAATATTTTGCTATGTGATTTCTCTTTTCTTTCTTTTAATGATCTCCTCTGAAGAGCATAAATTTTTAATTCTCATGAAGTCCAATTTATTATTTTAAAAAATAGTTTGTGGCTTTTGTCTTTCCCAAAGCCATGAAAATGTTCTCCACTGTTTTCTTCTAGAAGTCTTATCATTTAGGTTTTGGACTGGGATTTATCTCAGACTAAGGGTATGAAGTGGACATTTTTTGGCTCGCATGTGTCAGAAGTGTTGTTGTGAACTGTGTATCCATATCATCAGGGATTTGGCTGTTGGGGGGACAGCAACCTGATCAGCAGGGAGCACTGACGTTCCTTGCTTGTGACCAAGAAGAGTCTATGTGGTGTTCCTTTAGCATCATATGAATGTCCGTTTCCTTATCAACCATTCTCCTAATGCTTTTAACCTCCATCAGTCAACAGTCAATTCATTCATTTATTGAAAAACAAATCAATAATTTCATTAGGGGCTGTGAAATGAAAATTTTTAATTAATCCTGTTATTCCTTCTATATTTATTAGCTGGCATTCTTCTGTAAAATAGAGCCATTTGGCTCTCCTAAAATACATTTTATACTAGAAAGCCAAGGTAAGTGCTTAATTTCTTGCCTTTACCAATTTTCTCATTAAGAATTTGGTTTAACAGCTTCTTTAGATGGTGACAAATGAGTTCCTCCTCCCCCGCAGCTTTATTTTTTTCAATACAATGGAATTTTGGGGTTTAATATAGTCAATGTGTGTCATTCAACTATAATCATTCTTTTTGATGCTTATAAGCCCTTAAGATCCCCCTTCAACTTACTCCTGTGTCTTTTTTTTTTTTTTTTTTTTGTGGTATGCGGGCCTCCCTCTTTTGTGGCCTCTCCCGTCGCGGAGCACAGGCTCCGGACGCGCAGGCTCAGCGGCCATGGCTCACGGGCCCAGCCGCTCCGCGGCATGTGGGATCCTCCCGGACCGGGGCGCGAACCCGGTTCCCCTGCATCGGCAGGCGGACGCGCAACCACTGCGCCACCAGGGAAGCCCCTTGTGTCTTTTTTTAAAAAAAAGAATTGGCTTTTTATTATTTTTTATTTTATTTATTTACTCTTGGCTGTGTTGGGTCTTCGTTACTGCACATGGGCTTTCTCTAGTTGTGGTGAGCAGCGGCTACTCTTCATTGTGGTGCGTGTGCTTCTGATTGTGGTGGCTTCTCTTGTTGCAGAGCACGGGCTCTAGGCGCACGGGCTTCAGTAGTTGCGGCACATGGGTTTAGTTGGCATGTGGGATCTTCCCGGCCCAGGGCTCGAACCTGTGTCCCCTGCATTGGCAGGCGGATTCTTAACCACTGTGCCACCAGGGAAGTCCCACTCCTGTGTCTTTTTGTTATGATTCCATTAACCTTTGAAAGTTTCCCTGGTTAAAAGAACTACAAAAATGTCACAGGCTCCCTTTGTATCCTTCCCGTCCTCCCTTGGAATCAATTTTTTCTCTAAGGAGTCCTCATTTCTCTTCATGGGAAATGGTACTAGAGACCAAAATCAGGATACAAGTTGTTTTTATTTCTTGCCAGTTTGTGGATGCATTTTAAAAACTAAAAAATATTTTATATACAATATTGTATATTGTTTTTGAGTTTGTTTTTGGCAGGAGTGTTGTTCTGGGTACTAGTGTACCATATTGCCAGAAATGAAAATTTTCTTACTGAATATCCAGTGTCAAGCATTTTACTACACAAACTAGTCTCACAACAGTGAAATATGGTGGAACTCTTATTATCGTGCTCATTTTATAGATGACAAAATGAGACTGAGAGACTAAGTGGCTTGCCTCAGGTAAGTGGCAGGGTGGTCTTTGGAGCCAGGCAGTTGGACTAGGGAACATGGGCTTGTTACCACCATGCTATGATGCTGTCCAGCAGCTCAGAAGTATTACTCACAGGAGGCTTGGCAGGAAGTAATTTACATGGCATCGATTGACTTGCAAGAATTTTTTTTTTTTGAGAAGCAAAGCTTATGAAATAGGCAGAAACAGGGTTAGAACAAACAGATAAAGATGTTTCTGTAGAATCAGAAAATCGTCCTAAATAGTCCTCCTCCTTTCAGTATTTTATGCTGCCAACAGAGTTAACCCTTCTGTTGTGGCACTCCAACCAGTCCTTCTCTGGTCACTCTCAAAACTGAACACACCTGACTCCAGAATGTCATTGTTTTAAAAAAAATTGATATATACAAAAGATTACATGTAATTTGTTGTTAGTTCTTAAGCATAACAATACAATGAATACTGTGTACCCACCACCCAATCCAAGAACTAGGATATTACCAGACACATATCTATGTTTCCCTATCCTAATCCCCTACCTCTCAGCCCCAGGCCCACTTTGTGTTTTTTTTTTTTTACTGTTATTTATTTATTTTTTATTGAAGTATAGTTGATTTACAATGTTGTGTCTATCTCTGCTGTACAGCAAAGTGACTCAGTTATACACATGTAGATATTCTTTTTTATATTTTCCATTATGGTTTATCACAGGAAATTGAATCTAGTTCCCTGTGCTATACAGTAGGGCCTTGTTGTTTATCCATCCTGTATATAATAGTTTACATCTGCTAATCCCAGACTCCCAGTCCTTCCCTTCTGCACCCCTCCCCCTTGGCAACCACAAGTCTGTTCTCTATGTCTGTGAGTCTGTTTCTGTTGTGTAGATAGGTGCATTTGTGCCATAATTTAGATTCCACATATAAGTGATATCATATGGTATTTGTGTTTCTCTTTCTGAGTTACTTCGCTTAGTATGATAATCTCTAGTTGCATCCATGTTGCTGCAAATGCCCAGGCCCACCTTTTAGAGTAAAATATGGTCTTAGCTGTAATGTTTGTCTGTTTAAGAACCCTGTTGTTCATCTTTGCTTGTTTTGTGCACCGTATAAATGATACATAGTCTTCTGTCACTTGCCTTTCCCTCCTCAGCATTGTGTTTCTAATATTTATCCATATTATGTGTAGCAGTGGTTCATCTTCTCTGCTATATCATGTTGTATTGTGTGGATATACAATTTATTGATCTATTTTTCTATTGGTGACCGGTTGGATTGTTGCCAGTTTTTTGCTATTGCAGACACTGCTCTGATCTTATATATGCCTCTGGTACACAAGTGCCAAGCGCAAGCATTTCTCGGGGATGTACAGCCAGGAATGCAATTACTGGGTTGGAAGGTATGTGAGTGTTCAGCTTGGCAAGATAATGCCAAACCATTTTCTGAATTGATTGTACCAGTTTACACCTTACCAGTCGTTGATCCACAATATCTCTAATAGGTGATCTTGTCAAACTTCTAAATTTTGCTAAACTCATAGGTAAAAATTGCATCTTATTGAAATCCTGGTTTGCTTTTCCATAAATCCTAATGAAATGAGCATTTTTTCATATTTTTATGGGCCATATATGTTTCCTCTTCTGTGAAAAGCCTGCTTCTTGCAATTTTTTGGACTATTTTTAATGGGTATGTTATAATTCACCATATGGTTAAAATATAATTCAATCAGTCCTCTTATTAATATTTTCCCATTATAAATTAAACTGACATGATGATCCTTTGTGTACATCCAAGATTATGTCTTTCAAATAAATCTTAAAAGTGGAGCAGGCTGAGGTGGCAAAAAAAAAAAAAAGTTTTCAAAAAAAACATTTTGAAAAGGTTTTGGTATACACTGACAAATTACCTTCTGAAAGGGTGGCCCTCTACGTGGAGAGTTTTGTCTTTTAAACCTGTGATAGAATTTGCCTGTGAAGCCATCTGGTCCTGGACTTTTGTTTGTTGGAAGATTTCTAATCACAGTTTCAATTTCATTACTTGTGATTGGTCTGTTCACATTTTCGATTTCTTCCTGGTTCAGTCTTGGAAGGTTGTACCTTTCTAAGAATTTGTCCATTTCTTACAGGTTGTCCATTTTATTGGCATAGAGTTGCTTGTAGTAATCTCTCATGATCTTTTGTATTTCTGCAGTGTCAGTTGTTACTTCTTTTTCATTTCTAATTCTATTGATTTGAGTCTTCTCCCTTTTATTCTTGATGAGTCTGGCTTTGATCTTTGCTATTGTTTTTCTCATGTCTATTTCATTTATTTCTGCTCTGATCTTTATGATTTCTTTCCTTCTGCTAACTTTGGGTTTTGTTTGTTCTTCTTTCTCTAGTAGCTTTAGGTGCAAGGTTAGGTTGTTTATTTGAGATGTTTCTTGTTTCTTGAGGTAGGATTGAAAAATCTAAGCAGTTTTATGGCTTTTGACAAAGTTGCTGTCAGCTTGAAGATATAGGGAGGTCCTGGGAGAAGCTGAAAGGGGGTGAGGCCATGCTCTCGGTGGCTCTTCTGAGGAAGGTGGGGAGCGAGCGTGAGTTTGGAGGTGAGTGTGTGGGCGCATCAGACCCGGTGCAGCCGGAGGAGCAGAGCCGCTAGCACACGTAGACAGAGAGACTTGGCCTCATGCAGTCATGGGAGCTGATTACACGGTCTCTGTAGGGCTGTTGTCACTTGTCTGTCTGACGCAGGAGCTAGCAGTCCATGAGGCAGGTGGTCAGGAATCGAAGATGGGTGGAAAGATGGGGAGAGCGAGGAAGGGTGGGCCCCGCAAGCAGGAGTGAGAACTGAACCCACGGTAGTTGTGGTTGCCGCTCACCTCGATGGTGTGGGCATCCCTTGGAAGCCCAGGATGTTTGTCAGGGACCGAAACACGCACACCTGGCTCAGGCGTCAGAGCCCCTGAAGGTGGGAAGGGGAAGGTGGAGTATATGCAGGTCCGCTGCTGCTTCCCAGCAACAAGGTGAGTCAGCAGATTAGCAATGTGTGTGCGTCTGTGCGTGTTATGTGTGCGTGTGCAGGCAAGGATTTACAGCTGCGGGAGGGTAGCAGCATAAAAGGTGCTGTCTCATTCCTTACCCCATTCAGCCCTCAACAACAGTCCTGGGAAGTTGGAACTGTAATTGTTTCCAATTTACAGGTGAGTCAAATGAGATTCTGGAAGGAAGGTGGCTTGCTCATATATCCAGGGAGAGATGGAGACGAGACTGCTTTAGGTCAGCCAGTTTTCATTCACATGAACCCTGCAGTGGACGTGCCGAGTCTTAACCGCAGGACCGCCCTAGGACAGGTTTTGAATTCTAATTCCTGCAGTTTCCCTACAATCTGTGGTTGCTCAAGTTGGCTCTTGCTCTTTTAGGGATACGAAAGAGATCGATGAACATATAATTTACACATGACAATAGTTTTTAATAGAAATCTTGGCCTTCTTTGTGGCTTATTTTGGCAACATCAGCAGTTCAGTAGACATGATGGAGTGGGAGTGTTAAGGTATATTGTATTTATCTTTGATTTCTTTTGATTTTAGTTGATCAGAAATTTTTTAGTGAAAATGAGACTCTGGCTTATAATTTCAACTCTTGAAAAATGAATGTGGGGGTGCTGAAAAGAGTATTTTATTTATTTATGTAATTGACATATAACATTAGTTTCAGGTGTACAACATACTGTTTCAATATTTGTATATATTGCAAAATGATCACCACAGTAAGTCTAGTAAACAGTATTTAAAAATATAAGGTCAGTCCTAGTTTCTTCTAACTAGTCAGTGATATGGAAAAGGAAGAGAACTATGCAAACTGCATTCTCTAGAAGCAGGTACTGGGACACAGTTTGGGTGCAAGGGCAAGGTGATTAATAAGGATCGACACCTGTAAAGGAAGGGGCTGGGAAGCAGGGGGCAGAGGGGAAGGGCCCACGTAGCAGGCCTGGCAGAGCCTTGGTCAATCCGATGGGTCTCTCTGGAGCACATGTGGTCCATCAGAGTTGTCTGTCCTGTGTCAGGCCAGGAAGTTGGGCCTTTCTACCCTGCCTTGACTGTGGGCTGCTTGGGGAAGGTGTTTACCGTGGGTGAAGAGGCTTTGGGAATTGACCTCATGCTCTGCAGCTGGGCTGTAGGTTCTCCTTGAGGGGATCTGGGTGGTGCACCTCCATGGCTGCTGCAAGACCTGTTACAGATTTAAAAAGACTGAAGGAACATTAACCAAATGCAGGGGATTCCTGATTCCAAGAAACAACCATAAAAAGACATTTTTGAGACCATGGGGGAATATAGACTGGGTATCAAAGGAGAGTTAGGATTTATTATTAATTTTATTGGTTGTGATAATGATATTGTGGTTAGGACAGAAAATGTCCTTATCTGTTAATGACATATCTTGAAGTATTAATAGTGGTATAATAAGACGTCTAGAAAAACAGTAACAGCAACAAAAGTGGAAGGGTTACTGGTGAAACAAGAATGCTAAATTGTTGATAAACATTAAAGCTAGAGATGGGTTCACACGGGTATTTTATAGCATTCTATGTATGTATTTGAAATTTTAAGCATAATAAAATTCTTTTTCTCTTGGTAAAAGAATTCTAATAAATAGAGTGGGCATATGTTATTGGGTGTCTCATATTCTAGAGCTAGACATGAATCCAGAAAGAAGTCAAATTTGAGTACCATGTTCATCTGCCCTGTTCAGGAAACAAAGCATCCTGCAATGTCAGCCCATAGCTTTCAGTGGAATTTGAGGATTTCCCTGAGTGAGGCCAAATGAATAAGTGGGAAAGGAAAGAGTGAAATAATAGGATGGCACTAAGGCAGGGAGAAAGAAAACTACTTAATTCTGAGAGCATCCAGCCACAGTACTAGGGGCTTTCCACACTTCGTCTTATTCTCACAGTAGTCACCCCATGCTATTGTTCAAGATTTCCCAGGATATGATTCTCATTTTGCAAATTAGAATATTAAGACTCAGAAATGTGGGAGCTCATCCAAGTGCTGGAGTTGGGATTCCAAGTCGGGTTGTGTCTGGTTTCTAGGCCCTTGCAGTGGGCCACTGGGGTTCAGAATGGGTGACTTCTCAGGCTCCTAAGGCATCTGGCAGTGCTGCAGGAGAAGCGGAAGCAAGAGAACGGTCATGTCTCAGGTCTCCGGTGAGCTCCTGCGATGGGCCGCCAAGTGAGGGGCCTTGGCTTCGCTCAGGAAAGCATTCAAGAGCCATAATAAAGTGGAAGCGAATTTATTTAGAGAGATACGCATCCTATAGGCAGAATAAAGCCCATCTCAGAAGGTGAGAGTGGCCTCGGGGTATGGGGGTGGTTAGTTTTTACGGGCGGGGTAATTTCATAGGCTAACAATTGGGAGGATTATTCCAACAATTTGAAGGAAGGGGCAGGGGTTTCCAGGAATTGGACCACCACCCACTTTTTGGCCTTTTACCGGCTGGCCTCGGAACGGTTTTGGCGCTGGTGGGTGTGTGATTTAGCATATGCTAATATATTACAATGAGCATATAATGAGGCTCAAGGTCTACAGGAAGTCGAATCTTCTGCCATCTTGGGCCGAGTTGGTTCTAACTAGGTTTTGTTGTATCCTCAACAGCTGCGTCATTTGTTTAATGCTTGTGCCCTGCCCCCTTCCTTCCTGTCTCAGCAGGACCCCTGGGGCAGCAGATTCTCCCTTCTGGAAAACGCAAGAAGTACACATCCTCTCTTGGCTACCAGGCACTTGCCCAGACCTTCCAAGGCCTGGCATCACCCTCTCTGCTCATGACATTCCTCCTGCCTTATTTCCCGAAACTAGAAAAATTAGATGAGAAGAGAGATACTATTCTGAATCCTAATCAGAAGTTGTGAGGTTTCTCTCTTCCCCCGGAGCTTTTTCTGTTTCTTGTTCTCTCATCTGCCCACCTTCAGGTAACGCCCTTTGTGATTTGCTGTCTGCCTGAAACCAATATCCTCTGGTCTTCCATGAAGATTGTCTAACAACTCTGGGAGAGGGTCATGGGAGAGTTATTTTAGAGATGGCAGTGGATTCTTAGGACAGAGGCTGGAAACTGTGTGTTAGGGGGGACGGAGGAGGAGACGATCCTTCCCTGCATCCGGGTGTGGGATATGCAGTAGGGCCAACGAGAAAGAAAGATCAAGGAGGGCAAAATTCTTCAAGTCCACGCCAACACCATTCCTAACAACTCTGGGAGAGGGTCATGGGAGAGTTATTTTAGAGATGGCAGTGAATTCTTAGGACAGAGCCTGGAAACTGTGTGTTGGGGGGACGGAGGAGGAGACGATCCTTCCGTACATCCGGGTGTGGGATATGCAGTAGGGCCAACGAGAAAGAAAGATCGAGGAGGGCAAAATTCTTCAAGTCCACGCCAACACCATTTGCAATGAGAAGGGAGAAGGGTTGGAGGCTGTGCCACTGAAATGAAGGGGAAAGTGCATTTCTCCAGATGACATCGGAAGTGTTCAAACTCCCCGCGTCTGTGTAAAAACAGGCTCTTCCCGAGTGGGCGAGGGGGCGGGGCGGGGCGCCGGCTCTGGGTCGACCTCGGGCGCGGTGCAGGGCTCTGAAGCAAGCTGCAAGGTCTGTGCTTAAGTGCCTCCGTGTTTAACCTGATCAAATCAACACCGGTTTATTACCAAGGCCTCAGTGTCTCATCAGAAGTTTTTTTTGTTTTGGCTTATGGCCTTGGTTGCAGAAAGCATCAAGGAAACCAGGGAGGAGACCTTCAGTAATAAACTGACACTTAAAAGTGCTTTCAGATGATTTTGCTGAGTCACTGTGGTGCTGGGAATTAGGCTTTGAAATGCAGTTACACGGTCATGCGCATGCGCTGAGAGGGAACCTGCAGAATGATTTGGAACTGAGGTTTCGCTAAGGGTCAGTTTTCAGGATGTTTATATAAAAAACTTTCTACGCCATACTCTACCTGATCCGCTATCACTTTGTCACAGCAATGTTTATCCCTCCCACACTGCTACCGATTTCCTGCTTCCCAACATTCCTCCAAAAAGCTCCTTTTTCTTGCCCCGTGAGAGAGGTAGGCGCTGATGCCAAGGCTGGAAGTTCCCAGCAGAAAGTGCTGACGCCCCACCTTGCTGATGGGGTTTCCGCTTAAGACATTAGCTCTTTGCTGCCCCCTGTGGGTGGAGGTTTCTTTCCGCTCCAGGCCCTTTAGTTCCCAGGCTCACCTGGGGATGCCGGACTCAACGGTGCAGAAGAGAGACCAAACCACCTCCTTTGGTTACTGACTTTCGTACGTTTTTGGTCTGTGGTTTTCTTCAGGTAGATTGAGTGGAGTCTTGTCCCTTCCCTGTTCCCTGGCAAGTCCAAGCAGACTGGCCTCAGCTTCTTTCTCCCAGCTTTAGATGTCAGAATCCCTCTCTTACTCTGTATTTCCACGTTTCTCTTTCCTCCTCATTAGTGACGCTGCACGGGCCAGGCTTGGTTAGTGGACCGGGGAAGAGGAAGATGAATAAAACGTGGTTCCCTGGTTTCAGCAGCTCACAGTGAACTGGGGGAGACAGAAAGGCAACTCATGGTGAGTGACTCTCCTTATCCTCTTTCTGTTTTGTGTTTGTTTGTTTGATTTCAGGGCGGTGGCATCAGTTTTCTGGCTGAGCATGTTCCTGGACTGGGTCTAGTCAAATGTATAGGTTATCAAGAAATGTTAGTGGTCATTATTATTATCGTGCCCCATGTCAAAAGCTTTAAAATGCCTCTAACTCGCAGATTCCTTGGTTACCCGTAAAATGTGTGTAGGGAACAGGAACCTGAAGGAAAATTGTAAAGTTATTTTTTAGATATTTCTGATTTTATTTTAGTTTTTGTTATTTTTGTGTTATTAAAAAACAACCCCCCTCCTGGATTAATTTGAAGCAAATCTCAGATATTATATATATTTCACATGAAAATATATATTTATAAATATTTATAACGTAGATATATTTAAATATATATATGTATGTATATATATTTGTATGTATTTCTAAAAGCTAAGGACTCTTTAAAAAGTAACCACCATACCATTATTACACTGAAAAATGTAGCAGCAATTCCTTAATGTTATCAAATATCCAGTCAAGTTTCACTAATTTTATCATCAGCTTTTAATTTCCTAGTTGGTGTGTTTGACTCGGGATATTTTGATAAGTCCATATGTTGAGGTTCCTCTTAAATCTTTTTTTATCTACAGGTTTCCCCTCATGTTATTTTTCCTCGCAATTTATTTGTTGAAGAAACTGAGTAATTTATCCAAGAGGGTTTTTCATAGCCTGGATTTTGCCAGTTGCTTCCCCTTGATTTTTAATTTGTTCCTCTGTTATGTGTAGTTACATAAAACTGATAGTTAGAGCTAAAGGTTTAGGCTTGAGTTTAGAGTAGAAATGCCTCCTAAGTGGTGGTGTGTACACTTCTATCTGGAGACACGAAATGCTCGCTTCTTTCTGTTTGTGATGTGAGTGGCCCTTCATGGTTATTACCTTGACCCATTAGCTTGTTAGAGGTTGCTAAATGGTAATATTTTAATTCTATCATCGTTTCTTACGGCTTAGCTGGAATACTTTTCATAAAGAGAAACTTCTCTCATTAACATTTGGTTACCCTGAAATGCACTTTGTATGGGAAAGGAAAGTAAAGGCTTGATTCTTTTCCTTTATTAATAGGTTTTAACGAATTTAAATACTGTGAAGATTTCAGAGGCTATAGTCTTCCTCACCTGTCTCGTTTTTCCTTTCCTTTGGTTACTCTGAAATCTAGAATTTCTCTCATTCATATTCTCTCTCTCTCTCTTTCACCCAACTTTGTGGAGCTTTGGAGAAAGAATTGCAGACTCATTCACACTAAAGTACAAACGACTAATAACAACTTATAGTATGACTATTTCAGAGAGATTTTCTGTTGAACTTGCATCAATGTCTTAAATTAGAGAAATGAAAAGAAGCTTCCTGGATAAGAATAGCATTTGTATGCACTTACTGTTCTGTGTCAGCTGCTCTAGTAAATGACTTACATATGTTGTAAGGTGTTCATGTTACCCCCATTTTACAGATGTGAAGAACAAGGCTCAGGTTGTTTAGGCTCAGCTAAAAAGTGGCAGAGGTGAAACTAAAACCTGGCTTGTCTGGCGACAGAGCCAGAGTATTGAATCTGCCTTTTCAATACAATTTCAGGCATCTTGAAGAGGAGGAGAAGGGGATGAGGGAGAGAAGGGCTTCCCAAGCTAGAAATCATCAACCTGACAGACCCAAGTTATTCATTGTGTCAATGTGTAAGGCAGAGCCTGGCAATCACCCACAAAACCAAAGATTTGCCCCCAGGAGTGTTAACTGTGGCATGGTTCTCTGCCTCTGCAGCAGTAGTGATGATACCTCTGCCCCGTCAGGATCCTGTCTACTTTTCCAGCTCCTCCTCCATCCTGTTCACTTGGGCCAGCCCCAGTGGCCTTTCTCCTGTTCCTCAAACATGCCAACCTCTTTTCAGTCTCAGGGATTTGCATCTACTGTTCTTTCCCTGGATCTTTACATGCCCGGCTTCTCCTTGACATTTAGGTCTCAGCTTAGATGTCAGTCTTGCAGAGACACTTTCCCTGACCATCCTCTCTAAAGAAGCCACTCCCTACCCACCAATCACCCTCTCTTTCCCAGTTCTCAGTGTCTTTTCTAGCTCTGTTACCACTTGAAAGTATCTTCCATCTTTGGCTACCAGAATGTAGGGAGAACATGGCCAGTTTTGTCCACGGCTGGGACTCTGGAGCCTGGCACATGGTAAGTGCTCAGAAAGCCTTTGTTGACTAAATGAATCGGTTCAGGCATCCTTTGCTCGTTGCCTTCTACATGGAGGCCTCACCAGCCCAAATCCATCACCACTGGTTCCCGTTAATCACCAGAACTGCCACAGCTGTTACAATCTACGCTTCCATCTAGAAAGTCAGAGGTTTCTGCCTTTTGTATTTATACCCAAAGCTTTACAAAAATGGTCAGATTTAGTTCCAGTTATGAATTAGGCTGAGGTCCAAGATGATTCATATTTTAACTGAAACCTGTTTGCTCAAGCTAGTCTGTTTCCTCTGACATAGATTGTGCTGGGAAAAGGAAAGAGGTAGGGGAGCATGTTTCTAGGCCATGTTTCCTAGCAGATCCATCTCACTCCTCAGTTTTGAAATGTGGCATCTGTCTTAGTCGGCTTGGGTTGCTGTAACAAAATACCTAGACTGGTGGCTTAAATAACAGACATTTACTTCTCATAGTTCTGGAGGCTAGAAGTCCAAGATCAAGGTTCTGGCAGATTCTGTTCTTGGTGGAAGCTGTCTTGTTGTGTCCTCACAAGGCAGAGAGTGAAAGAAGGAACTCTGGACTCTCTTCCTCTTCTTACAAGGCAGGTAACCCCATCCTGCGGGTCCCACCCTCATGACCTCATCTAAACCTAATGACCCCTCAAAGACCTCACTTCCAAATACCATCACGTTGGGGGTTAGGACTTCAACGTATGAATGTTGGGGGGATACAAGCATTCAGCTCATGGTAGCATCTCTCGAATTCTCCCTTCTTGATGTGAACCTTGAATGCCTCTAGGCGAAAGAAAATTATGACAGAAATGGAAGCATCTCGGACATTCTTCCAAAGTTGGATGGCAAAAGCTCTTGATGGCCCATGAAAATAAATTGGAAGCTGATGGGTTTGCTCAGTTAACCAATGGCTTAGGAGACAGTTCACAGGGCAGTGCAAAATGCAGTCCTAGACACACCTGTATCAGAATCACCTGGCAGGGGGAGGGGTGTTTAAATGCCAATTAGTAAACCACAGGGCTGCTGAGTCAACATCTTGGGGGATGGGGCTTGCGGGCCACATTTTGACAAGTACTCAGGTGTGTCTTACGTTCCCTAAAGTTTGAGAACCACTGTCGTTAGAAGTGAGATTGTACTTTATCACAACCTACTTATCCCGAGGAGCCTGAGGTAAGTCACCTCGATCGCAATGCCATTTCATGCTAGGGTCTTTGCTTCTGGCCTGCTTACTTTCTGTTTCACAGGGGCGTGAAAAGTGAGACTTCCTGACCAACAAAAGATGTCTCCAAACGTTGCTAGAAGCCTCCCCTGTCAAGAACCTCCTTTTCTTTTTTAGATGCTGCCTTTATTTTATTTATTATTATTATTTATTATTATGTTGGCCATGCTGAGGCTTGCAGGATCTTAGTTGCCTGACCAGGGATCGAACCCAGGCCCCCTGCAGTGGAAGCACAGAGCCCTGACCCCTGGACTGCCAGGGAAGTCCCCAAATGCTGCCTTTCTATTTCTTACCGGAGGAAAGGCATAGTTTATCCTCACCTAGATGTAAACATTGTTTAAGATTCAAAGTAATCGTTGGCCTCAGACATCTCTCTCCCGTGTTTCTTCTTGTCTGTATGGGTCTTTCTCTGAAAGATTCTCCCCCAACCACTAATTTCTCTTTATTATTTCCCCCCTGCTGCTCTGAATCCTCTTGATCCTTCAAGAACAAATTCATGTCTGTCTTTATCCGCTACACTCCCGTCTAAGTCAGGCTTTTTTCCTCCCGTGAATTCCCCAAGTTGTTGCACCATATTGCTTAGTACTTAATTGTGTTCTCCTGTGGTATAAGTTTGAAGACAAAGAGCTTGAAGGTACTTTTGTTGAGTACTTGGTAAACACCTGATAAGGGCAGGTTGATTGGTTGGTTGATTGGATCGTTGGGTGAACATTGCAGAACAATTGGGTGTGGTGCAGCTGAGTTGAGCTCATGAAGGAGGGAAATTCAAGAGGAAACATTACAGAGTTTCTGGTATATATTTATACTACTGATGGGAGGATGGATTTTTGGCAGCTGTAGACTTATTAGTCTACCTAATATGTTTAAAAACAGGTCTTACCTAGAAAGGTAAATCTTTTTTTTTTTTTTTTGCTGTACGCGGGCCTCTCACTGCCGTGGCCTCTCCCGTTGCGGAGCACAGGCTCCGGACGCGCAGGCTCAGCGGCCACGGCTCACGGGGCCCAGCCGCTCCGCGGCACGTGGGATCCTCCCGGACCGGGGCACGAACCCGTGTCCCCTGCATCGGCAGGCGGACCCTCAACCACTGCGCCACCAGGGAAGCCCTAGAAACGTAAATCTTTAGGCCTTTATTTCCTCAAGTTTAGTAGTGAGGCAATACCAATGTGTATCTATAAAGGTATGTTTTTTAGGCATAAATGAAGCAGGACTTCTTAGAAAACTTTAGAAAGGAACTGAAAATTAATTCCTGTTTCATAAGTAAGGTTATATAAATTTTCTTGTTCCATCCTAAAAAGGTTTAAACAGTTCTCTTCAAAATTCTGTCCAGATATATTTCTTTGGATCTAATGAAAATGAGATCTAATTTTCACCTTATGTTTGATGTTGCTGAGGGCTGACTAGAGAATTTACTGGTAACTACTTTTTTATAAATTAATTTTTATTGGCGTATAGTTGATTTACAGTGTTGTGTTGCTGGTAACTACTTTGAATGTAAAACGTGCCTTTTTGTCTGGCAACTTCTCATGACTGCCTTCAATCAGGGAGGGAGGAGAGAAGGAGACTGAGAAACGAAGTAAGCAGCTTAAAAGTTTGATGTTTTTCTGTTCTATGTTGCGGACTGCAGCCTTCCAGTCAGTACTTAAGTGTCTCAGAGAGATGACGCTATGATACCATTCTAGCCCCTCTCTAAAAACATGAGCTGCTCTCTTCCCCTTTCTGTTTCTACATGGATTACCAAGTAATTACTCTGTTAAGAGAACTAGGTTTGAAAGTGTTCCTTAGCCTTATCTTATCACCTCCCCCACTCCCAGGAATCTGGCTTGTTGCGTGTGCATCCATCATTCTGGAAAAACCCTCCGAGGCCTCTTGCCAGCCCTGTACACACAGACATTTTCTTCGAGAGCCAGCAGGGGTCAGCTGGAACACCGGCTGCTCTGGCCACCCGTCTTGCCAAGACCAGGACAGCACAAGGAGCCATTTGTTGGTTCCCTGAGCTGAGACAAAGCAGTTGCTAAGTCTTCCGAGATGTTTAACGTGCCTTCCCTACCTTTTCGCACTGCCCTCTGCTTTGCACCACATCATACCCCTAAGCGTTCACTCTTTCCTGGGCTCAGTACCTTTTCTTCCCTCCCATCAACATCTAAGCAAACACCACAAACCATCTCTTTTCCCCACTGGAGTGGAGCTCTTCTGTCTATTTTAAATTTAAGCTCTGCAGTAGTTAATTTTACAGTTTTATCCATGTGAATGTGCTGTGGCCTCTCTCTTGCCATTCGCTGACCTTGACCCCGGTGTGGGGGAATTCCAACTTGTGGCCTAGAGGGAGGGAGACCTGGGAGAGAGAAAGGTGCAGAGGAGAGATCTGCTGGGAACCATCCCATGACCCACCAAAGGGTTTTGCTGTCCTAGTCTGAAGAGAGCGAAAATCCCATATGCCTCAGGGACCAAGCTCCCGTCCTTGAATTAGTAGTGACGGAATAGCTGGTGGCCATGAACTGCCCAAAGGGTCATGCGTTGTGAGAACTGTTCCTTGCAGTATTTTTTCAGTGGGCTATTTTACTGAGACATCTCTTAAACCTGAAATCCTCAAAACAGGACCAGCTACATAATTTGTGGGATCCAGTGTAAGATGAAAATGTAGGTCCACTTGTACAAAAACTATTAAGAACTTCGAGTCGTTGACTACAGAGCATTAAACCAAGCCCAAGGCCCCTCTGAGGAGCCCGGAGCCCGGTGTAACTGCAGGTCGTACACCTACGATTCCAGCTCTGCTCCAAACATACGTAGGAAAAGCTCTTCCTCGTCCTGGACCAGGGGATCAGTGTGAGGACGTTCCACATCTGATTTCTCCCCTGTCCTTAGGAACCAGTGTCCTGGAGAGTGAGAGAGATATACAGGGAGAGTTTGCGAGATTTTACTCGACACATACAGGACATACACTGTTTTAAGCTCTGGAGGTTCTGCAGTAAACAGAACAAAATCCTTGCCCTCATGGGGTTTGAAATCTAATTGGGAAGACAACAGCTAACAAACAGGCAAATACTTGCAGGTAGTGTGTCAGACAGTGACAGGTACCATGGAGGGGTGCCAGCGTGGAGGGGTGGCATCTTGTGATTTTATGAGAGGTGGTCGAGAGGGGCTATTTGAGTAAAGGCCTGGAGGGAATAAGGGAGTGAGTCACGCAGGTATCTGAGGGGTGAGCATTCAGGCAGAGGGTCTAGCAAGTGCAAAGGCCCTGGGGCCTCTCAAGTTTGAGGGAGAGCAGGAGGACAGTGTGGCTGGCATGGTCGATGGGGGTTTGGAAGGGGTAAGTGGAGAGGGGAGGCGAGATCTCATGCAGTAAGGACTTTGGATTTTACTCTGGATCAGATAGAAGCTTTGGGTGTTTAGAGCAGAGCAGGGTCGTCATCTGACTTAGGTTAAAGGGCTCCCTCTGTACTCTGTTGAGAAGAGATTGTGGGTGCAGAAGAGTGAAAACTGGGTGACCAGTGAAGAGGCTCTTGCAGTAATCCAAATAGCTTTGACCAGGCTGCTCCTGGTGGAGGTGATGAGAAATGGTCAGATTCTAGAAGTATTGTAATCTTAAAAGGACAAGGGGCCCGGTCTGTCTTGTTTATCACTGTAATCTTGTTGCCAGACACATGGTCTGGCACGTGTAGGTGCCCAATAAATACGTATTGATGAGCCAGGAGTGAATACAAATTAACACGATTTCTTATGAGATGTGAGAAATAACATTAAAAGAATGAAATGAGGCAGAATACCTTGCCAGCGTTTTAGAATTTTTTATCCCCATTTTGCTTCAATGAAATCTGCAAAAATGTTAAAGTTCAGTTCAGCTGAAATAAACTACTCATCTCAAGGCCATACAGCCTGTCGGCCTAAATACGCTAAAATGGACAGTAAGAGTGTATTTTTAGTGTGTGATCCATAGGTGGCGCTGTCTCATGTTAGGGCTTCGTCTCCACTAGGTCACGTGCATGAGGCCACTTACACAGTGTTAAATGTAGTTTTTCTTCTTTTTTTTTTGAAAGAGTGTTTTTTTTTTCATTTTATTTTTTTTGGCTGCGTTGGGTCTTCGTTGCTGCGCGCGGGCTTTCTCTAGTTGCGGCGAGCGGGGGCTACTCTTCGTTGTGGTGTGTGGGCTTCTCACTGCGGTGGCTTCTCTTGTTGTGCAGCACGGGCTCTAGAGCGCAGGCTTGGTAGTTGTGCGTGGGCTTAGTTGCTCCGCGGCATGTGGGATCTTCCCGGACCAGGGCTCAGACCCATGTCCTCTGCATTGACAGGCGGATTCTTAACCACTGCGCCACCAGGGAAGTCCCTAAATGCAGTTTTAACTGGAGTTTATACTTGGTCTGTAGAAAATTAGATTAGCTTCTCCAATAATATGGTAAGACTCTCTTGGAATTATACGTACAAAACTAACATTTGAAAATGTCATTCTTCCTTAATGGACCACTTAGATTATTATTTAAATGATAGAAAAGTTGTCTTAATATTGGAAATACAGCAGTGCCTACATATTGTAGAGGCCTTCACTGCTTGATGACAATTTAATATTTCCTTCTCTGTGTGATTCTGGTATATGTATGTATGTATATATATATATGTATGTGTATATATATATTTTTGAGGGGTTTTTGTAAAAAGACTATTTGTGAAAAGACCACATAAGGTATGATTAGACTTATTTTCCTTACCGAATTTGTGCAGCGAGGTGGAAATACAGGAAGGGGTGGCGCAGGGAGGGGGTATGAAGCTGCAGTAAAATTTAGGAGGCTGTGAGGTTTTGTGGGAAAGTCTGTGAGCGCTCTGCAGATGGTAAGTTTCCTCCAGCTGTGGCCCTTCTCCAGCCGCCGGGCCATCTTTCTCCACCCAGAAAGCTTGCTGAAGATGCACCACCTGGCAGGGTTGCTTCCCCTGGAGCTGTGAAGCCGGCTCTTTCTTTCTTGTCCAATACCCACCTCCTTGCCATTGGAGTTGGTCATCCCAGATGCAACCTGGCCGCAGTCAGGCATTCTGAGATCCCTGTCTTTTCAGTCTTGAAGAATCAGACGGTGAAAGATTCCAGTGGATCCATGGCTTTTCTCTGAGTCAGGAGGAGTAAACATCCCCCTACAAGATGACTCGTGTCCCCTAGAGAGTCCCTGGGTGGTTGTAGAGCTGTGGGCCTCTGAGGACGAGACTCTGTTCTTCACAGGATTAGGATGTAGAGCTCCCAGAATGTAAGGCCTTCAGAGCTGCCTCTGCCAGGACCTGTAAAAAGTGCTCACGCCAGGAGAGTGGCTCAGGTTGTTTCCTCTCCCAGCAGTAGATTCAGCAGATGCGTGCTGTGAGCCTACCGTGTGCCAGGCATTGTGCTGGGGAAACAGGGCACAATTTCTATCCTCGACCTTCCCTGAGAATACATTTCCCTCCTCTTGGACTCGTTTGTAGCCAGATTTTCCTTTCATAATACTGCTTGTCTTTGGTTCTTGCTGAAAAGTTTCCTCTAGTCCAGGGCTGGACAGTGTTGTATCTTTTCACCTCCCCATCATTAATGTATTGGCTTTTTGCCATCTCATGGGTGACAAGCTGGCTCCAAGAACCTCTAGGCATCATGTCCTCGTTCAAGGCAGATAGAAGGGGCTGCACCAGCTACGTCTGTTTCTTTGATCAGAGAAGTGCGTTTTCCCATAGGCTCTCAGCAGACTTCCCGTATCACTGCATCGCCGTCTCTAACTAAAAGCAACACCAGGGGAATGAGTATCTGGCTTTGGGAAAAAGAATTTTGGGAACGGCTCCTGACGTAGCCAGCTGCAAACATCTGCCCCAAGGGCCATTCTCTCCAGTCAGATCATGCTCTTCCGTACAAGTTGCCGTAACATATCGACATCCAGGTCATTCTGTCACATCCATTTGCTCTTGGGCCACCGTTTCCTTCCTGTCTCTGTCTCCTGTTTTCATCCTGGCTGCCTCTGTCTGCGGCATCAGTGACTCCTGGCCTTAGAGTGGCTTGACCTTGACCACCTGTTCACCCCTCCCCCACCCCCAGCTCTCAGGCGGCCACTGGACACAGTGCCGAGCAGACGTCTTCCCCCAAGCTTGCCCTCCTCCTCCTGCCCTCCCGTGAGCGGGTCATGAAAGTGTGTCTCCTCTGTCGCTACCATTGGAATCACTGGATTCAGCCTGCATTGCTCCCTCTCCTTCGCCTCTGGCACCCAAAGGTCCCTGAGTCCTGTGCATCTCATCTCGGGAATAGCTCTTGCCTCCTCCACGCCCTTTGCCTGGCCCCAGTTCCCCTTCAAGTCCTGATTGCCTCACCCTGCTTCAAGCCTTCCTCCAAACTGCCATGATTATCTTTAGGTAACTTGATTCGATTGTTCTCTCTTGACTAAAAGGCATTCACGGTTCCTTATTGTTTTAGTATAAAATAGAAGCATGTCATTCAGATCCCATCCTGCCCAGCCCGTCACTCCAGCCCCACCTCCTCCGTGCTCTTTCCCTTGTCACTCGTCACTCGAGGTCTTCAGTTTCCCAGATAAGTCTCAGGGCTTTGCTGTGTCGGGAACACTTGTTCTGCCCTCCTCCCTCAGCGACCTCCTTCTCGTCCTTACGGACCCAGCTCAAATATAACCTCTCTAGGGTGGTTTCTCTCAAACCGAATCATGTAGCCTTCTTGTCTCCTATTGTACTGTTGGTATCACATTTGCGACACGGTTTTTCACATGCATATCCATCTCCTTTAAGAGAGAATCAGTCTCTCTCTTTTTTTTGCGGGGGGCGGGGGGGTTGGCGTGCAGCATGCGGGATCTTAGTTCCCTGACCAGGGATCGGACCCACGTCCCCTGCAGTGGAAGCACGGAGTCTTAACCACCGGACCGCCAGGGAAGTCCCAAGAGAGAACCCGTCTCTGATGTAGCTTCACATCTTCAATAACTGCCGCAGGGCTTGGCATCATAGCAGGTGCTCTGAAGATGTTTGTTGAACAAACATTTTTGAACTAGTGTGGATAGCAGTGGAGGAGATTTTCTTAATGTTGTGCGTTTGGTACATTCTTCACGTGTGGTCAGTACGAATCCTGAAAGTTTAGTGAAGAAAACTTCAGAGAACAAATGTTTACTGCAGTGGAGAGCTCTTCAGTTTCCAGGATCGGAGGTGGTGTGTGTGGTTGGTGTTTTTAGAACAAGGCAATGGCTCAGCCCCGTGGGAGCAGATTGCATGAGACAAGCACCCAGGATGGGGGAGATCATGCCAGCCAATCTGTCAGATTTCATCATCTGCTGGTCTTGGGCTGGGAAGATTCCTAATATACGCCTCTCAGACTTAACGTCTTGTGAGGGACCTCCTTCAATTTTCGTCTTCTGCAGGATGCTTATACAACCCATCTAAAATTAATATTTTACGAAAGCATATTATTTATTTCAAGTCTAATAAATGAATCTTGGTGTATTGGATTTATTAAGCATGGATTCTGATCATTTCTGCCCTGTGAGGAAATCTACAGGCATGGGGAATAGGCAAATCTCTTTTATGGTTATAGACTTCTTAGTCAGCCAAGAGATAACATTTGTTTTCTTTTAATTTTACACTGCTAAAATTGCAATTATATAATTGTGAAAAAGCAGTTTGGGGAGTAGTCCATTTAAGACTCAGTGATAGAGGGAGCTGTTACTGTGGACCAAAAAAAAAAAAAAGATCAGTGATTTTATTTATTTTTTTTATCTGGGAAACCTACTTGCTGGTGGGTGTGGGCATTGGCAGATAAAACGTGTGGGTTGGTAAGTTGTTTGTATGTACTTGCATGACTGTAGGTGAGGGTGCGTGTGTGTAGATCAGTAATTACAATAAAACCTCTTAAGTTTAGAAAAACGGTGAGAATGACATAGCTCATGAACACACATCCGTCATATGTAAACATATATGCTGCCTTTCTGTACTAAAAGTGTACAGATCGGTCTCCTTTAACAAATAGATAATATTTGAAACATATCATAAGTGGGTTAGATATCTTTCCTGCACAATGTTGATATTATTAATTTTCTTTGCAGTGCTCCCTTTCAAACATGCTACAAAAGTAATCTTCAATCAAGGTTTAATTACTGTTATTTTCAAAGCAATTGTATCTGAAATAATGGGGTCTTACTGAAAGTGTTCTAAGTTTTTAGCCATAGAAGTTGATGATAGTTCTTTCCATCAAGTTGAAACGACGAAGAGGACAAGCAGTATAAATATAATGTCTTAGGTACTTTCCTAGAAAAATATTTCATCTTCTGGTTCAACTGGAAAAATAAGCAATTGGTTATTGCTAATGAGTTGGTACTATTCAGGATTTTTGGAGGTGAACTTCCATTTTTAAAATAAAAAAGAAATTATTCTGATGGGTTTAAGTATGTCATCTCTTCTGCATTCCACACACGGCTTTGTATGAAAAAGAAAGACAGTTCTAAATGGGTGACTTGGCAGGAATACTGGTGATAGATGATTTTATGGGAGACGGAGTGTATGTGATAGGAAGAGCAAGCTTGGCCTCGAATGTAGAACTCTGGCCTCTTTGGACCAAATGCTGAGAAAGAACAGTGTGCATTTCCCAATATTGTTGTTCCAAAGGTGTGGCCACATATCAAAAGCAAAAATCCATTGCTGGAACAATGAACTTCAAGTTGAAGAAGAATGTTGCAAGCCTCCCTTTTATGTAATGAATTAAGTCCAGGTTTCATATGTGCGATGGCTTAATAGCTGGTAGGTGACCTTTTATCATTTTTTCTTCCACTTAAAAGATTAAGCTGTATTCAGGACAGAGTTGAAGAGAGAACAAAGAGAGTCAGTAAGTTAGTAGCATAATCTGTTGAGTCATGAGAATATAAAGGCTTCTACACACACAGAAGAGCTCTGCTTGGCTTACACACAAGTCTGTCCCTTAAATGCCAGAGGCAGTGTCACGTCTTCTTCCCTCCCTAAAGGCTTAGTGCCAGGGACTTGAGCCCCTTTCCTCTTTTTATCATTGAGGTTTTCCTATCCTTTCCGTAGATAAAAAAAATTCTTCTCACTCCCCTGAAACTGCCCGTGAAGGTCTCCATGGCCTCCACTTTGCTAAATCTAAAGCTCAGCTCTCCGCCTTTGTCTAAATTGGCCTTTCAGCAGAGTTGACACCCTTGATGACTCTCTCTTCTAGCAAACACTTTCTTCTCTTGACTTCCAAGACCTCATACCTCCCTGGTTTTCCACTGATTACTCCTTCCCAGACACTTGCTGCTTCGTTCTCTCTCTCCGTGGATGTGGCCAGGGCTCAGACCCTACAGCGCTTGTTCTTCTCGACTTGACTCCCTCCCTTGGGAACCTCGTCTGGTCTCCTGGCTTTATATGCTCACAACCACGTGGACATCTCTGGCCCACAGCCCTGAATTCTAGACTCATGCAGCTAACCATCTCTTCTGTGTCTCTACACGTCCATCGTCACGTGTCTAGACCTGAACCCCAGATCTGTCCTTCAAGTCAACGTCCTTTGGAGTCTGTTGCATATCAATTAAGGACAACTTCATTCTTCCAAGTGCAGGAAACATCCCTGACTCCTCTCTTTCCCTCACATTCTACATCTAAGCCTTCGAGAAGTCATGAGATCCAGATCTTATTACACTTCTCACCACCTCATTGTTACCCCTTTAGTCTGACCCACCAGAGCCCCTTGTGTGGGTGATTGCACTTGCCTTGTAACTGATCTCCAGGCTTCTGTCCACGTTCTCCTTAATCAGCTCAGAGAGCCTGTTAGGTTTTTCAATACACCAGTCAGATGATGTCACTTCTCTGCTCCAAACCCTGAGCGACTCCCTATTTCCCTGAGAGTAAAGGCCACAGTCCTTCTCAAGGCCTGTAGGGCTCTCTCAGATCTGCCCTCTTCCCTACCCATTACCTCTCTGGCTTCCTCTACTAATAAATCATTCACCGCAGGTACAATGGCCTCTGCTTTTCCTGGACTATTCCAGATGTGATCTGTTTCCATTTTAGGGCCTTTGCACCTGGTGTTCCATCTGCCTGGAACGTTCTTCCCCAGACATGTGTGTACTTAACTCCTTCATTTCAAGCCCCTTCTCCAGTGTCACCTTCTTCCTGATGACCCTAAGGACTACTGCAGTCTGCAACCCTCCAGCACTCCTGGTCCCCCTTTTCTATCTTTTTCCATAACACTTATCCTCTATTAACATACTATGTAACATGCTTATTTATTATGCTTATTATTTTTTACTGTTAGCCTCTCCAACTAGAATATAATCTTCATGAGAGCAGGGACTTTTGTCTATTTTATGTCCTAACATCTAGTGTGGTGTGTGGCACAAGTTCTCAGTAGATACTGGTGGATGAATAAAAGAAAGTTGTGGACGCTGGGAGCCACGAGCTGGCTTTCTCCCAGGTTCTGCGACTTGTTCTCTCTCAAGCCCTTTTTTTCCCCTCAAGACCCCACTTTCTAAAGTGTTTGTTGTACGGGCTGGGGCAGGAGTGAAGTCTCCCTTGGGATGGTTTCTGGGAGACGGAGGAAAAAGAGAGAAGGGAGCGCCTCTCCTGCTTGTGCTGTAATGAGTTGGCTGGTATCAACTTGAGTGATGGAGCCAGGTGGTCAGAGGGCCAGGCCTGGTCTGATGTAGTTTGTATTCTGATGTTTTTACTTACCATTATGTCATGAGCACTTCCCCACGTTTTTCTTTTCTGTTTTTTTACGAATATTATTCGAATGGCTACATATTTAAACTACAGTCCTAATGACTCAGCCCTGAAAGCTGCCGTATGTAAGCATGGAGATGATCTTGGCTTGCTTTTAAGAACCGACGGGTAAGGTAACAGTTAAGAGCACTGGTTCGAGTTTGGCTGTCTGGGTGAAATCCTGCCTCTGGCCCCTCCCAGCTGTATGACATTAGGCAATTCGCTGAGCTCAGCCTTAGTTTCCTCCTCTGTCCGACGGCAATAGTAACAGTGCCTGTACAGAACCTGGATCTGTCACAGTAACAGGGTTGTTCTGGAGAATGAGAGTTCATGGTTATAAAGCACTTGGAACCTTGCTGCTCCGTGTCATCTTCAGACCAGCATGATTAGCAAGCCCTGGGGCGGGGGGGCTGGTCAGTAATGTAGACTCCTAGGCCCCAGCCCAGACCTGCCAAATCTGAATCTGCCTTCTGACAAGCTCCCCGGATCTTCCTGTGTACACTAATGTCTGAGAAACAGTGACTTCAAATGGTGACTGGGACATATTGAATACTACATGATGTTGGTTCAGTTTTGGAGCAGTTCCAATTTTGCACCAGTCAGACCTCTGAAACTTCTTTCTTGTCCGTGTCAAGCAAGCTTTTCTAATTAGTACCTGTGGGATCCCAGGCCCCTCACTGTATATCTCTGGGCTTCAGCTTCCTGATCTGTGATGTGAAAGTCAGGAACGAGTAATTTCAGAAGCATCCTGCCAGCTCTGGCCCTCTGGGATTCAGTGCCCCTTATCAGTTCACATTTTACTGAACAGAGAGTTTAAAAAGACCAGGATTTCTTTTGGAAACTGGATAAGAGTAAGGCCTTGGAAAAATGTTCACAAATATTCCTGTGGTGTGAGCTAACCATGCCAGAGTTATTGGTCTTGCCAGAGTTATTGGTCTTTTTTTTTTTTTTTAATCTCCCGAGTACATCTTATTCTGTCTTAATGTCTGTTTGACAGCACTCTCTAAGACCCAGCAGGATCTTGGTGCTTTTGGTGGAAGCTACTCCATCATGAACCTTTTTAGAACAAAAAACAATGTCCTTAAAAATTATCTATCTTTTGGTGACATAATTGCTTCATAGGCTGTATATTAGAGAGAGCAACAAATTCTAAGAGATTAGTCTTCTAAAATGCAGTCAGTAATTACGGTCTGTTAGTCTGGAAAGGCTCCTAGAAAATAGCTCTTATTTTATAGACCAGGAAAATGAAAAGGATGGTGCCTCTCTTGAAAACATTTTCACAACCACTTTCAAGATTTTCAGCATCTTTCCACTGTTGACAGAATGGAGGTCAAACTCCTTGGGCTAGTTGGTGGTCTTGACTCATCTTGATTTGGCCTCAGAACATCTGTTGTGGACTGAATGGTGTTCTCCCAAATTCATATATTAAAGCCCTAGCCCTCAATGCATCTGTTTTTGGAGATAGGGCCTTTAGGGAGGTAATTAAGGTTAAATGAAGTCATAAGGGGAGGAGCCCTAATCCAATAGGACTCATGTCCTTATAAGAAGAGGAAGAGACACCGGAGAGCTCTCTCTCTGTGTACACACAGAAGATAGGCCACATCAGATACACAGTGAGGGGGTGGTGGTCTATAAACCAGGAGGGAAATCTCACCAGAAACCAACGCTGATGGCAGCTAATCTTAGACTTTTAGCCTTCAGAACTATGAGAAAACAAATGTCTGGTTTTTTTTTTTTTTTTTTTTTTTTTACAATTAAAAAATTTTTTTGGTTTTATTATTTATTTTGGTTGTGCCAGGTCTTAGTTGCGGCAGGCAGGCTCCGTAGTTGCAGCTCACAGGCTCCTTAGTTGCGACACATGTGCTCCTTAGTTGCAGCTCACGGCGGGCTTCTTAGTTGTGGCATGCATGTGGGATCTAGTTCCCTGACCAGGGATTGATCCCGTGTCCCCTGCATTGGAAGGTGGATTCTTAACCACTGCACCACCAGGGAAGTCCCAAATGTCTGTTGTTTAAACCACTAGTCCATGGCAGTTTATTACAGCAGTCTGAGCAGACTGACACATCATCCTTTCACCTTTCTTATGGCTCCCCTTGGGTCCTCCTCCCCTCCTAGGTGTCCAGGAATCGCCTTCTTCCATATCTTTGCTCCTGGATCCTCTTAGGGTAGCTTTCCTCTCTATTGCTGGTGTCAAAATCTTCGTAGGATCTTTGCAGATGTAATTAGTTAAATAGGGTCTCTGCAGATGTTATTAATTCAGGGTTTTGAAAGGAAATCACACAGGGGAAAAGGCCATGAAGATAGAGGCAGAGATTGGAGTGGTGCTGCCACAAACCAAGGAATGCCAGGAGCCACCAGGAATTGGAACAGGCATGGAAGGATACTCCTCTAGAGCCTTCAGAGGGGAGCACAGCCCTGCTGATACCAATTTTAGCCTTTTGGCCTCCAGAACTGTGAGAGAGTAAATTTCAGTCCCCAAGTTTGTGGTAATTTGTTATGGCAGCCCAGGAAGCTAATATGCCTTTTTTTCTTTTATTTTTTTTTTTTGCGGTACGCGGGCCTCTCACTGTTGTGGCCTCTCCCGTTGCGGAGCACAGGCGGCACGAACCTGTGTCCCCTGCATCGGCAGGCGGACTGTCAACCACTGCGCCACCAGGGAAGCCCTCTTTTATTCTTTTAATTTTGTTGAAGTATAGTTGATTTACAATGTTGTATTAATTTCTCCTGTACAGCAAAGTGACTCAATTATACATATATATTCTTTTTCTTAGTCTTTTTCATGTTTTTTTCCATTATGTTTTATCACAAGATATTGAATATAGTTCCCTGTGCTATACAGTAGGACCTTGTTGTTTATCCATCCTATATATAATAGTTTACATCTGCTAATCCCAAACTTCCAATCCTTCCCTCCTCCACCCCTCTCCCCCTTGGCAACCACAAGTCTGTTCTCTATATCTGTGAGTCTGGTTTTTTTTGGTTTTTTTTTTTTTTGGTAGACGTTCATTTGTGTCGTATTTTAGATTCCACATATAAGTGATATCATATGGTATTTGTTTTTCTCTTTCGGACTTACTTCACTTAGTATTACTAACTTCACTTAGTATTCCATGTTACTGCGAATGGCATTATTTCATTCTCTTTTTATGGCTGAGTAATAGTCCATTGTATATATGTACCCCATCTTCTTTATCCATTCATCTGTTGATGGACATTTAGGTTGTTTCATGTCTTGGCTATTGTAAATAGTGCTGCTATGAACAGAGGGGTGCATGTATCTTTTTGAATTATGGTTTTGTCTGGGTATATGCCCAGGAGTGGGATGGCTGGATCTAAGATGCCTTTTCTGACACTCCCAGGGTGAAGTTCCCAGAGACCCTGTACTTCTTCCCTAGACTTTCCACCTTCTAGTGTAGGCTATTTAAGTGCATCCTATTGTTTCACCAAGACTGGCTTCTGGAGGGGAGGATCTTTGAGCCAAGAAAATGCTCATCACAGAGCTTTGGATATTGCAGGCTTCATGGTCCGCAAAAATGTCAGTGCTGGACTGTTAAATTTCCTAAGGGAAATATTGTAATGTTAATTGTCCAGGACAAAAATCTCAGAATGATGAAACCTGCATGTGATACTATCCAGATTAATTGACATGGAAGCATATAGTAGAGAATGAGAGTTTTCTGTACAACTGATTTAGTGGTGGTTTATAGAAACTTTATGAGGAACATTATTATATAGTAGAAAGGGCACCAGACTGGGAATTTAAATCTTTGGGTTGGGGTTTGAGTCAAGATCCTGCTTATTCATGGCCGTGATGCCTTGGACAAGTCACTCTGAGGCTCAGGGTCAGTATCAGCAAAATGAGGAAAAAATTGCCAATGCTGCCTGCCTCATGGGGGTGTTATGAAAATTCTATGAGGTAGGTTATGAGAGAAGGCTCTGGAAGGTGCAAAGCCTCTAAGCGTGTGAGCTGGTTGACCGTTATCAAGGCGTCCTTGTGGAGTCATTGTCATGGTCACAGAGATGCAGGATTTAGACCCATAAGGGAGTCAAAGGATCACGTAGTGAACTCCCTAATTTTATATGAAGAAATGATGCCTGAAGAAACTATGACTTATCCATCTGGTTTGAATCAAGGGGACCCACAGTGGGAGCCTGTGCCCCTCCTCACTGAGCTGAGATGCTATGTGTACAGAACAAAGGGCCACAGTGAGCAGGAAACCTGCAAAGCTTCTGCTTTTGCAGAAACTAACCAAACCGAGTTCACCTGACAGAATGGACAATTAGAACAAGTACACAGTTTCCAGAAACACAATAAGAACTTCGTAGATAATGTTAAACTCATTTCATAAAATGATTCTTTGGAAGTCATTGTGAAGAATGTGATAAAAAAAATCTTAGCAATCACAGTCTGTTAAGGGCACAATTTACAATGGCATTTATTCAGGGCTTAGGTTGTAGGGTAATATTATATCCTAGATTATCTGACAGGGGTGTGGGATTTTAAAGGCAAGTGGATTAGATGGAGATGCCCAGAGAAGACACTGACAAGTCAGCAGCTCTCAACTAAAGAGGAAAATGAATGATTGTGTCAATGATGTGATGTAGAGATTGACAGCCTAGTTATTGGATCTGAAACAATTAAAATGCTAATTCTGGTAATCCCACATGCTTGCTGAGGAAGGAAGGATAGAAATCTGTTATAAGGCACTGTAGTTGCAAGTGATCTGTTAACTTTAAAATATCTTTTACTGTGGGAAGGAAGTAACAAAGATAAGAGCAAAAATAAATGAGACAGACTAAAAAGACAGTAGAAAAGATTAATAAAACTAAGAGCTGATTCTTTGAAAAGGTAAAACTAGCAAACCTTCAGCTAGACTCACCAAGAAAAAAAAGAGAACACACATGAAATCAGAAATGAAAGAGGAAATGTTACACCAGATACTACAGAAATATAAGCAATCATAAGAGAATGCTGTGAACAATCATACACCAACAAATTTGACAACGTAGAAGAAATGGATAAATTTCTAAAAACATACAACCTACTATGACCGAATGAAGTAGAAAATCAGATTAGACTGATGACTAGTAAGGAGATTGAATCAGTAGTCAAAACGTCTCATCAAACAAAAGTCCAGAACCAAATGGTTTCACTGGTGAATTCTACCAAACATTCAAAATATATAAAATATAAAAGAGGAGGGAACACTTCAAAACCAATTTTATGAGGCCAGCATCACCCTGATACCAAGAACAGACAAAGCTGCCATAAGAAAAGACTACTACAGTCTAATGTCCTGATGAACATAGCTTCAAAAATCTTCAACACAAAATTTGCAAACTGAATTCAACAACACATTAAAAGGATCATACACCACCATTAAGTGGGACTTATCCCAGGGATGCAAGGATGGTTCAACATCTGCAAATCAATCGATGTGATATACCACATTAACAAAATGAAAGATAGAAATCATATTATCATCTCTATAGATGCAGAAAAAGCTTTTGACAAAATATAACATCCATTTATGATTAAAAAAAACTCTCAACAAAGTGAGTATAGAGGGAAGGTACCCCAATATAATAAAGGCTGTATATGACAAGCCCACAGCTAATATCATACTCAATGGTG
The DNA here is from genome assembly GCF_002837175.3 of Physeter macrocephalus. NCBI lineage: Eukaryota > Metazoa > Chordata > Mammalia > Artiodactyla > Physeteridae > Physeter > Physeter macrocephalus. The sequence continues at coordinate 62,637,336 of NC_041228.1, read as the reverse complement.
AAAAACTGAAACTTTTCCCTCTAAGGAACAAGACAAGGATGCCCACTCTCACCACTGTTATTCAATATTGTATTAGAAGCCCTAGCCAGAGCAATCAGGCAAGAAAAAGAAATAAAAGGAATCCAAATTCAAAAGGAAGAAATAAAACTGTCACTATTTACATATGACATGATATTATATATAAAAAACTCAAAAGATTCCACCAAAAAAACTGTTAGAACTAATAAACAAATTGAGTAAATTTTCAGGATACAGGGCCAACATGCAAAAATCTGTTGGGTTTCTATATGCTAATAATAAACTGTCAGAGGAATTCAGAACACAATCCAATTTACAACTGCATCAAAAACAATAAGATATCCAGGAATAAATTTAACCAAGGAGGTGAAAGATCTGTACACTGAAAACTGTGACATCGATGAAAGAAATTGAAGGAGATACACATCAATGGAAACATATTCCATTCTTATGGATTGGAAGAATAAATATTGTTAAAATGTCCATACTACCCAAAGCAATCTACAGATTCAATGCAATCTCTATCAAACTTACAAAGGTGTTTTTCACGGAAATAGAAAAAATAATCCTAAAAGTTGTACGGAGCCACAAAGACCCCAAATAGCCAAAACAGTCTCGAGAAAGAACAAAGCTGGAGGCATCATGCTTCCTGATTTCAAGCTATATTACATGGTATTGGCAAAAACAAAACAAAACAAAACAAAACCGACACACAGTTCAATGGAACAGAATAGGGAACCCAGAAATATACCCACACATATATGATCAGTTAATTTACAACAAAGGAGCCAAGAAAATACTAGGGGGAAAGGATAGTCTCTTCAATAAATGGTGTTAGAAAAATTGGACAGCAACATGCAAAAGAATGAAACTGGACCACTCTCTTACACCATACACAAAAATAAACTCAAAATGGATTAAAGACTTGGACATGAACCCTTAAATCATAAAATTCCTAGACTAAAACATAAGTGGTAAGCTCCTTGACATTGGTTTTGGTGATGACTTTTTGGATTTCACACCAAAAGCAAAGGCAACAAAAACAAAAATAAGTGGGACTGCATCAAACTAAAAAAACTCCTGCACGTCTGCGGAAACCATCAACAAAAGAAAAGGCAACACAGGGAATGGGAGAAAATATTTGCAAATCATACATCAGATAAAGGGTTAATAATCAACATGTATAAAGAACTCATGCAACCTAATTCCAAAAAACAAACAATTCGATTAAAAAATGGGCAGAGATATAAATAGATATTTTCCCCAAAAAAGACATACAGATGGCCAACAGGTACATGAAAAGATGCTCAACATCACTACGCATCAGGGAAATGCAAATCAAAATCACAATGAGATATCACCTCATACCTATTAGAATGACTGTTATCAAAAAGACAAGAAATTACAAGTGTTGGTGAGAATGTGGAGAAAAGGGAACCCTCGTGCACTGCTGGTAGGAATGTAAATTGGTGCAGCCATTATGGAAAATATTGGAAGTTAATTAAAAAAATTAAAAATAGAACTACTATATGATAGCACTACCACTTCTGGGTATTCACCCAAAGAAAATGAAAACACTAATTTGAAAAGATATATGCACCCCTGTGTTCATTGCAGCATTATTTACAATAGCCAAGATATAGAAATGACCTACAGGGAATTCCCTGGTGGCCTAGTGGTTAGGATTCCAGGCTTTTCAGCCTGGAAAAAAAGAGTGAGATCTCGGTATTTGCAACAATATGGATGGACCTTAAGGGCATTATGCTAAGTTACATAAGGCAGACAGAAAAAAAGAATACCTTATGATCTCACGTATATGTGGAATCTAAAAAAACAATTAAAAAACCCCAACATAAACCTCATCTCATGGATATAGAGAACAGATTGGTGGTTGCCTGAGGTGGTTTGTAGGTGGGGCTGTGGGCGAGAGAGGTGAAAGGTGCAAACTTCCAGTTATAAAATATATTAAGTCACAGGGATGTAATGTACAGCATGATGACCGTAGTTGATAACACTGTACTGCATGTTTGAAATTAGTTAGGAGCGTGAAGCTTGAAAATCCTCATCACAAGAAAACAATTTTGTAACTTTGTATGGTGATGGATGTTAACTGGACTTAACTGTGGTGCTCTTTTTGTAGTATCTACAAATACTGAATCATTATGTTGTACAACTGAAACTAGATAACGTTATACCAATTATTCCTCAAAAAACATCCTTTACCGTTATTTAAAAAATTTTATTTTTTACTTTTCTATTTTTTGGCTGCGTTGGGTCTTTGCTGCTGCGCACGGGCTTTCTCTAGTTGTGGCGAGCGGGGGCTACTCTTCGTTGCAGTGCGCAGGCTTCTCATTGCAGTGGCTTCTCTTGTTGCAGAGCATGGGCTCTAGGTGTGTGGGCTTCAGTAGTTGCAGCACATGGGCTCAATTGCAGTGCGTGGGCTCTAGGGTGCACGGGCTTCAGTAGCTGTGGCTCATGGGCTCGGTAGTTGTGGTTCACGGGCTCTAGAGCGCAGGCTAAGTAGTTGTGGCCCACAGGCTCACCTGCTCCACGGCATGTGGGATCTTCCCGGACCAGGGCTCGAACCTGTGTCCCCTGCATCCGCAGGTGGAGTCTTAACCGTTGTGCCACCAGGGAAGTCCCCACATCCTTTACTGTTGAGGAAGATTTCATGGTTCATTAGGTGAAAGAATGCTTTATCTTGCTAAGGAAATAAATATGAAGATGAAACATGGGTAATAACATTTTCAGATGGGTGCTTGTTTTATTTTCTAAAGAAAACATTTGGTGGAAAGGTTCTGTGATTGTGGCAAGGTGTATGTCTCAAATTAAGGTTCTGCTTTGCTAGATATATGAAGAGCTATGTCTTTAAATGACTTAACAGGACATTTTCAAGCAACTCAGCACTTGGCAGATTTAATTTTGACGAGCGGGAGCAGGTGGGTGGCTCAGGCTTCTCAACCTTGAAGAGATGACCCCGGATGACTTTGTTTTTTCCTGATAGTTGCAAGATAAAATAAGATTTAACTAAGGAACTTGGGAAAGGTACCTCCATTGTTCAGGTGAAAGGGAGAGGAATTTGTGAGAAATAGAAACAGGTGTAAGGAAAGCACAGGATGGTGTAAGCCCTGGGAAGCACACTGGCAAGGCGTCCCTGGGGGTGGTGGTAACTTGCAAGAACAGTTTCTTTAGACAAAGAAATGAAACCCAACCAGCAATAGCGCTCATACAAGCTCGCGTACTTTTGTAACTTCTGAGTTTGAGATCTCTTTTCTGTTTTTCTGCAGTTGGGTGAGAGACCTCAGGGCTGGGGGAAAACCTCCCTGCGGGCTTGTGCCTTTTCAGAGCTTTGAGAGGCTTTCAGTGCTTTGAAAAAATATGTAACTTTTCTGAAATTGTTTCAAATTGTAACCATCTTGACCTCATCTTTCATTTTTTTCCTAATGATTCTGTTTTCTTTCTTCATCCCCCTGCCTCTAATGCTTCCTCTCCTTTCTTTCCCTCCCAGTCTGGGTAAAATTTCTGGCACCTGGCTTGTTTGCCAGGAAAAAGACAACTGCTTGCGCAGGAGAAAACCCTTTCCTGCGTGATGGGCTGCGCTGCGCTGGGATCCGACCCTCCTGGCTGGGACGGATAGCTGGGCTGTGTAATGGCTCCTGGGCTCCTGCAAAGGGAAATGCCCCTCCTCGTACCCCTCTTCCCAGGATGTGGGCAAGTTCAGGGGTTTCCTGAAAGATTTTGAAATCCTTGAAGTCTGCCTATCTTTCCAAAAAATGCTTTGGTACGTTAATCATTTACTTAACATTTTGTACTTGGGAGCATATGATTATGGTGACAGAACATCCTCTGTTGTTTGGCTTCTCAGAGAAAACTCTATGCCTTGCGGTCTGGGGACATATGCGAAGCTGCAGTCAGCGACTGCTGGGAGAACCCGTATGTTGGACTGAACAGAGTATGAGTGAGGTGTTTGATTTGCTTTTGTTTGTTTGGTATAAAAATTCTATCGGTTTCTCTTGTATTCAGATCTCACACTGCATTCAGAAAAGCTTTGTAAACCAGGATAAAGTTACATTAAACTTTAAAAATTATGACTCCTATTCAATTTGTACTGTTTCTTCTTTCACATCACTTTCTCCCACTGTTCTCTTAGATATTTCCATGAGTCTATCTACACCTATGAAATTGAAAATTAACACTAATTGTTTATATAACATGAATTCCCAAAAGACTTACACATGAAGCAGTCAGATAATGATTTAAAAATTGTTCCTTCAGTTCTTACATTTCATTTGGCTTCCACCCCTCCTCCTCTTCTCCCTCCTCCTTCTCCTTCTCTCTCGACATCTCTCTCTTTCTCTCTCTCTCTCTCTATATAGATACACACACATAAATATAATATGTTTCTAAACCTTGACCATTTGATTAAGGTAGTGTTTGCCAGGCTTCGCCACTGTAAAGTACTGTTTTTCTCTTTGCGGTTAAACAATTTGTGAGGAGATGCTTCACGACCGCATAAGTATCCTGTTTCATGTTAAATTTTCACCCAGTCATGTTAGCATCCATGGATAATTTCCTAAATCCATCGTGCCATTAATAAATGTAGAAGAAATGATGGAGATAGAATATCAAAACTGTTTTTAGAACAGATTATCTGCACCACTCACTTTACTATCCTGCAGTGTGTTTTATAGATGATATAACCTATGGACACAACTAATATAAAGGAGAAATGAAAGAATAGCGATTTATAGTAAAAAATAATGTGCATTTCAGTATGTGACTGCGTTGGTACCTCTACACGAGAGGACACACTGAAGGAATCGGGTGCGGTGATGGGACAGATACTGCAGAGGGGGCTTGCCGATACCGATGGTTCACATTCAGTGGCCTTTTGTTAGTAACGTGATTTTTTGAAAATAGTGAACAACTCTTGGTAAAATTTGGAAGAAGATAGTGCAAAGTGTCCTCTCAATGTATGCCACACTAGCAATCCTCCCCAGATCCCCCCAATACATGAAAATACTGCAAAAGTTGAGTTTAAATCTAAAACACGTGCATAGGATTTGGACAGTTATAAATAGGGCGTTCACCTACACGAATGTGGGGCGAGAGCCTCAGCATTGCAGAGGATGTAGAAGAGCTCCTTGCCCCGTGGCAGCCGCCCGCTCACTCGAGGACGCCTGCCATCTCTGGCCTGCACCCACTGGATGTCTTTGGCATCCTCTCACCATTGAGACAATAAAATAACCCCCCCCAGATGTCCAAAGTGTCCCCTGGAGGTGGTAATATTAGTAGAGAAGCACTGCTTTAAGATTCCTCATAAGCACAGATTGCTGCACCCCACCAAAAAAAAAAAAACATATATTGATTTTTCTCTTGGCGTTCTGGGGTAATTTTCTTATTCCTCACCTGTTTGCTTTAGACTTCTTTGTGTCTTATAGGTCTTAGACACATGAGACTTTTCTATTTGCCCAGATGCCTAATGTGTTGATTTGAGGTTTTGGAGAAGAACATCAAATAGCATGATCCACTGTCTTTAACTTCACTTTAAAAGTTTTTGCCCCTCGGTGTTTCTAAATGTAGGTTAAAATCTGGAACAGGAATGTGATTAGATAAGGGGAAGGTCTGGTTTGGGAAGGCTGTCTTTCCACATTGAAACAAGAAGCATTAGAAACAAGTGCTTGAGTGACGAGCAGTCCAATCATGGAGAACCAGCCTGTTGCTAATCTTCTAAGTAATCGAGGATGTTTTGACAAAAGAGAGCCTGGACCACCAGATTAATGAATCTGTTATAAACAATAATAATGTAAACTAGTGAAAGGAATCTTAAGGGGAATTCTGTTTGATCTGAGGGGTTTTTGTTGACCGAGTTTGGACAGACATATTAACAAGGACGTGCCATGTCACTATTTGTCATCATTGGTGTAGTTGTTGAGTCAGTTTTCTCTCTCTCTGCATCTTCCTCTTTTGCTTCCTCAGACCTCCCATAATTTGCTTTCTCTACTGCTTTCATGTTCCAACCTTTCAGACTTGATGAGTCTGATGTCTGCCTGAGCTGACCAAACGGTTTCATGACCTTCCTGCTCTAAAGCCACATTTACACATTTTCATAGGTCAGCGGCAGGGAGAGGCTGGCAGTGTCCACCACGTGAAGATGGGGTACGTTAATTTTGTGGTCTTTTCGCTCTGTGGGTTGTTTTCCTTTGTTCTTTCAGATTGTTTTATGCAACCTTCCCTTATCGAGAATCTTTTTCCCCTAGGAGTGTCCTGGGTGCGTTGACCGGGGTCGTTACTGCTTTGGCTTGCGGCAACATAAACTGGCGGGACAGGACAAAAATGAGTTGATTATTTCAGCTGTGTTTGCTGGGAGTTTCATTCACAGTAGAAGAGAGGCAGAATGTGTCGAAAATGGGGACACATAGCTCCTCATTAACCCTTTGTTGTATCAGCCATTCAGCGAATGTTTACAGAAGTCCCTTTATGCTTCCTAGTAGGGGACCATGAGTATGGTAGGAGGCAGGGAGGTGGTACAAAGAATTCCATGAGGCGTTGGATGGCTTGGCTTGCCCTCCTGCTGCCCCCTCTTACCAGCTAACATGTCTGAACCTGAGGATCCTTAAAAAATACCTGATTTGTCTACAGTCCGGTGTGATCGTGAAGGTCAAATGAAACAAGAAAATTTCAAGTATGATTTAAAAAATGTTTTTTACAACAAGACACAAGGCAGCTTTTTGAGACTTGGGAGTTTGGGGAGTCTGGGGTACAAGGGTGCCAGCCAACCAGATGGTAACTCTGCACCTCTCAGGGCTGCTGAGAGGAGCACACCTTACAGGGGCAACCCTTTGAATGAGGGTGGAGTGGGCAAGGCAACAAGCTAGCTGTCCTCTTGTCTCTTCAGCCTCAAGATGTCAGCATTGAACTCATCACAACTTAACCTTGGCTGAGGCCACCACCTGCCCTTCCCAGTCCTCTCTGGCCCTAATACCCCAGCCTTTTGAAGTTGATGGCCCGGAAGGCAGCCATGTCCTCCCCCAGTTTGATCCTTGGCTGCACCAGCAGAGCCAGACGCAGGGCCAGAGTGGACATGGCTTGGACAGCTTGTGCTTGTCCCCGTCGTAGGCTCACAATTCTGTTTACTGCATCTGCAAAGAATGGAGACTATGGAGAGTAGGTTTTCACTGAATAATTCAGAGTGTGTTGAACAAAATCAAACAGCAAATGATAAAACTGGAGAAAAAGTACTGGATTTAGGGTTAGACGATCCACGGTCGAGTCTGGGCTCTCTCCTTAGCTCTTGTAAGGCTTTGGTAAAATTGCTTCATCTTTTTGCACCTCCGTTTCCCAATCTGCAAGAAGAGGCTAATGATGATGGCTGCCGCGATCCTGTTACAGAACTCTCGTTGAGAGTCAGATGGAAGGGTGTATTGGGATGTTATTGGCTGAACTGTTCCCTGTGGCACAGTGAACACAAAGCAGATTTGGGTTGTTTCACTGTTAAACAAAAAAAAAGGCAACTGGAATTTATTGAGCATTTATGATGAACCTGACAATGTTAGACATTTTATATGTATAATCACATTAATCTTCCTAACAGTCCTCTGAGGTAGGTACTGTTATCTCCATTTTTGTCAGAGAGGTTAAGTAACTTGCTGAAGATCACACGTTGCCAAGTGTGTAATTCAAATCCGGGTTAGGCTGACTCTCACATGACACCCGCTGCCTCGTGGAACTAATATACACTTTGACCCTAGGCACTAAATTAGTGATTTCTGTGCTTGGATATACAGAGATAGAACAAAAAAAAACAAACCCTCAAATCTAATCTGCGTATCTTAATCCAAAAAGGACTTCTGTATTTGAGAAAGGAAAGGCCAGGCTAACCAAATGAATCGGAGAGATTAAAAACTGAGGGTTCTTCAAACACCACACCTAAATGGGCGTTTAATCTGGGAGTATTAGGAGGAGACGTCCATTGACGGGACTGCTGTGAGAGTCCACAGGGAGGGTGAATATCCATTGTGATTGCCTGCAGCAGCCAAAACACATGCCGTCAGCAGGTGGTTGGATCCACAAATCCAGCTGAATCTGGCTGCCGGGAAGCATTTCACATCATCCTTGCTGGCCAGAGCTAAAACTTGCTAGATTTAAATGAAAACTACTGACAGGAAGTGCAGAGATTTCATGGAGAAATGTGTGAAGTGGAAACTCAAGTGTAAACCTCTAAATGTTTTGTTTCTAGGGATCTAGGGGAAGGTTTAAGAAGCTGGGTATTTTAGATTCGTGGCCTTATCTTTAGAGTCACATTTTAAAACTTGTCCCTGGATTGCAGGAAGACAGAAAAACAATACAGCCATTTGGTACGACTTGTTATAAAACTTAGCTAGTGCTTTTTAAAAATAGTTGCAAACCAAATTAGCTCTGGGCACCTGCTGGAGCTTAGTGTGTTTTCAGATAGACTTGTTTGCTCTCAGCCAAAAAAAAAAAAAAAAGAACCCAACAAAACCCTCCACCCACATGGTTTATTATAAAACCTGACACTCCTAATGCTTTTCCAAGCCACTTCTCTTAGATCAAATCGTTCAAATAAAGAAAAAAGACATTTGACATTTTGAAAGAATGGGGCCAATTATTTGTTAGGTAGGTTCTCAGAAAGGGTCAGGGAAGAAGAAAGGTAGATATTAAACAATGTGATGTATTAATCACATGGTAAAAGTTTTTCTAATTCCTTTTGTGAAAAATTTCAACACTGATATTATAATATGGCTGGAATTTGGGGATTTACAGTTTTACTGGACAGGCCCCTTAAGGCACCTCTGTTATCATTACTATTTACCCAAGATGTGTACGGACAGCTGTTTCAAGCAATTTGTTTTCAAGCAATAAATTTTATTTATTTATTGGACTGAAGAGATATAGATGATGTCTAAATGAACAACGGCAACAATTACAGCAAACAAAAATGGCAAAAATCATTTCATGGAGATTTTATATTTTAGGCAATGGCAAAAGCTGTTAATTGCTTACAGAGGATACTGAAATCTGGACCACCATTGACAAATGAGAATCTCATTTATGATTTCTGAGTGCTCTGGGAGTGACTTAGGCTTTGCAGACCTTACCTAAATTTTCACCTCCACTGGTTCTCTGACTGCAGTTCAAAAACAATGCTGTTTTATGATACATATGTTTTATGTGGTAGAAAGGCTCGGAGAAGCCTATCTTACCATCGTTAGGTACGTGTCATTGAGTAAAATACAACTGACTTACTAGTGATTCACCCTGCTTTGCTGAATAATTTTGAATAATTTCTTTCCTAAGCACTGCAGGCTCTTGAAATCAAATTGGTATCATAGAAGTCCTGATGGGGGAATTGTAATAATAATAATATGCATAACGATGCAGCTCCCGCTTATTAAATACCTGGTGCTGAAATACTTTCTATGCATTTTTGATGTATTTGATAACCCTGTAAGACAGTTATTCTTCGTCCAATTTTATAAAGGGGGAAACAGCATCTTAGCATCCAGACAGTTAAAAACAAGGGAATGTTAGAATTTGAATCAAACAGCCTGACTTAAAGCAATGTTGTTTCCATTATACAAGGGGCAAAAACGGTCAAAGAGAAGGTAAAAGGAGACATTTACCCCACAAAGTGACACACAAAATGGCAAACTTGCTTTACTCCCTTGCGGAGGGTTTTGAAACCCGAGGCATAAATATGATATAGAAGCACAGTCTGGTTAACTCTAAATGAGGAGATGCAGGTCAAAACTTGTAGAAATTCCCTAGACACCCTTCTAAACAGGTGTGGTTTAAATTAACCCAGGGTAGCAGAGTAACAAAAGCTGTCTTATTTGTTTGCCAGTAGGACTGGTCAGATATAACCATTAAAATGTGTGAGTTCTCTATTGAGTAATCCACTTTTGCCATGGAAATCTTAAAATAACTTCTTTTTCATGAAGGTGAAGGCTCGCCAATTCTCCTTTCACTGCACCCCAAACCCTATAATTTTTACTAAGTACCCGAGAGTCTCACAAATGCTAATACTAGAGCGTTTTAGTCTATCACAGAGATTTTGTTTAAATTATCATTGCAAAGTCGAATTCAGTATTTCCTACAACTATTTGAAATGAATCTAGATATACCAAATAAAGCAAAGTATTTCAGTGGAGTTAGTCCCTGATCTGCCTTATGGGTAGCAATTGAGTTAAGCCTTTGGCTTTATTTCTCTGCACTATTATTTAAGGTTATCGGATAGGGTTGAAGCATAGCATTGTTATTTATGTATTCAGTTGTTCATCTCACAGTATTTAGATAATTGGTTTAGCAACCTGAAAAAAAATATTTCTAGGTCTCGGACTCGGCTTCTTGTTTCTTCTTTACGGAGAGAATTCAAGCTCTGTATACATCCTTGTCTGTACACCTGTGACCAAATCAGAACGTATGAGAAATTTGTTCAGCCTCGTTTGCCACCGCTGTTTATACAGCTGAATCGTGTTAAGTATTTGGAAGCATCTCCCACTACTAAATCAGCCCTCAACTAATTGGACCGGAGTTAAAAAAAAAAAAAAAAAAAAAAAATCCTATCACGATTTGTCTGAGGTTATGTAGCCTTGGCTAAAAATACCCTGTCTCATCCTTATAGTACATTAAAACATTGTAAATATCATATAAATAAACAACTGAATGGCAATGCATTTATCTCGTGATAAATGTAATCATGAGATGTCCCCTAGCTGAAATCTTTCTTTACTGTCCCCAGGTTGTTATAAAACCTTTTCTCTTACTACCCAAAATGCTTAGGTCAAATCTTTTTCTTATGTAAGACTACCTGCTGGGACATACCACTTCTTTGCGCATATTATCAAAAGGTACCTCCCTGGTTGGACTAATTGCATAAAGATAGCCCTTCCTCTGGATCAGGCTGAGGCAGCTGTGTGCCAGCTCTGTGTAGACTGGATCTCAGCCCCACTTGTCTTTCTTTGCTGTGTACGGTGGCCTGTTCTTATGCTATGGATAGTCTGTCTTGTATTACAGATATTTGCATTTTATCATTCAATCAACAAATGTTTAGTGAGCACCTCTTATAAACCAGGCACTGCTTAAGCTCTGGAGAATACAATAGTGAATAAGACCCTGCCCTCAAGGAACTCATAATTTAGTGGGTGAGAAAGATGCTTGTGTCAGTGTCACAACAGCAAACAGATAGCATATCTATAGACTAAATTGAAGAGGATCTAATAAAGACGTAATCATAGGGTGTAGGGCCCTCAGAAGGGACAGTGCACGGTCTAGAAGCTAATTATGCAGGGCTTCAGAAGGGCCGATGGAAGGAAGCAGTTTCTGGAAACTACAGAGAGAGAGAGCACGCGTGCGTGCGAGTGCCAGGGTCCCTGGCTGGAGCTGAAATCTTAGATGGAGGGATACAGGTTGGGACTGGGGGGGGGCTCTACAGTTAGGGAAATGGGTGGGGAGAATAAACAACCCACCTCACTCTACTTCTGTCCTCTGATCTTCTCCTGATGTTCCTCAATCAGAGGTCAGGAGGCAAGGAAGTTCACAGACATAGTCCTTAGAGGTCAGCTTTCTGGGAGCAGAGAACAGGGTGGAAGAGAGGGGAGAGTAGATCTGGAGAGGCACGGTTCACTCCTCTCCCCTCTCTATATCCACTCTTGTCCTTCCCTCAGGTAAGTGTTTGTGTCCCAGCACAGTGTTCCACTGATAGTTAATCATGGATACTGATGTCATCAATCTGGTTGTACTCCCAGCTGAAAATGTTAGCAGTCACCAGCGTTCTTCACATAAAATCATGAGGATATGGGGGAGGAAGGGGAAAAATAATATGAAGTATTGCTGCTGGTAACCACTGTTACCAGACTTAACTGGTAACCATTGTTGCCTTTGTTCAGCAGCCAATCCATGCTTCCTCTGCTAGCTTCTCACCCGGATAGAGTGCTTTACTTAGTGAGGTGGTCCAAACCTTCATTCCTATGGGATATGCATCCTTGGATGTCTGTCTTAATTGAGTTGCTGCAGTTTTCCATTGACCAGGGCTATTGGGCAGCAGAGTACTAGGAGGTGCTCTAGTGGGTCTCTGTGTTTCAGACACAGTCCTTCATACCTCCATTATGTAGCAGCAATTCAATTGCCTCCTGGTAATTGGGATCAACCACCCTGGCCACTAGAGCAAACTTAGTCCTCTATCTGTTGACTCAGCGGCATGAGAATTTCAGAAAGCTCAGAATTCATCAGAACAGTGACTGTGTTTCCCTTGGGCGCTAAGATGTCTAAATCCACTGAGCTCAAAGTCACGTTGACAGGACACAAAATTTCTTTGAGTTGCAGGGAAGATGAAAAAATTCACTAGATATAATAGTGAGAGGGAGTGCTTTTACCTTCTCCCTTTGGTTCCTGGACCCATGAATTCTGGCTCTGGAGGACATAGAACCACCTAGTGGAAACTGGTTTAGGGCATATACCACATCCTGTAGGATAGCACACCAACCTCACAGTGTCTGTCAGTGGTCTCCCAGCTGGTGCCGTAGATGATCTTTAAACAAGCCATTCTATCATTTTATCAAGCCGGTTACCTTTGGATGAAAAGGCCAATCAATTATATATATATGCAAGATCATTGCTATTCTTCCTTTGCCTTAAAATATTTCCTCTGGATGGAGCATGTGTGTGGCACACTAATGTCAATGATTAAAGCATTCTGTAAGTCCATATGGAGGTGCTGGAAAAAGCACTTCAGGCAGCGAAGACAAATCTGTACCCAGAATATGAGTCTAACATGTGAGGACAAGTTTTCACTCCTTCCATCATGGAAGAAAACCAGTGTAACTCCAGGTGACTGGTTGGACCTCTGGGAAAATCATTTTATATCAGGGGTTTGGTGTTGGCTTCTACTGTTGGCAAGTTGGACACTCAGGAGAGGTGGTAGCTGGATGAGCTTTGGTGAGCCCATGCCTAGCCTTTATCCCCGTTACCGTGGCCATTTTTTACATGAGCCCATTGAGCAAACACTGAAGAGGCTAAGGAAAGAGTCTGCTGTTAGAAATTGAATAGGTCATTTTGTCTACCTGATTGAGTAGACAGGATCACTCCTTCAAAGTGATCTTTCTGGTGAATATCTTCATACTTCATGTCCATTCTAAGAGTCCATCCACATATCTCTCCCCGACTCACCCTCACCACCAATTTCCCAATTTTATGTTCAAGTCTGACCAGCCAGGCACACTATTAGCCCCTGCACATGAGTCAGTGTAGGTCTAGACCTCAGTGGCTTTTCCCTTCTCGTGAAGCAGATAACCCAAAGTTCTGCTTGTGGGGAGGGTTTATACTAACCACTGTCTTTCAAGGATGGCCTGAAGGGCATACAGTGCAGATGTATCTGTTACCAGGACCAAGCATTTTCTTCCTCTTTTAACTAATTAAAAGAAATTCCCAATGACCCCCTAGGTGGATCGGGGGAGAGATGTCCCTTCCAAACATGCCGAGTCTGATCTGTATTGTACAATTTCTAATGTATAATGGAATGCTGCTTTGAACAATTTTGTGATTTAGTGGACCAGATAAACACCCAATTCATGATAGTTCAAATTGCAATGTCATTTGATGCCCCATGGTCTGGCTTTCACTCTCTACCAGGGATTGGGAGTAAGCCAGAAGCTGCCTTTCAAATGGAGAATCATTGGTAGCAAAAGAGGGCATGGCTTGCTGAAGGCACATTTGTGGCACCAACGGGTGGTATCTCTTGCAAATTCTCTTACAGAAGAGGAGCTGAGTCAGATTTTGAAGGATGACCAATGCTTACTGGGTGGGTAGACAGCCTATTGAAACAGCATGTACATAGATAAGAAAAAGTGAAATAACAGAATACTAAGGTAGTTTAGTATTCCTGGATTATGGGGTATAAGGAGGCATGCTTAAGGTCCTGGTCACAGAGGCCCATTGAACCCTGGCAGAGGAAACTGTTGAATTCTTTTAAGCAGAGGAGTTATCTTATCTCTTTAAGGAAATGCACTATTCTTTGTATCTCTTCTGGTGTCTTGTACAGTTCCTTTCAATAATTGATTATACAAATTATTTTGTTAATTGGAAATATGGTTAGTTACATAGCGTGTCACTTATTACCGTTCACAACTTTTTCTACTAGGCCTCTCTCTCTCTCTCTGTCTTTCTCCCTCCCCCCCATGTAAATGAGACTGCATGGGGACACTTAAATGAGAATTGTCTCCTATTCTGCTATTGGATTCTCATCATTATAATTTCTAAATCTATTTGCCAAGTTCTTTGCCAGGTAACTTCCTAAGAAAAAAAGGTTTCACCTCCTCACTTCTATGAGTAAGATTCTAATGCAAATATATCCCATCTGTTAACCTTTTTGTATTGCCTTACTGCATGTAAAAGTATTTTGCCTAAGCTACATGAAATATTCTATGGATAATGAGCCTTGTGTTTTTGTAAGTGCATAGTGTTTTTAAAACATGAGTGAATCCATTGCTAAAATATTTATAGTCTAGTCAACATACACAAACTTGAAGAGTGATCAGTTGTGGTAACAGACATCCAAATCTTAAAAATATTTCCAGAAGTATATTACCTTAGATAGTGGAATGGCATCAACCCTGAAACATTGCTTCCATATTTGGAAATTAAACTTTTGTTGTTCTGTGACAGGAATGGGGCATAGCACCAATGAAAAGTGCCATCTAGACCAGGATCCCAGGAGAGAGGGAATAGAAAACAAATGGCGGATCAAAAGTTTGGATCAGAAACTCATGCAGCATTTAGAGTAGGTCTGAGCATGGCGTGCCTTTGATTTCAAAGACGGCTCCGTGCGTGGATAAGACCATGGAACACGACCATAACTGGCCCTAAGGGAACACACAGAACACTGGGTGATAAAAGCGAAGGCAAAGATCAAGCTTGCAAAGGAAGCATGAAGGAAGCATTAACTAGTATACCAGGATTTGAATTCCCTTCAGCAAACATTCTGAAAACATGCAGATGTCACTCAGCCATTGAGCAGAGCATCCAATTTTGTGGCATTGGAGTTGAGTCTTTGGAGAGCTGGGGGTTGGTAATATTGTCCATCAATAAGAAGGAGGTGGAGAAGCTTTTTATTTATTCATTTGTTTTTATTGAGGCATAGTTGATTTATAATATTATGTAAGTTTCAGGTGTATAATATAGTGCTTTACAGTGTTTAAAGATTATACTCCATTTATAGTTACTATAAAGTATTGGCTATATTTCAGGAGTTGTACAACAGGGGTCCCCACCCCTGGGCCACAGACCAGTACTGGTCCTTGGCCTGTTAGGAACCAGGCTACACAGCAGGAGGTGAGCGGCTGGCAAGCACGCGAGGCTTCATCTGTATTTACAGCCGCTCCCCATCGATCGCATTACTGCCTGAGCTCCGCCTACTGTCAGATCAGTGGCGGCATTAGATTCTCATAGGAGTGCAAACCCTACTGTGAAGTGCACATGCGAGGGATCTAGGTTGCATGCTCCTCATGGGAATCTAATGCCTGATGATCTGACGTGGAGCTGAGGCGGTGATGGGGAGCGGCTGCAAATAGATTATCATTAGCAGAGAGGTTTGACTGCACAGAGACCATAATGAATTAATTGCTTACAAACTCATATCAAAACCCTATCAGTGGGCTTCCCCGGTGGCGCAGTGGTTGCGCGTCCGCCTGCGAGAAGGTCCCACATGCCGCGGAGCGGCTGGGCCCGTGAGCCATGGCCGCTGAGCCTGCGCGTCCGGAGCCTGTGCTCCTCAACGGGAGAGGCCACAACAGTGAGAGGCCCACGTACCGCAAAAAACAAAAACAAAAACAAAAACAAAACCCTATCAGTGAGTGGCAAGTGAAAACAAGCTCAGGGCTCCCACTGATTCTGCATTATGGTGAGTTGTATAATTATTTAATTATATATTACAATATAATAATAATAGAAATAAAGTGCACAATAATTGTAATGTGCTTGAATCATCCCCAAACCATCCCCCTGCCCAGTCTGTGGAAAAATTGTCTTTCGTGAAACCGGTCCCTGGTGCCAAAAAGGTTGGGGATGCTGTTGTACAATATATCCTTGTAGCTTATTTTATACCTAATAGTTTGTGCCTCTTAATCCCATACCCCTCTGTTGCCCCTCCCCCCTTCCCTGTCCCCATTGGTAACCACTAGTTTGTTCCCTGTCCCCATTGGTAACCACTAGTTTGTTCCCTGTATCTGTGAGCTGCTGGACATTTGTTGAGGATTTTTATCTTTCCTGGAAATCTTTTTTTCTGTTATTTCTATCAGTGTTTCTTCTCTCTGTTCTCTCTTTTTGCAATTCCTATTAGGTGGATGTTGAAACTTTTGAATCTTTTTTTTTTTTTTTTCCATATTCACCTTTTTGTTGTTGTTCTTTTTTTTTTTTTGGCCGTGTTGCATGGCTTGTGGGATCTTACTTCCCTGACCAGGGATTGAACCTGGGCCCCCAGCAGTGGAAGTGGAGAGTCCTAACCAGTGGCCCGCCAGGGACGTCCCTCCATATTCACCTTTTATTTGACCTTTTGAGCTGTGTTCTAGGAGGATCCTTAGTTGTGTATTCTAGCTAAGTGTTCATCCTTCAGTTATATTTTTTCTGTTACTCAGCACATTTATTGAGTTTTAAAATTTTAAAAAAAAATACATTTATTTATTAATTTGGCTGTGGTGGGTCTTCGTTGCTGTGTGCGGGCTTTCTCTAGTTGTGTTGAGCGGGAGGTACTCTTGGTTGCAGTGCATGGGCTTCTTACTGCGGTGGCTTCTCTTGTTGTGGCGCATGGGCTTCAGTAGCTGCAGCACGCAGGCTCAGTAGTTGTGGCTCGTGGGCTCTAGAGTGCAGGCTCAGTAGTTGTGGCACACAGGTTTAGTCGCTCCATGGCATGTGGGATCTTCCCGGACCAGGGCTCGAACCCGTGTCTCCTGCATTAGCAGGCGGATTCTTAACCACCGTGCCACCAGGGAAGTCCAAAAGTTTTTTCAATAATTACAGTCTTCCTTTTGAAGGTCCCTAGTTGTTGTTTATAATGTGTTTCTGCTAAAAGAAGAATTTTTCTTATTCCTCTGAGGATAACTGTATGTTCCATACATACTTCTTTTAAAGTCTCGTTTGTTATCTTTGTTTCTTTGGATATTAGTTTATTCATATGATGACTGTGGTCCCTTTCATTCAGAGGATTACTTTTCCTTAAATATTTGCTAGATTTGCATTCTCATCTGGGATCTGAGCTCCTAGGTTTGTCTGTCTCTGCTGTATCTGATTACCTGGCCTGTTTCCAGGATTCCAGGCAGAGATGTAGCCTATGGCCTCCTCAGTGACGGAGGCTTTCCCTTCCTTCTGGGTGGCAGTGAATCCTGTACCAAGTCCTGACTACCAGGAGGGACATCTTCCTGGTTGTGCGTTGCTCCTTTCTAGGGACAGAAGCCTCTACTGAACCTGCAGGGCACAAGGAGGAAGGTCAAAGGGTTTGAACTTCCTGGATGACTCTGCCTCAAGCAGTCACCCTTCTGGTTGACTCTGGATCATCTTTTGTTCTTTTTTTTTATTTTTATTTTTTTGAGGTATAGTTGTTTTACAGTGTTGTGTTAGTTTCTACTGTAAAGCGAAGTGAGTGAGTTATATGTATACATATATCCCCTCTTTTTTGGATCCTTCCCATTTAGGTCACCAGAGAGCATTAAGTAGAGTTCCCTGTGCTATACAGCAGGTTCTCATTAGTTACCTATTTTATATGTATTGGTGTATATATGTCAGTCCCAGTCTCCCAATTCATCTCACCCCCGCTTCCCCTCGGTGTCCGTATGTTTGTTCTGTACGTCTGTGTGTCTGTCTCTGCCTTGCAAACAGGTTCATCTGTACCATTTTTCTAGATTCCACATATATGTGTTAATATACGATATTGTTTTTTCTCTTTCCGACTTAACATCAATCTGTATGACAGTCTCTAGGTCCATCCACGTCTCCACAAATGACCCAGTTTTGTTCCTTTTTATGGCTGAGTAATATTCCATTGTATATATGTACCACATCTTCTTTATCCATTCATTTGTCAATGGGCATTTAGGTTGCTTCCATGAAATAGAATTGCCATATGACCCAACCATCCCACTACTGGGCATATACCCTGAGAAAACCATAATTCAAAAAGACACATGCACCCCAATGTTCATTGCAACACTGTTTACAATAGCCAGGACCTGGAAGCAACCCTCCTGTTCTTTTCATCTGTCGTCTCTCAGCTTGGAGCCCAGAGATACACGACACACTCACACGCTTCATCAGTTCTGTCTTTCGTGTGTTTTGGCTATTACTTCTTCCTTCAATATAAACTCATCTGCCTTTAATTTTTTAGGAACTTTTATAATTTCTGGTCATTGAGGGCACCAAGTCTTCTTTTCTAGTGCTGTTTTCAATTAAATTTTTTTTCTTGTCATTTATGGGAATTGAGGTGAGAGAAAGGTTTTTTTTTTGTTTGTTTTTTTTTTTTTTTTTTTTTTTTTTTTGCAGTACGCGAGCCTCTCACTGTTGTGGCCTCTCCCGCTGCGGAGCACAGGCTCCGGACGCGCAGGCTCAGCGGCCATGGCTCACGGGCCCAGCCGCTCCGCAGCATGTGGGATCCTCCCGGACCGGGGCACGAACCTGTGTCCCCTGCATCGGAGAGAAAGGTTTTAACATATTCTTAGTTTGCAATCTTGATCTGATCTCCTCCTGGTCTATTATAAAGCATGTTAGGCCAGTTTAAAGGAAGTACATCAGTGTATCAGGCAAGTAATATTAATTCTACCACTGAATTCTACTGGAAATTTATAGAGTGAGTTTATGTTAAATATATTAACATTTATTAATTTCCTGCTTGTTAATGCCTTTAGTTCAGCCTTCTCAAAAAATCTTGAGATATATCAGTTCTAGGATAGGAAAACAGAGGCTTATAAGGAGAGGTGAAATAATTTACCCAAAGTCTAATAGATAGAAAGAGACAGAGCCAGGATTCACACCTATGTCTTGCCATGACAACAGCTTCCTTCCTTTAAAGACAAAAGGTAACAATAATGAACAATGTCCTCACTGTGGGATATCAGTAAAATACAGTTAGCACTCACTAGGGTGGGTTCTGTTAGAAATCCTGAAATCAGCAGTTACTGATTATCAAGGATAATTTGTCAGTAAATCACTGAGCTGACAGCATTTTTCAGTTTCATTTTGTTACCTTGTCAATAAAATTTATTCTTAGAGAAATTTGTGAACTGTTAGTGCTATTTCGGTGGGCAGTGCACATAAATGGTGTGTACATATTGGTAAACATCTCTGTGGTGTTGGCAAGTTAGAGGTGTTATTTTGCCCTGATTTTTCTCATTGCTTTCAGCTGAGGTTTATTTTCATATAAGCAGTAATTACAGAAAACGAGTGCCTGTGAGGGTAAATGTAGTTATGCTGGTTAAAGAGCATTATCATGTATTATGGGGCATGCTATAATTATTGAAGTTATTTCACAGGAAGCAAAAAGACTTTCTCAGCAATTGTGATACATAGGGTTCAGGTCAATAAAGGCAGAGATTGTAGATGATTTAAGCTTTTGTAAAGTCTATATTGTGTTGTTCAAGAAGCATTTTTGGAGAATCTGCCATAGTAAACTTTTGGGAAATGATAGATGCAGAAATAAAAATACTTCTGTATTTTAGCTGAGAAGTTTTAAATGCACAAGTGCCAGAAGACTTAAAAGTGTTGTTAGAGTGCAATGGGGTCCATCAGAGAAGGTGGGTGGCATGGAGCTGGGTTGGCAGTGGTATTGAATCCCAGTTGAACAGCCTTCTTTGCTGTTCGATTTCCTTGATGTAGAGTGAAGTAAAATACAACCTACCTCCCAAGGTTGTGAGTCAATGGATGGAAATTCCTTAGCATTCACTTTCGACCAATCATTTGAGACAAGTTTCGTAAACCAGATTCACACACCTTTCTCAGTCCCTTTCTGGTTTCCTCCCTGCCCCAGGGTCAGCCTAGGGGCTGATGTCAGAGCAGACCAGAGGAGAACAGCCTGAAGAGCCACCTCTGAGGGACCTGGAATCAGTTGTTGCCTCCTTAGGGGCTTTGGTCCACATGATATAGGTGGGACTCATGCAGATGACTTTGTGCCTAAAATTCTAAGTCCGAAGTAGTGAGCATGTGTTGCATTCATGACTGTTCATCATCTTTTGTGTGGTCTTTCTATATTTAGGGAAACCTCTCTTATAGTGAATTTTTACCTCCTTAATATTAGAAGTAGATGCAAATTTCAAATCTTTTTGCCGTGAGGTTGCAAGTATGGGACCCAGACTCTGCAACCAGATACATCTGCGTGAGTCTGCAATTCACACGTGAAGAACACGAGAAAGCATGCTGGGATTGGAGCCTCCATTTTTGGTGGAGCTGGTGACCATGGCAGCATTTCTGCCAGTGCTTAGTACGGTGCTGGTTTCCTCATCTGGCCAGTTCTGTGGGTTGAAATTGGGCTTTGTTTTTAAAAGGTAAGCCTTGCATCTGGTTCTCCAGACCTCCTAGAAGTTTATGTGCCACCCAATATCTTTTAAATAAACTTCTTTTCTAATTAATCAGCCGGAGTTTTCTTCTGCTTCTTGCAACTAAGAACCGCTCCTGCTAGTTAAATAATCTGGGGTATTTGGATTCCCTGGCATGGCTCGTCTTTAAAGAACACACCTGCTTTCTCATATAAATTAAGGGAGACTTTGAGGTGGAATTCAGTCACCTATTCAATCAGCAAACATTATTAGATGCCTTCAGTGTGTAAGATACTTCATTAGGTACCAAGTGTTCAATGAAGAAGACCCCTCCCAGTCTTGTGGGACTTGAGATCTTGTAGAGCAGACAAACATTAGTATATAAACCAAATGTGCTGTGACAGAGGACTGGACCAGATGTGACCTGTGAAAGTGGTATAATTGATAAAATGCTGGGACTCACTCACAGCCATTTGGCAGTTGAGGATGAAATAGCTGGGGATAATTTATAGTAAAATGACCTAATACTTGAAAAGAACTTTCTTTAGAGTAGGAAGGGAAGGAAGGAAATGTCCTATAAATTGACCATCTTGCTTCCTTTTTCTTCTAACTTGCTTTGGGGGCTGGTATGGATGCTTGGATAGGTCTTATTTCAAGCTTATTGGGACATTTGAGATTAGGGAGGTGGAGGAAGTTGGAGAGTAATGGCATTTATTTAATGTTATTATTGATGATGATGATTTGACTGAAGGATAAAAGAGGTACAGAAAGCATACATTTAGGTTCTACCGTTGTTATTGAGTTCCTACTACGTACCAGACACTCTACTAGGGGTTTTCCACGTTATCTGTTTTTTTTCTCCCTTCCTACCTGTGTGTGTGTAGTGTTCTTTAAGTTGCAAGTGGAGGAGATGCCACTCAAACTAGGAAGAGTGGAAAAGGAAATGTTTTGGTTCACATAACTGAAAAATTTGGGGGTAACTTCATGGAAAACTGGATCTAGACGCTCAAATAATATCATCGGGAATTTTTGTCTGTCTATTGCTAGGCAATGCTTCTCTCTCTGTTGACTTTATTTTCTATTTATTTATTTATTTATTTGGCTGCATTGGGTCTTAGTTGCGGCACGTGGGATCTTTCATTGCGGTGCATGGGCTCTTTGTTGCGGTGCGTGGGCTTCTCTAGTTGTGGCGCACAGGCTGTTCTCTCTAGTTGTGGTGCATGGGCTCCAGAGCGCGTGGGCTCAGTAACTGCAGCACGTGGGCTCTCTAGTTGTGGCGCATGGGCTCTAGAGTGTGAGGTCTCAGTAGTTGCGATACATGGGCTTAGTTGCCCCACGGCATGTGGGATCTTAGTTCCCCGACCACAGATTGAACCCACGTCCCCTGCATTGGAAGGCGGATTCTTAGCCACTGGACCATCAGGGAAGTCCCAGTTTTAGATTTATTAACATTTATACCCTGGGGCTAGGTATGAGCCCTTGGATATTGCTAAGGTTACACAATAACGAAAAAAAAAATTAGAATTTAATTTGCAAGAAAGAAGGGGTGGGCTGTGTCAGTCCTCAGCGGTATCTGCCAGGGTCTCATTGGACTAACTCAGGTTGTGTATCCATTCCTGAACCAATCACAGGGACCATCCCTAGTCATATACCTACCCGTGGCACTGTGGAGGTGGTGGGCATTGTGGTGGGTGGAGGTATTCTGCCAGTCTGCTCAACTCACGTGAACTGAGTGGAAGAAGTTGGGTCCCTATTATTCAAACTATGACTCCTAAGCTAACTCTCCTACCCAGAGGAGCAGGAAAACCCTTGCTAGGTTCTTGACCCAACTGTTAATGAAGAAAAAAGGAATCTCTGTTCCCGTCATTCGTTCGTGACCCAAGATTTGGGGTAGCTCGTGAATATTTCAGAGTCGCCACAGAAAGTGACCTGGTGGTCAAAGATGAAGGAAAGCATGGGTTAAACAGGATTTCTCAGACAGAAGGCATGTTATAAGCTGCTCAACAGAACACTGTTATGATGGACCATCTGCAGAACATTGAAATGTTTGTTAGGCAGAGTAATTTATTGTAATGATACTTGGCATTGTGAAATTTCACTGTTAGTCTGCTTCTTCACCTTCTATATCTTTGGGAAATTTTCCTTTTTTAAGAATGCTCTATATAAATGTAGATGATCTAAAGGTTTTACTGAAGAGATGATAACTTTGTATTGGGCACAAACATGTGCCCAAATGGGATGAATCTTCTAGCATTTGGAATCTTATAGCCTACATTTGGATTTAGTGGTTAAACATTTCCATCGTGGTGTTCTTCTCTTCAAAAATGTGTAACAGCTTCTTGTTCCCTATTGTGGTAAGACTTCATTCTTCTTCCTGATTTTTGGACCCCTAGTAACCTGCTCCTCCCTTGCTTTTCCATCATCAGGCCTGTACTCTTTAACCTAAGCTTCCACTTCCGCCTTCTGACTTGGTGTGTGCATGTTCTGACCATTGAAATGCCCTTCCCCTGCTTGTCCAAATTCCACTTATCCCTCAAGGCCAAGCTTCCTTTTTCCTACTCTGCTAGCTGGCATGATTCTCCCTCCTCTTTGAACTCTGAACCCATGATTACCCCCTTTAAGGAATTTAGCATGTAAAACACTCCACATTTCTTTGTTCATTAATTGTTTCCATGTGTACATCCTCTCTTGTCTCCTTAGTTACATCTCTTGAAGATAGAACAGGTGTCTCTGGCTCAGCTATTTCTCTGCTCCCAATGGCTACTAGAGATCTGCACTTGGATGTCTCAGAGACATCTTAACTTTAACGAGACTGAAGCGGAACCTGTTACCTGCCCATTCTTCCTGCTCCAACTCACTCATGTTGCTGTAATCAATTTCTATTAAAAAAAAACTCCTATACAGCTGCCCGAGCCACTCTTGATTTTGCCCTTTCTTTCAGAAACTCATCATCCAGCCCCTGAGTTCTGTCAGTTCTATTCCTAAACATGTCTTGGGATCCTTTTCTCCATCCCTGGCACCACTGGCTTAGTTCAAGCCTTTGTCATCGTACACTGGGACCATTATACTTCCAACAGATCTCCCTGGCTCCAGACTCACCGCTTTATTTATTTATTTTTATTGAAGTATAGTACATTTACAGTGTTGTGTGTGTTTCTGATGTCCAGCAAAGTGATTTGTGTGTGTGTGTGTATATATATTCTTTTTTCACATTCTTTTCCATTATAGTTTATTACAGATATTAAAAATAGTTCCCTGTGCCATACAGTAGGACCTTGTTGTTTATCTCTTTTCTATATAGTAGTTTGTATCTGCTAATCCCAAACTCCTAATTTATCCCTTCCCCTGCCCCTTTCCCCTTTGGTAACCATAAGTTTGTTTTCTGTGTCTGTGAGTCTGTTTCCGTTTTGTAAATAAGTTCATTTGTATCATTTTTTTAAGATTCCACATGTAAGTGATATCGTATGGTATTTGTCCTTCTCTGACTTACTTCACTTACTATGATAATCTGTAGGTCCATCCATGTTGCTGCAAATGGCATTATTTCATTCTTTTTATGGCTGAGTAATATTCCATTTTATATATATAATGGAATATATATACACACCACATCTTCTTTAACCGTTCATCTGTCAGTGGACATTTAGGTTGCTTCAATGTCTTGGCTATTGTAAATAGTGCTGCTGTGAACATTGGGGTGCATGTATCTTTTTGAATTAGGGTTTTCTTCAGATATATGCCCAGGAGTGGGACTGCTGGATCATAGGGTAACTCTATTCTTAGTTTTTTAAAGAACCTCCTCCATATCATTTTCTATAGTGGCTGCACCAATTTACCTTCCCACCAGCAGTGTAGGAGAGCTCCCTTTTCTCCACACCTTCTCCAGCATTTACTGTTTGTCAACTTTTTGCTGATGGCCATTCTCGCTAGTGTGAGGTGATATCTCATTGTGTTTTTGATTTGCATTTCTCTAGTAATTAGTGATGTTGAACATCTTTTCAAGCGCCTATTGGCCATCTGTATCAGACTCACCTCTTTTAATCAATCACCTTCGCCGTTGCCCACAGAGTGTAGACTGTGCCACTCCGCTACTGAAAACCCTTCGGTCGTTCCCACTGCCGGAAAAAAATTCAGGCCTCTCGACATAGCTTATTACAAAGCCATTAATAATTTAGTTCCCTGCCTAGCTTTCCAGCTTCGTGTTCTATATTTCCTGATGATGAGTCCTTTGCTCCAGCCGAATAGAGCTTCTAGTGGTCACATGGGCACTTGTGCACCTTCAGGCCAGCAGACATGGACTTGGCGTATGGAATTACCAGGTGCTGTGCGAAATCCCTCATAGTACCAATTATATGTTTCTTTCCTCCCCTGGACTGTGAGATTTTGTCTCTTAATACCTGGTATAAAGTAGCATCTCAATAAATGATAGATGAGTATATGATATATCATCATTATCTCATTCATAATTTAAGTCTCTCACAGGTGAAACACAGTATTAGGCCCAACACTGGCATTCAGTACATGCTTTTCATTTGATGGATTGTTCGCCAGTGCTCCAGTCAAAGAGTCTGGAATGTTTGCTCATTTAACCTTATGATCCATCTATATTTTTACTCTTATTAAATGCATTATTGACTGAGTTTTTGAAACTGGTACTGGGTTTGCATATCCTCTGCTTCCTTTATGGGTAGAGTTCTGAGTATTTCAGGAAGTCGTTTGCTGATGTGCTCTGTGTGTGGTGGGGAGTTCCCTTGGGCTGAGCCTATGCTGGATCATCTACAGACTAGTTTATTCAAAGGAGTAAGAGAGATACCTGAATTAGAACATGATTTCGAGATGGAAACCTACTGTGAACTCTCCGTTGGATTAATCATTCATATATTTTAAACTCCATACTTTGGGTGGAGGTAGGGTGTAAGCATGTTAAGTGTAAATACGTAAGGCAAACTCAGTAAAAGGTTTCCGGGTAAAGTCTAAGGGGAGAGTTCTATTTTCTAGTGATGACTAACATCCAGGAGAGATTACATCTATCTAGAAACAAAGCTGTCACATTGACACAAGTATAGTAGAGCCTGCTCTACTGGTTTTATCAGCAGTTCCTCAAAGGGGAATCTTCTGTATGACTCAATCTAAACCCTGTAAGCCTCAGAGCTTTTAAATGGGGTTGGATGGCAATATTTAATACTAGAAAATAATCATGAATCTCAATACTTATTAATATCAATTGCTCTTCTACTTTGTAACGAAGTGTCTGTCAGGTAGGACTTATTCCTTCTCCAAACTCCTCATGTGGTGCCAGCAAGAGCTATCGAGATTCTATTTGTACTCAGGCTGCTAATGTTCTAGTCCTTTTTTCCCCCTCTGACTCTGTTACCAGGTCTCTTCTCCACTGTCACTTTTTTTTTTTTTTTTTTTTTTTGCGGTACGCGGGTGTCTCACTGTTGTGGCCTCTCCCGTTGCGGAGCACAGGCTCCGGACGCGCACGCGGCACGTGGGATCCTCCCGGACCGGGGCGCGAACCCGGTTCCCCTGCATCGGCAGGCGGACGCGCAACCACTGCGCCACCAGGGAAGCCCTCAGGTTTTTTTTTTTTTTTTTTTTTTTTTTTTTTGGCACTGTCACTTTTTGCTGCTGGTAATTTTTGTGGTCTTGGCTGCTTCTAATCTCTAATGTCATGTCTTCTATCCACCACCTCTGCAGCTTGCCATTCTTTTTCTTCTGTGTTTCACTTTTTATTTTAGTTTTGTGATATCTCTGTCTTCTCCCTGACTCTCTTGCCAGTGGTGCTTAGCTTTTCAGCTATTTCTAGCCAAGTACACCTCTCCTTCCGTGTGTTTATTACTTCTAAAAGTCCAGTTGCTTCTTAGCTGGAAACAGCAATATTTTCCATGGGTTTCTGATGTATGAGGTCTGGTGTATGGAGAGGTGAGGCACTAGGATACAACAAAGGTGAGGCTCCTCGTCTGTTAGAAAGTTTGCATGTTCTCTCCCCATTCTGTTAGGAATAGAGCCTTTTTTGTTGTTTTTTTTTTCTTTTTGCGGTACACGGGCCTCTCACTGTTGTGGCCTCTCCCTTTGCGGAGCACAGGCTCCGGACGCGCAGGCTCAGCGGCCATGGCTCACGGGCCCAGCCGCTCCGCGGCACGTGGGATCTTCCCGGACCGGGGCGCGAACCCGTGTCCCCTGCATCGGCAGGCGGACTCTCAACCCCTGCGCCACCAGGGAAGCCCGAGCCATTTTATTTAAGGAAAAGTTATTTTATTCCTGGTCTAGTGAGGGAGACAGAAAATGTAATCACTAATCACTAATTTACCTATCTCTTCTATACTAGAGTATAAGCTCCTTGAGGGTGGGAAACATGCCATATTAATGTCTACTATGTATTACACACACACACACACACACACACACATTATACAGCATCTACAGTTCATGAAGTGTTCAAAACATGCTCCTTGAACGAATGAAAGAATGGCTGAATAATAAGATATATGGCAAAGGTATCAGGGCACTGGTTCTTATTAGACTCACTTAAGTCTCACTTAAAACACACCGATGCCTAGGTCCCCAGACTAGGCCAACTACTATTCTTAGCTGATTCTTAGATGAAAATTGCCCCCGCATTCCACATTTCAGAAATCAACACTTCTTACAGATGCTTCTTATAATTGATGTGATGGAAAGGAATTGTGCCATAATTTTATTTGAGGCATTTTTCTTTCTTAGTTGTACATAAAATACACTTCAGATAGCCAGTGACATCTTAGATTTGATGAAACACAGTAAATCAGAATTTCTACAGAGTGTAGCCTGGGCAAAAATAGAAAGTGCTCCAAGTGAGGCTGATACATACTGAGAGTTATAAGGCTCTGGATTAGGAGGCTTATATGAGGGTATCAAGGTATCACAAGGTATCACTTTTACATCTACCTTTCAAGCCTGAGCACAGCATCTGGTCCGTTGTAAATAACCAGTCTCCATTAGCTGAACCAAATGGAATTATTCAGGGCATTGGAGAAGCCATTGAAACTATATGTCTGTATAGTCTATACTATATACACCACATTTGCTCTCTATATACCTGTATCTATATTTATACCTATATCAATACTATAGATGATATAGTAACTGTCCTAAAAGACAATCAGGCATTTCCCACGTGAGTAAGGAGAAGTCTAAGAGAACTCGGCAAAGGTAGACAAGGATGACAACCTACGGTGTGTCTGGGTGGGTGTTACTGGAGGGGAAGCATGTTGGGGATATCTGTGGAGGAGGCCGGGAAGGAAGTCATTTTACCCTTTAAGCCAAAATAAATCCTGTTGGGATTGATTTGAGAGGATGTCAGTGAAATTCAGGGCGGTTAGAAATTCGGAGCAAATCTGAGTGCTGGTCCAATCTGTGGGGATTCTGAGCAGCCCCCAGATTTCTTCAGTCATCTCCCAGCTCCCATTTTGTTGAGGTTTTTGCTTTGTATCAAGTGTCAACGGCCTTCACGCCACTGGTTGGCTGGCCTAGAAGTCCCCCCAGGCTTCCCGCCTTCTCCCTCTACCTTCCTCTCATCCAGAACATCTCCAGGGCTTCACTGACGTGATCACGTTGCTCCTGCCTCAACTTTGCCCACCTCCAAGGGCGCCACTCGCGCTGTGGTCTCTGGGAATGGTGCCTGTCTGTACAGCTCAGGGGTGCCAGGGTCACCGGGCACTAGGTGTTGCCTTCCTCTCTCATCTGCATGTTCACATAGGCCTTCTGAGGCCCTGTCCTTTCCATGGAATTAGTCCACGGAAGGAAGTTTAGGTTTCCCGGCTGATTGTGGAGGAGGTTTTTTTGTTTTTGTTTTTTGTTTTTTTTTTGATCAGACCAGTCTTCTGTCAGAGGCAGCCTGATTCCATAGTTGGTAAGAGTAGAGGCTTTGGAGTCAAACTCAGAGTTTGAATCCTGACCTTTACTTAAAACTGTGTAACAAGGACAAATGGGCTGCTCTTTGTGCCTTCATTTTCTCTTCTGGGAAATGGGGAAAATAATAGTACTTATCTCACTGAGTCGCTGTGAGGATTAAATGGTTTAATGTGATAAAGCTTCTAAAAGAGTGTCTGTTACATGATAAGCACTCAAAAAGCTTAGCTAATATTATTTGCTCAGCCCTTTCTGTACCATACGTAACCTTCTTTCCACACCACATGTAATTTCCTGCTTTCCAAGAGTTGTTTGCTGTTTCTGGTCCAGGTATTACTCATTTGGCTGTGAAGAGGAGAATAACAGTAGAAATGTGCTAGTAATTTA
This sequence comes from Physeter macrocephalus, assembly GCF_002837175.3. Taxonomy (NCBI): domain Eukaryota; kingdom Metazoa; phylum Chordata; class Mammalia; order Artiodactyla; family Physeteridae; genus Physeter; species Physeter macrocephalus. The sequence goes on along the minus strand of NC_041228.1, from coordinate 62,608,507 downwards.
GTAGCAATGCTTGTTTCAGATTTAATTGTGGTCCTGAATTTCAAAATTACCCACAACTTTGGTAATAGTTCTTTGCTTTACTATGTTCTGTTCGACAGAATGTGCTGAAATTCACAAGAGGATGAAAATTAATTTGATGGAATCTCTTTCATTATCTCATTAAGCGCCACCATTCTTTGGAACATATTCACTTAGACACTATGAAGTGATATACCTAAAGTCAGTCTAGAATATTGGTGGAAAGACAAGCCTCAATCCTCCCCCACCCCACCCCACCCCACCCCAAACCTGGGACTCCAGATTTCTAGACTGACTTTATGGCTGATCTTTTATTTTATGATAAATGGTTTAACTTATTCTTGGCTTTGTGATACCATGCACGAGCTTAATGGCGCTTCCTCATGCACCATGTAAGCAGCATTGATTTGAAGAAGAAATTAGCCCAGTATCAGGAACTTCTTTTATCATATTAAACTTTGAAACCAGTCGGAAGCAAACCTACTCAGGTCTCTGCAGACCACATGTGATGGACAGTTTGTTGCAAAGGGGGCTGGCTCCGATCTTTAAGTTAACGTGAATTATGGAGCAATGTCAGATGTCGGGGGGAGCACACACAATGTCTTTAACCCATTTTCAAAAAGCAGGTCAGATTCAGCATCTGGAGGATAACTTGCAATTTGGTTGAAAATAATTGAACAAGTTTAACGTGAAATTCAATAAAGGGGTCAGGGGTATTCTAAGTTTAAAACTCTGAGATAAATGGCCCAAGGCTCTTGTCCGCCATCTATCATTGCCAAGTCCAGGAGGGTTCCTGGGTTCCCATTTTTTCCAGAGTGTATCTGTCTTGTTAAAAGAAAATTGTTGGGCTTCCCTGGTGGCGCAGTGGTTGCGTGTCCGCCTGCCGATGCAGGGGAACCGGGTTCGCGCCCCGGTCCGGGAGGATCCCACGTGCCGCGGAGCGGCTGGGCCCGTGAGCCATGGCCGCTGGGCCTGCGCGTCCGGAGCCTGTGCTCCGCGACGGGAGAGGCCACAACAGAGGGAGGCCCGCATACCACAAAAAAAAAAAAAGAAAAAAAAAAAAGAAAATTGTGCTGAATCACTCTTCTTGGTATTTCTTTAGAAAAACATTAAAAAAGTCAGTGGTCTCTCTTTATAAGAAGTGAGATTTGCTGAACTGTGGTAGAAGGAATGTAGACTTTAGAAGGGGTTTGAGCTCACCGCTTCTAGGAAGAAGAAAGAAGAGAGGGAGAGAGACTTAGTGATATACCCCTGAAGCAGACCTGAAGAGAAGGTTCACATGCAAGTGATGTGTTCAAGACAGTAGCCAGGGAAGTTGGGGAGGAGGTGGGGCCCCAGTGCATGGAAGGAGAGCCCGGAGAATAGCTCCCTGGCCCCCCTACCCTGCCAGGGGAACTCTAGGGTACATCCCACCCCACAGCAAGAGTGCTGAGGCTCACGTGTTCCTGCCCCATTAGCTGTTTGTTGGTCAAGGACCACGGGGGGAAGGGGGTCAGGAACGGGGGACGTACATTCGCAGACACGTCCAGTTTCCAGGCTTGCAGGCGAAGTGGGCTCTGGGAGCTCTTTCAGAAAAGACCCTCAGGTGCTGGCCGTTGAAGGTAAAAGCCGGGGACCTGGTTTATAGAAAGGGACGCCAGGGGACCTGAGCAAAGTGCTGAGCCTGTCCACTACAGAGAAGAAAAGGCATGAAGCTGGGGCGTGTCGATTTTCTCCCTGCCTCCCTACTCCCCGGGCCAAGCTTTAATCTGGGTGGCTCTGGTAATATCTAGATATGAAGGAACCACGCAGGGCAGAGCCAGGTCAGGGTTCAGCCCTGAGTCTCCTTTGTCTTCCACAGGGCTGGGAAGACATCTGCACATTCCCACACGCAGGCGGATGGCACTGGGTTGGGGGCAGTGGGGAGGCGGCAGACCCCAGGGGACAGCAAGGTCCCAGGGAGAACTGCGGTGAACGCGAGCCAGCAGGGAGGGCTGCAAGGTCACAAGACCAGGGGCGTGGAGATGCAGGTGAAGTCGGGCTTTGCTGGAAGGCATCCACGGAGCACAGACAAGGCCAGCTGGATGGGTCAGTGCCCTTTCTTCCTGGCGTTCTTGTTTGGGCTCCTGTTTGGACAGCTCCTCTCCATCCTGGACAGTGAGAAGCGCCAGGGCAGGGCCTGGAGAAGGCGAGACAAGGCATCGAGTGCTTTGGCCTAGTTCTAGACTCGAAACTCAAGGCTGAAAGATAGGGGATTTCCCTGGTGGTCCAGTGGTTAAGACTCTGTGCTTCCACTGCAGGGGGCAGAGGGGGGGCATGGGTTCGATCCCTGGTTGGGGAACTAAGATCCCACATGCTGCGCAGCCAAAAAAATAAAGGAGTGAAAGATAAAGGGGACTTCATTCAGAAATCATCAGAGGAGGAAGGGAGGCAGGCAGACGCCCCCTCCTCCCCCCATAAAGAGTGAAAGCGCATCTAGCCGTAAGCTCCCTCTCCTGCGTGCCTTGGGGGCTGGCAAAGAGGGCTGGATGACAGGAGGGTGAGGAATGAGATTAGTGTAATATTTCCCGTGTCCATTTTTGCAAAGCCTTCCTCCTCTGGTTGATCTTGGCTGCCTTAATCATAAAACTATGGCCCCTCACTGTGGCCAGCTTCATCTAACACAGAACTATTCCAACATCTCATTTTCCTCAGTGCTCTGAGATCAGCCGGCTGGCTTTCCAACTTATTAACCGCAAGGTATTAATACCTTCCTCTCATGCTCATAGCCTAATGGGCTTCCTTTCACAAGGTTATCCTTAGGGGAGAAGGGTACAGTCCTTTCGTCTTTGAAAAATCATTTAAACATTTTCTTCCTTATTATAAAAACACCCCAGGCTGATTTTAGAAAATATGCATGTAGAAAAGGAACAGAAAGAAATACCAACAATTCTACAGCCCAGAGAAAAACCATTGTTTACATTTTGGCAGTAAGTCCTTCTCATCATCAATACGTAAATACTGAAGACATATGCATATATATACTAATTTTATTTGCATTTTAACAGAGGATACTGAGGGAGGCAAGCAAAGTTCTCAGCCAAAGGAATGAATGTGTGCCAGTGAGATATGTGTTAACCCCTCTGCTTACATCTACTTGGTCAATGAATGGAGACTGGTCCACAGCCTGAGACTTTGTGCCCTGTTGAACTCGCCTGGGGCTGGGCCTTAGTTAGGTTGTAGGCTTGGACACTTGGAAAGCAGGCATTCAAAAATAAAGATGTAGGGAAGGCAGATGGGAGCCAAGGTTGGAACAACCCCAGACTGAGCTCCTAGTGGATTTTCTTGCCTGGAAAGTAATCCGAGTCAACTTTTGTTCAACTGGCAACTGAGACCCTCTGCGCTTGCTTTTGTTCATACACGAAGGTGTCCAAGTCTTAAAGATTGAGAAACTCTTAAGACAGTGCTTGAGCCTTTTGTAGGTGTCACAATTCACTGTGTTCAAGGAACAGGCAGGTTTCTCCAGGAAGCAGACTCTGGGATGGAGTTTAGTGAGCAAAATGTTGATTGGGAAGTGCCCTGGGGAATAACACCCGTGGGAGGGAGGGAAAGGAAGCAGGATTGGGAAGAAGATGGTGAGTTGTGATGCGTGCTGACAGCCTCATCCAAACTCACCAGGGCTCTGAAGTTGGAATGGCCCATCAGAGTCATCCTGTGTTGGGCCAAGATGGCCTGGCCTTTATCTCACCTCCATCAGTCATTGGATGTGGGCTGCCCCGTAAAAGATGTGATCTTGGGAGAGGCAGCTCTCTACAGCTGAGGCAAACCCTGAAGGAGCTGGCAGTTGCTTGTGACAAGTCCTTCCATGAAAGGGGAGCTGGGCACTTCATCTCAGTGTCCATCAAGTTATGTAGGTGGGGTTAAGACAAAATGGTATGCTCGGGAGGGTGGTGTACTTGTGGAGTGGGGTGCAGGCTATGGCCAAAGTCATTCAAATTTAGCTTATGAAAGTGCTGTGCTAGCCAAACAAAACACATTTTGGGGTGGATTCTGGATGTGTCCTCTTGTTTAGAACGTCCCTGCTCTAGAGAGAAGGCAGTATCTCAGCTCCAGCACTGGCTGGCTGTGAGACCTAGGACAAGACAATCTCTGTAGGTTTCAGTTGATTCACCTGAAAAAAATGGAGATAATAATTATATTTACTTCAAAGAGTTGTTATGAGAATTACATGTAATCCATATAAAACACTAGGCAGGGCATATTGTTATCAATAACAATAAATGTTATTTGCTTTTATAGTAATTATGATACTGGTTATTACCTTCAGATTATCCAAGAGCCCCTGGTGTGGATGACTCTGTGACCCTCAAGTTTTAATCTTATCAGCCATGTCTCCTGGCCTCACAACCTACTCTCTTTGCCTGTTGGATTTTCCCTTCTGATTCCAACTAACCTGAAAGCCAAAGTCCCCAAATAGAACTTATGACCTGTATCTCCTTCCTAACCCCAGGCTCATTCACCATCTCTCCAATCAGACTCTCCATGTATTTCAGAGTCACCCAAGCTGGAATCTTTAGAGCTATCCTTCTTGTCGTCTTCTCCTTTTCTTCCCAGATTCCCCCAAGGCCTCCCTCCCAATTCCATCTTCTCCTGAGGAGTTTCTGAAACCCTCCTCTTTTCCATGCCTGATTTTGGCTTTCATCCCTCTATCCACTCTCGATAAACTCAATTTCATTTTCCAGATGGCTGCTTAGGAGATTATTTCAATATACAACTACGGTGACCTCCTCATTGCTTCCAGCAGAAGCGCTAAACTTCTCAGACTGCTTTTCGTGATCTAGACTTGACCTACACTCCAAACCTTGTCTTTTACCACCTCCCCATATAAGTCCTTGCTGCAGTGCTGATCTATCTGCAGGTCCATGAATGTGCCTTTGCCTGGAAGGCTGCCTCCATCCTTGCCCATCCTCCTGGAGAATTTTAATTTATCTATGAATTCTTAGTTCATGTGTTGTCTCAGCTGTGATGTCTCCCTTGAACCAGTTCAGGCTTAGGCATTGTCTTTTTTACAACTCTCTGTCATTCATCTATTTAAAATTTGTTTTTCAACAAGTACTCATTGAGTTCCCATCAGATGCCAAGCACTCTGATCACTGAAGCTGTTATATTGAGTTACTCGTTACATGTCTAGCTAGTAAACTTTTGAGGTCTGGGGTCATGACGTTCTTAATGTTGTATTCCTAGTATCTAACTTAGTTCCCTGCATGTAGTAGGTGCTCGATAAATGCTGTTTGTATAAATCAAGATAATATGGTAGTATTTCCAAAACAGAAAATCAGGACAGATGGTGGTCTCGCAAAGCATTTTTTTTTTCTTATTAGTGGGTGTATTTATATAGATTCTTATTAAAAATTTAATTTTTTCTATTGGTCATGTTGAAAACAACAAAACGACACAGAATAGGACAAGTCTCCTAAGCAGGTATACTCTGATGATAGAGTCACTTTCTTTGGACTGAATTGGGGTTACCCTGGGACCTTGGTTTTCTATAGTTCATGCGAATTAGGCTCCTTCCTCGTTAGCGCCGCCCTATTCCTTTAAGGACTCATGGTTCATCCTGGTCCAGAAGCAGAGGAGGTGCTGATTTCTCCTATGGCTTTCTAAGAGTCCACGTTTATGTGACACCGTTTTATTGCAGGCCATAACAAGAAAGCATTTCCTTCCCTCCTACTTCACCCTTTATTCCTTCTGTCCTTGAACTTGTCTTTTAATGTGCAGGCTATTTCGAGATCTACTTTCATCCTAGGTTTGCTGTGGTACCCGCAAACTGGGCAGCCCTTTGAGGCAGAATGGCTGGAAAGGAGCAGTGATGAGCTCTATTTATATTCAGAACCTCTCCCGCTCCAGCCTCAGGACACAGAGCCAGAGCAAAGTGGATCCTAGCTGTGATCACTTTCAAGACACTGCCTCATTCTTCCCAGTGGTCAAAGTCCCAAACTGATGGCATTGGGGTGGTTTATTTCAACTGTGAGCTCTTGTGTTTCTGGAACGGAGGTATGGCGTGAAGCCATCACATGGGGTAGAGGGTGGTATTCAAGGGCCCAGAAATATCTGGTCTTTTATATTTTTTCCAACAGAACTATCGGTATGGAAAGATACAGAATTTGGAAGTTGCTATTAATGTGGCATAGCTAATTAGTGATCTAAGGAACTTTGAAAGCACAGCGAGTTCTGTAACAAGATGACGTTTATATTAAAAATGATCTTGGGCTGGGGAAATGTACTAGACATGCAGTTTTAAAAGGAAAGAACATCCTTCTCTCCCTGATGTAGGCCCCTGCTGCTTTTAGAAAGTAGTTGGGCTTTCTTTGATGGACAGATGATCAGTTCATACCTTATCCATAATGCTGTGATCAAGAATCAGTTTCTCTCTAGTTGATTGTTATCAAATCATAATGTGTACTCGTCAGGGAGTTCACTCCTCACAAACTAATGCATTTATGATTCAGTTGTTCTGGCTGAAAATGGGTAGCTGCATCGTGTGGGGATCTGGTCATCTTTTTCATAGACATTGATCACTATCGGTTCATTTCAGAACAAGATCTATTGACTCTGTTTCTGAGTTTAAAAAGTGTCCCCCATTTGGAAATTTTATTTATAAGCCAAGATTACTAAGTCGTTATTAAGTAATTTTAAAAAGTCTCTTCTGGACTCACACATTCCTTCTGGGAAACCTTTCATCGTTTTATTCAAAGGGATGCAAATCCAGATACATTTCTTATATTGCCCTTTATGTCTTAGGGTCAAAGGGCATGTCTTTTACTTTAGTTTGTTTTTAAATTTGTGTTTTTAGTAGATAATACATGTATCTGGTATAAAATGCATAAAATGCAAAATCGTATTTAATGAAAATTAAGCCTTCAAGAAAATTAAACCACCCAGTCTTTATATGCCTACCTAGAGCTATCTGCTTATTTTCAACATGGATTTCCAGAAATACTCAGTGCATATCAAGAATATACAGTATACGTAATATGTTTTTTTAACATGAAGAATAAAGCATGCTTTTTCTGTTCACTTAATAATATCTCTAGGAGATGATAGTAAACATTGCTGCTCATTAATTGTTTCCAGTTCTCCTTTTGGCTAATCAGCAGGAATGCATTTCTCTGACCCTTTGCAGTTAGATAATCATATGACTTGCTTTAACCAATGAAATGTAATCAGAAGTGACATGTGTCACTTCTGGGTAGAAGGGCTTTAGAGCAGGTTCATAATTCTCTTTTTCCCCTCTTCCTCCTGCTGCTGTGATTATGATGTTCTAGGTGATGATCCCAGGTCCTTGAGTAAGGATTATATGGAACAGAACCCCCCCCCCCGCTTCAAGAACGTATATTGTATGACTGCAAAATACAGTTTTGTTGTGTTTGTTATTGCATTATGACGTAGGCCATCCTGGCTGACACAGAGTACTTCATTAGTATGTACAAGCTACTTCAATCTCGTCAACAGATGCACAGTAATCTGTTGTTTGGAGATACTATATTTCATTTAACTAGTTGCCTGTGATGGACATTGGATGTGTTTCCAGTATTTTGCCATTACAAACAATGTGGCAGTGAATACCTTTGCAGATTATGTTGTCTTAGGGCTGGATCCCTTTGGATTGTTATTTTTCCTTGAATGAGGTGAGATCTTCTTGAAGCAGCTATTGGAGTCAGGTCATAATCAGGCTAGGAAGAATTTATCCTGTTTCATAGTAACATTTTTCATGAGGTGGGGTATGCAAGCTAATATAGCCTTTACTTCCTTTTAGCGAACAAGATTGAGCAACTGTATCTAACCTGCCTCATAGACAGATTGCTTCCTGCAACTATGGCACGATTATTGATTTCTCACTTAGCTCTGCCTCCCCCTCTTCTCCTTGGTGCCATTCCTGATTCACAGAGCTTTGCAAAATCAGGAATTATTGGTTTTGCCCATGTGTATGTGTCGCCTCCTTTACAGGGTCTGTGCTTTGCTACTTTTGCTGAGATTAGCAATCACGGGCATTCTCTTGCGGCACCTTCCTACTCCCCTGTTTGATGCTCCCTCATTTTGTATATCTTCTAGTGTCATCAAGGCTGTAGTTTGATTTATATTTCCTGTTGTCTTTGTTTTGTGGTGATTTCCAGAAGAAGGGGCAGTGTCAGCTTTCTCACGTCACTTTAAAATGAGAAGTATCCTCCAGTTTTTAGAAATATTAATTTGACAGTTGTTGCTCATTCCTTTAAACCCATGCTGAATCCAGGAAAGCTCACTGTAGTGTAAGCACCTGACAGTTAGCTTTTTTTATTGTAATGTAAGCGCCTGACATTAAGCTTCTGATTGGCTAGGCATCCACCTCAAATATACATTCATCGGAAATAAGCACATTGCCAGCTATACAGCCAGATGAAGATCCAGGCCACCCCACCAATAAGGTTCCCTTTCTCTTAGAAAGCTCTGGTTGACTTAGATCACTGACCATTTGACCTCTTGCTGAGCTTTAATTTCCACTCTTAATGTTTTAAATTCACCAGTAAAGAGTGAGCCCGAGAAACCCTCGGCATTCTTCCCTGGACCCCGATAAATGCAGAACGCTGGTCCTCTCTCTGTCTCTCTCCAACCCTCAACCCCCAACTGTGTGGCCCCAGGGGTGCCTTGTACCCTCCAGGACCTGTGAGTAATAAACTTGTTTTTTGTCAGAGTTCTCTGATGTGGCTGAGGTGCATCTTGCAATCATAATAAGAGCCACAAGGGCCGGTCCAGCCACAGCACTGGCTCTGAAAAGGGAAATCTCGATTGGTGGCTGACAGTGGCACAGAATATTCCTGCAACTCGGTTGGAGGGTTACACAGTATGAACTTGGCAGTCTTCGTAGTCAGAAAATCATAGAAGGGCTTCCCTGGTGGCACAGTGGTTGAGAATCCACCTGCCAATGCAGGGGACACGGGTTCGAACCCTGATCCGGGAAGATCCCACATGCCGTCTCTCTGTCTCTCTCCAACCCTCAACCCCCAACTGTGTGGCCCCAGGGGTGCCTTGTACCCTCCAGGACCTGTGAGTAATAAACTTGTTTTTTGTCAGAGTTCTCTGATGTGGCTGAGGTGCATCTTGCAATCATAATAAGAGCCACAAGGGCCGGTCCAGCCACAGCACTGGCTCTGAAAAGGGAAATCTCGATTGGTGGCTGACAGTGGCACAGAATATTCCTGCAACTCGGTTGGAGGGTTACACAGTATGAACTTGGCAGTCTTCGTAGTCAGAAAATCATAGAAGGGCTTCCCTGGTGGCACAGTGGTTGAGAATCCACCTGCCAATGCAGGGGACACGGGTTCGAACCCTGATCCGGGAAGATCCCACATGCCGCGGAACAACTAAGCCCGTGTGCCACAACTACTGAGCCTGCGCTCTAGAGCCCACGAGCCACAACTAGCGAGCCCGCGCGCCACAACTAGTGAGCCCGCGCGCCACAACGGAGAGTAGCCGCCGCTCGCCGCAACTAGAGAAAGCCCGCGTGCAGCAATGAAGACCCCACGCAACCAAAAATAAATAAATTTAAAAAAAAAAAAAAAGAAAATCGTAGATGATCAGCAGTCTTGTATAGCCTAACCTACCATATTGAGTTTATTCGCTGCAAAAACCATAATGCTTTCTCTGCTAAACCCAAGACAGGGTCACTCCTGAGAGTTGCTGGTGATCAGTATCCCCTCTGTCTGGCCACCAGGCGGACTGGCAGGGTCGTCCCTTCTTTGCAATCCCAGCCTGGCTCTGGCACAAAGCAGAGGGTAGGGCAAAAATTAGTGCTAAGCAACTATTATTGACACCATAGTTTTTATATTTTCTTTAGTTTATTTCAAGACCAACAGTAACATTTTATAGAGAGCATGTAGATTATTTCTTTCCAAATGGCAGCATTCCCTAAATTAGAGTGTAATCCTCACTAGAAATAAGTTAGTAGCAGATGCTAGAAATCCCGCGTTTGATCACGGGGGTGATAGGTAGACTTTTTTCACGGTGTGACCCAAGAAATGACAATAGAGTAAATGACTTCCCTGTGCCATGTTTTGTTTGTGTTGGCTGGCATTCTGTCTAGAAGGTATCTTTCCCCAGGTCACGTCAAAGGAAGATTCTTTTAGTATTGTGGCAGCAGCAAGAAGACGTTCTTGAGCCACTACAGCAAATAACTTCAGAGTCAGCCCTGAACTCACATAAGGAAAGCTCGCCTCCCTCTCTTCCAGCTTAGACTGTATATTCTGTCCAGCAGCTAGAAAAGGCTGGAATAACTTTAATTGAATAAATAGTTCATTATTCGGTAGTTGAGCAAATGGCCTCTTAGCTTTCTTGGCCCTGAGTACTTAAGAATAGAAAGAAGGTCTGCTTGTTAGGGGCAGTGACTAAAGAAAAGTGGCATCAGCTTTCTTCCTACCCTCCCGTCGCAGAGTTCGCCTCACCTCTGCCCCAACTCAAGTCCCCAAGGGCTGGGGTGTGCTGTTCCACTGTCCCTGAGCGTGTTACGTTGGGAGTGTAGCAGTGTGGTCCGTGTTCTGCCTCTATCCCCTCAGCATCAGTGTTCTTAAACAGGCAGCTGCTGTTTCCGAAAGACCCGTAACTCTGTGTGAGCCTTTCTCTGGCTACAGGAGCCTGCTTGGCCCATACATGGGGCAGACCAGAAGTGCTGGGAAGTTAACGCTTGCAGGAGCACGTGGGAGCCGGTGTATAAATACCCAGGCGTCCTTGCCCCGCCCTCGGGTGGGACACCCTGAGGTGAGATCTGTGCGGTTCCCGGACTCTCCAGCGGTGTTGAGCTCCACTTACCCACTGTGATGACCAGCTCGTAACATACCTGTCTCGGCTTCCTCCCCTTCTCTGTCTCATTTTTCTACTCCCTTTTGGTACTTCCTGGGGTCACTTCCCAAACAAACTCCTTGTAATCAGTCCTTATCTCAGGCTCTTCTTCTAGGAGATTCCGATCTAAGGCAGTTGATATAAGGAGGGGTCCTTAGGGAGCAGATTCGTAGGAGGAGATCCTGAAGTTGGATAATTCTCTGGCCAGATGACCACAGGGCCCCAATGCTGGGGTTTATGTGGTGGTGATAACTCCTGGTGTCCTGTACCTTCACACTTACTTAAACTCTTCACCGGGGTTGGCTTGGGGTGGGGTGTAGGGGGGAGGAGATGCATGGCTTGCATAATGGTCCTAGTGCTTGAAAAATGTGGGGTAATGGTTATTAGTTGGCTGGTGTTCATGGCATAGAAACCCTGAGGGAAGAAAATGGCATATTCAAACCAGCCAACCATCGACTAAAGGCACAGTATGAAAGATTGAAGGCCTTTATGGCAGCATTTAAGCAGGCCCTTATCTTCTGGAGCTGGAAGGTAGCTTGTGCTGAGAACCAGGCACAAGATTTGATTGCAAATGTGATAGAGTTACAACCCTAAAAAGTCTCCTGTACTAAAATAGGGCTCTGGTAGGGAAGAAGTGGCACCCTGAGGCCTGGGATGAGGAGATTAGGGTGTAAACTCCAGATCCCCTTGACTGCCATAGCTGGCTGGCGGAAGTGGAAAAGAGTGGCCTCTATTGACTGGTGCATTCGTTTCTCAGGGCTGCCAAGACAAGTTGCCACAAAGTGGGTGACTTAAGAAAACAGAAAAGTTTTCTCTCACAGTTCTGGAGGCTAGAAGTCTGAAATCAAGCGTTGGTTCCTTCTCACAGGCTCTAAGAAAGAAGTTGTTGCATGGCTCTCTCCTAAGCTTTTCATGGTTGCTGGCAGTCCTTGGCCCTTAGATGTATCATGCTGTTCTTCGTTTCCATCTTCACTTGGCATTCTCCCTTCTGTGTCTTCTCTTCTTCTTCCTCTTCTTTTTTTTTTTTAACATCTTTATTGGAGTATAATTGCTTTACAATGGTGTGTTAGTTTCTGCTTTACGACAGAGTGAGTCAGTTATACATATACATATGTTCCCATATCTCTTCCCTCTTGCATCTCCCTCCCTTTCTCTTCTTATAAAGACACCATTCATAGTGGATTAGGGCCCATCCGAATCCAGGATGAGCTCATCTTAACTTGATTTCCTCTGCAAAGACCCTATTTCCAAATAAGATCACATTCTCAGGTACTGGGTGTTAGGACTTCAACATAGTTTTCAGGGGACACAATTCAATCTGCACCATCTGGAGACCATATACAAGATTCACCTGAGATGGATGGTCCACAAGATCGTGCTTTTCCTTCTCAAGATCTGCCTCTCCTTGTTGTTTCTAGACCAGAAACTAGGATGACATTTCAGCATTGACCAAGTAGGGGGGCACACTTTCTCTGTGATGAGAAGCAAAGGAGTGTTCACCGAAAAAGCTGGAGGATAGGCCTCATATGTACCAGCAAGAACAGGAAGACGAAGTCTGGGAATTGATCTTGAGAGTTTGGACCAGGGAGGGCAGAATATAACAGAGAGTGTTGGACATGGGGCAGCATTTAGTATATTGGCAAGGGTACCTTGGAGCCGGTTGTCGTGTGCTGATGGGATGGCCCCTCGAAGCTTGAAAACAACATTAGTGTTCGGTAACTGAGGTAGATATTCTCTACTGCCTTGGCATGTATTGAAGAAAGGAGTCAAAGGTTCATAAAGCTGGGTCTGTTAGCATAGAACTACAATGTGGATGTAGAACCAGGTAATTAAAGAATAAGACAATCTGGGCAGAACTGATCCGAGACATTTCTCTTGATTTCACTGACGTTTTCCTCAGTTCATTATTGTGAAGGAAGAGAATCAATACCCAAGGCAAATTGTAATTAGAGCTGTATATTACTGAAAACTCTATTTATGGAAGCTGGAAAACTGCCCGTACGCCCTTGCTGGTGGGGGTCTATGTCACGACAGAGATCCTCCAACTCTTTTTAGAGGGTTTGGAGTCGGAGGAGTTTTACAGAATTCTTTAGCCGCCTACTTACATGAAATGGGAGGTGTTCTCTGTGAGCTACACCTTGAAGTCAGGAGAGATGTATTCATGCTTTCCCAGTGGATGCATCACTAATCCCAGCAGAGACTTGCAGGCAGGAGCTGCCAGGTCAAGCAAGTGTCTAGCAACTTGGACTTATAATTGCAAAATCCACTTTCCATGCACACATTTTCTAGCATTTCCCAATGCCTTTCAGCTTTCCACCAAGCCCTGAGTTGAGAGCAGTTCTTAGCTCTCACCACATATGCAGATGCATTTATTAAAAACTTCGTTCTATTTGACCTCTATTAAGTGTTGGATTTGGGATTTGCTGAGTCCTGTTCTGCAGGAAGACATGAGCTGGAAGTCATATTTCTTCCACGGTGACGGTGACAGGGAGTCTTCAGTGACATCGTGTGAGGAAGTGAAAATAAGCCCCTGCTGTGAGAGCAAGGAGGATGCTGCCTGTAACCCAGTTGAACCCCACCAGCCTGGGAAATGCAGCGACCACTTAATTGAACAACTGGTTCAGCAACTGGTGGAGTTTTACATTTTCTGAACAAGACCATCAATTACCATAAAAACAGAACACACTGTTTCTCACATTTGAAGCAATTCATAGCAATTAGGGGATGGGCTCTATTGTGTGCAGAGCTCAAAGAAAAGATGAAACCTGAATTCTGATGGACTCTATGGGAATTCAGCTCATTTTCTTGCAAGTATCCTCTTTGAGGAAATTGATCACTGCTTACCTTGCTGCCTTTCTGGGCCTTTAGAGGATTTGAGGGACGCCTTTGACCCTGAAACTCTCTTGCCCAGTTCCCTTTATGCCACTTTCCACACTTATTTTTGGCTAGCCTGCGTGGTATCATCCCACGTGGACGGAGACTGCTACCCAGTGCTACAGGCACGATGTTGCCTGCAGAGCTGGCATGATGTGGAGGTGACTCAGCAGATTACACTGCAGGCGATGCTCTGAGACCAGTGATACCGAAATCCCAACGTTTTCTAGTTGCCTGGGGCAGCCAGCGCTCTCACACCTGTAGCTGGCAGCTCAGCTAACCTTCAGCACGCAATTCACCAGTCAACTAAAATGTATGTTAAATGTACATAATTATTTAGATTAAAACGAAGGAGGCTGAGCACATAACTAACCTCAAAAAGAGTCCCGTTGAACTTTTTATGAAGGATGGAGCCGCATTAGGCTGTTATGAGACAACTAGATGTTTTGCTGTCTGTTACCACCAATGACAAAATTGAATCTTACCCAGTGCTTATGCTTGTGTGTACCATGATGTTCGAACGCAAATAATGATAGCCAACATTTATTGAATGTTAATTACACACTTGGCACTGTCTAAATGTTTTACAAGTGTTCATTTGTTTACTCCTGTATCAAACCTGAGAGATAGATGCTATTATTATTATTTTTTATTTTACTGGCTGCGCCACGTGGCTTTGTGGGATTTTAGTTCCCCCAACCAGAGATTGAACCCGTGCCCTCGGCGGTGAAATGGTGGAGTCCTAACCACTGCCAGGGAATTCCCAATAGATGTTATTATTATCCTCATTTCACAGATGAGAAGCTGAGTCAGAAAGGTAAAATTGCATACCTGAAACCAAGCAGCTAGTAAGTAGAGAAGCTGGGATCTGAACCTGAGCTGCCAGCTCCAGGGTTTACGTACTCCTCCACTACACCAGAGCTACCTCCTAGCTGATAGCCATCCCTTTTGCTGACTGTTTTGCCTGAAATGATTTGCTCATGTTGTTCTAGCACTGAGCTCGAGGCGCCAGGGTTGTGAGGGTAATCCTCCTGTGTGTTGGTCATGCTTTTCCGCAGCCTTTGTGTGTACTGTTAGGGCTGGGTCTCTGCTCACCACGAGATCCAAAGCGGGAGGGTGAGAATGGTTCGTAGGACCCCATTTGGTGACACATACAATCAAATAGGGACTTGACTGCAGATACAATAAGACTATAGCTGGTGAATGAACGACCGAGGAACAAACACTGACAGAACAGCCAGGCCTTTTGATGTCCTCCCCAAGGAGACCCAGCAGTGACCCTCAGTGTTAACATAAGAAGTTAGGAGAATAGGTAGGACGGTGCAATGGTCCAAAACTATTGCTTTGCTAGAGGAAAGTAATAGCACATTTTTTTCTCCTTTCCAGTTGTCAAAAACTGTGGAGGTACATGTGGAAGATTTGAAAGTAAGATCACATACCAAATATCGAGTGGAGGATAAGCCATAAAAAAAAGTTCCTGTGGGTTCCTAGATGGACTGTCCTGGTGATGATGATCCAACTTAGATCTTGAGGAAGGTGCCCCAAGAAGATATGTGAATTCTTCTGCCTTGTACGTGAGGTAGAGGACAGACGTGATTGGTTACCTGGAGAATTTGGGGTTCCTTGTAAAAATATTGACTGAGCTTTGTAATTGTTATCTCTAAATTCTTACTGCATTTATTTTCCAAAAACTCTATAGTTAGGTTGTCTGTAGATATTTTAGCTATTCCCAGAGGTGCTACAGAAGAGCTAGTGATGAGAATTGACATATTCCGCAAGGCCAGTTGCCTGGAAAATGCAGGTAAACTGAAATTGACAAAGTTCTTTACAATTATGCTATTCACATGCTATTTTGTTGATTACACAGAGAAGGGCTTAGAACTACTGTGGTGACACTGCTAGGTGAAGAGAGGACTGTCATGGCCTAACCTCTCTGTGCTTCAGTTTCCTGTTGGCAAAATAAATGCTACATTTTTTTTTTCCCCCAAAGAGAGACAAAAGCAGTTATCTACAGATGTCTGATGTTGCTTGGAAGAAGGGAAATACTTTTAACGGGAGGTTTTCATAAGGTAGCATATGAAAGACTTTGTAAATTCTTTTTATTTTTTTTGTACTTAAAAAAAATAAATTATTTTATTTTATTTTTGGCTGCGTTGGGCCTTCAGTTGCAGTGCGCAGGCTTCTCATTGCGGTGGCTGCTCTTGTTTCGGAGCATGGGCTCTAGGCACGTGGGCTTCAGTAGTTGTGGCGCACGGGCTTGGTTGCTCCGCGGCATGTGGGATCTTCCTGGACCAGGGCTCGAACCCGTGTCCCCTGCATTGGCAGGCGGATTCTCAACCACTGCGTCACCAGGGAAGTCCCAAGACTTTGTAAGTTCTAAATGTTAATTTTAAAAGCATTTGGCTTTAAACATTTCTTTGGGGGTGACTGTTTCTTTTGGGGTGTCATATCTTGCTTATTGCTCTGGATGTGATTACTTTCTTAGGCCCTCCTTTTAGGCCTTTAATAAGGATACCAACAATTGTGTTGCTCCTCTTCATCTTTCTTTCAAACAATGACTCCATACCCCCATCCCCAAAAGCATGGGGGCGGGGGGGGGGGGGACGGACGAAGTCATTGTTTGAAAATGTCAAAGTGGTTAGCAGTTCCCCAGTGAGCTATGCTCACTATGCACTGTCAAGAGTGTTTCTCAGGGACTTTCCTGGTGGTCCAGTGGCTAAGACTCCACGCTTCCAATGCAGGGGGCCCGGGTTCGATCCCTGGTCAGGGAACTAGATCACACACGCCGCAACTAGAAGATCCCGCATGCTGCAACTAAGACCCAGCGCAGCCAAATAAATAAAATAAATAAACATTTAAAAAAACCCAAGGGCTTCCCTGGTGGCGCAGTGGTTGCGCGTCCGCCTGCCGATGCAGGGGAACCGGGTTCGCGCCCCGGTCCGGGAGGACCCCACATGCCGCGGAGCGGCTGGGCCCGTGAGCCATGGCCGCTGAGCCTGCGCGTCCGGAGCCTGTGCTCCGCTACGGGAGAGGCCGCGGCAGAGGGAGGCCCGCGTACCACACACACACAAAAAAAAAAACCAAAAAAAAACCAAAAAGAGTGTTTCTTAGAGGGAGATTGTCTACAATTTCATCTCTCGCTTCTGGTTTGGATTTGTGGGCATAGAAATGCATGTCACCCTCCACACCCCTTCTAGTCACCCTTTTCCATCTAGGGGAGTTGGCGGGAATCGTGTATCATGAGAAGGGAACTCCCAGGTTTCAGTGTCCCCTGCAGCCATCCAGCCTGGTCCTGAGATGTGGAGCTCTCCAGCCAGCTAAGAAACTGGGCATTTTACTTATGTTAGCCCTCAGTTTGTGCAGATGATAGGTTCTGAGTCTCATTTTGATTATTAATAATAATACTAATCAAGAATATCTGTTGGGTTTACAAAACATTTTTCCTTATTTTATTGGAGCCTCTCAATGACTCTAGATATTTTTATCATTGTTTTAGGGGTGGGAGAAAATAGAGATTCAAAGAAATTAAACAATTCAGAACCATATAAGCCAATGAGTGAATCAGATTTTCTGATTCCAAACTCTGCCTTCTTTCTCTGAAAATCCCCCTCTCCCTTACCATGATAATTTTACATACACTGAAGTTTTTAGGTCATGTTCAATTTCTGAGAATGGATAATGGGTATGTTTTGAGCACATACTGTGTACCCAGCACTTTGTGGTTTACCTGAATTATTTCATGGAGGTCCCCACACCAACCCCGTGAGTTATGCACCATCACCATCCCCGTTTTACAGACAGGACGTAAATAACTTGACCAGAGTCACAAGGCTTGTAAATGGCCGAGTTGGGATTTGGACCTGGGGCTTGTATTCCAAAGCTCAAGCTCTTAACTCCAGCATTATGTTGCCTCCCTGAGATCTGGTTTAATCTTGATGACATTGAGAGTGGCCTTTGAAACCAGTAAGTGAGAAATTGGGGGGCGGAGTCCCATAGGTGCCTGGAAAACACAGTAATGGATCCTTGAAGGGCCGGCAGTGCTCTCAGGCACGTGTAACCTGATCTGCTGATGCAGGAAAGTATGCGATCTGCTGTCCTGGGGTGCAGCCCAGGGGCTTGGAAAGGCTTCTGGCTTTTACTGTTGGTCCTTTTAAAGGGAATTAGAAGACAGAAAGGCTGCATAGGAAGCTATAAACTTATGCGCTGATTTTAAAATGTCCAAGGACGAGAGCTGCCATGTCTGAAAGTAGACAAAGTGTAATTCAACAGCTCTGATCAGCTTGTTCGTCTCATGTAGTTGTAATGCTAGAGAAAATGACACTTAGTATTTTTTCTTTTCTTATTTTTTTTTTTTTTGGATTTAAAAATTTAAAGTATTCCCTTGGATTATATTTTGTGTATGTGTGATTCTTAAAAAGTGAATGCTTCTTTTACTCCAAATTTAGTCTCATTATTATAGCAACAGAGCTCCAGCAGCAAGATATTTTTTGCTGTCTCCTAGCAATGACATTGCTTTGAGAAAATTTCTAGGGAGCTTTGACTACAGTGCACCTGGGAGAAAGTATAATTTGCCGTTTTGTTCACCAACTTGAAAAGTATTGAGAAAATGCAAATTCCACACGCAGTCTGGCCTCTGCCCTCGTGGGTTCCTGACGTTCATGTATCGTGATGCACCTGTTTGATTAAAATGGGTGCTGCCGTTATGTTTTGGAGTGTCAAAGAGGGCGGGAGAAGCGTTTGGCTTCAGAACATTATGAAGTACAAATTTCTGTATGTGGGGTGACTATATGATTTATTGTGCAAGCCAGGATGCTTTTGAGAATAAAAGAGGGCACCATGCCTACTTATTCCATGACGGCAGCCTAGATTGCGACTGTCCCAGAGAAATGGGACACATGTTCACCCAGATTTCCTGAATCATGCTTTGCAAGGAAGAGGTTTCTATAGGTCGGATGCCACGTGTTGTCTATATTATTCTCCTCCCACCCCAGCTCCCTTCACCTCCCCCCAAGATGAGCCACTCAGTTACCTAGGGATCATCTAGACGTAGAGATCCCATTCACTCACTGTTTTACTGCTCTGACATCTTCACCAGGCTGTCCTGGCTTTTCCTTCCTTGACACACAATGCAGAATAGTCATTCCCCTGAGCGTGCTGACTGTGGAGTCAAAGTCAGGGGGCAGCACAGCTGTACCAGCTCAAGGAAGTCAAGTCACGAGCTCAGCCTTTCCAGATGTGCCAGCTTAGAGAATTTATTTTTCTTCTCTGAACCTCAGTTTTCCAGTCTGTGGTATGGGAATATGATACCCATTCAGTCTATCTTTTGGGTTTGTGGTGAGGCTCAGTGTGCAGAAGGGCATGAGAAATAATTCACGTTATACAGATGCTGGTTATTCATTAAGTATTGCTTTGACTATTAACTAGCTGGGGAACTGGGCATGTTATTTCACCTCTCCGAGCCTCCCTTTTCCTGACCACAGAAAGAGGAGAATTTTATCTGCTTCTCCAGGGACCAAAGAAATATATAGAGCGTGAATTAGCTTCTCTTTAAGTTGGGCTGTTCCTGGAGCTTTGTAACTGGTGATAAACGGATTCTTTTTTCTCAGCACGGCTGTCAAGGGGTTGCCGTCTTAAGTGTCCCCACTTCAGGCAAAGGAACCCCAGTAAGCTGCGCGGATGGCTTCATGGGCTCCAAGGCAGGAGTGCAGATGCTGACTGGTGCAGAAGTCGGAGTGACAGGAGGATTCAGGGGACAGGCTCAGGAGTGGCAGACTGCAAGCCTGCCAAGAAGCAGTACAGGGGGCGCCTTCCCTCCCACTGCTAAAAATACTGCCGGGAAAGTCATTTCTCTGGTCCTATTTTAGAAATCAGAGACAGATCCACCATATTCATGTTTGGATCCTGGTCAGACTTCTCGTTTGAGTTTTAAATTTCAAGAGAGATTTTTTTCTGGGGAGAGTGAAAATAATCTGTACAGAGTTTGAGCATCAAAATTGGAAAATCCTGTTAAATCCAAAATACGTGTTGGGCATTCTTTATGTCATTACTAATGATTTTTAAGAAAGGCTTTATTAGAGATAATCAAGATGTCTTAGTGACAGAATCCTTTCAGGTGTGCGCTTGCCCATGTACTTCAGTGATTATACAGAGATATGTATATATGCATATTTTTTTACTTAAGTTAGATTTATGAAAGGATATTTTCCTTTCTCTTCCTTTTCTTCTTAATCTTCCCTTCCCTTCTTCTTTTCCTTCCTTTCTCTTCTGAAACCTTCCTTCTATCCCTTTCCTGCCCCGCCCCTTCCTTTCTCTCTCAGCGACTGTTTCACAGGCAGATAGAAACACTCTCCGTCCATGTGTAACGGTTTGTACATCTCTGATGGATTCTGTCTTTGCTTCAGTATTTCACTGTATCTTTTTCCTTTTCATTCATTTTCTTTCACAAACATTTACGGAGTAGCTATTTGTGCAAAACACTGTATTGGGTCCTGGGAGAGGGCTGGGGAAAACACAAAGATGGGTAGCACATGATTCTCCCTCTGGGAGGATCCTACAATGTAGCGGGAGAGACATTAAGTTTAAAGCAAAACAGCAAGGAGATGCACATGGGAGTTGCAGGAGTATTGAGTGTGGAAGCAAGTCACTCTACCAAAAACCACCTTGCCAAAATAATCTTCAATATGCTGAAAGGCCAATTCATTGAATATCAATTTGCCATTAGCTCTGAGCTGCCGACTGTTGCTTGGCAGAAATAATTCACTCTGAGGTTCCACAAGAACAACGTTGGTATTAGGAGAGGGGCCCCTTTCAAGTTCAGGCCTAGGGATTTAGCTGTGGTTGGTCCTCTTGAATCTGGCTGGCCATGGGAGAGTGTTTTGTATACGAAGTGGCAGTAATCAGAAGCTTGGTTTGCTTAAATAACCGAGACTGTTTTCTCCTCTTACTCCTGATATATCAGTCCCGGTTCCAGCAGGAAACAGATGGCACCTGCAAACTTGGAAATGTGAAGATAATCTAGCAAAGGGACGTTTTTCAAGGCATAGGCAGGATTAGGGAAAACAACAAGGACTAGTGCGGTGCCCTGGGGGTTAGCAAGAACCGGAAGCCATGACACCAGAAGCGGAGAAGGAGCTACATGGATAGGACCACCGAACTGGAGAAGGGGTCTGCGGTAGTCACTTCTTACCTCTGACGGGTGCCCCTCCTCGGCCAAGCCCAACTGTGAGCTGAGGAAAAGGATTTCCAGGCACAAAGCAGGGGGAGAGTGTATCTAGAGGGCACTTGGCATATCAGGTTACAATTCACCAATATGGCACCAAATTACCATTTTGTTCAGTCAAGGAAGAATATGATTGTCACTTCAGACTTAAAGCTCAGTATCCCTCCAGAAGTTCCCCAGTGGTACCAACTTGATTAATCAAGAGTTGAAGTGCAGGGCTTCCCTGGTGGCGCAGTGGTTGAGAGTCCGCCTGCTGATGCAGGGGACACCGGTTCGTGCCCCGGTCCGGGAGGATCCCACATGCCGCGGAGCGGCTGGGCCCGTGAGCCGTGGCCGCTGAGCCTGCGCGTCCGGAGCCTGTGCCCCGCAGTGGGAGAGGCCACAGCAGTGAGAGGCCCGCGTACTGCAAAAACAACAAAAAAAAAAAAAAAAAAAAAAGAGGAAGAGTTGAAGTGCAAAACAGGGTGTCTGGTAAAAGTAGTTTTAGCAAGAGAAATTCTCAGTAAATCACTCTGTAGGTGGCTACAGCAAACAATTTAGGCGTAGATCTTTGTTCAGAAAAGGGTCATTTGAGTGAAGCTCTCTATTATGCTTAATGCAGGACCTTTTTGAAGAGTGTAACAGAATCTTTTGTTTGGCTTAACAAGGCAACTCAGTTGGTAGAGCTCTCGGAGTCTGGTGGACCAGTTTGCATTAGGTGCCCTGGACTCATCACAGAGGCTCACAGGATTTTTGGGAGAAGGCTGGGGCATGTGTGGGTGAGGCTGGAAGCCCACTTGCTTGACTCTGGCTCTGGAGGACAGTGCCTTAGCATGTGAGTCTGAAGTAAGAGAGCGGCCCTAAAGCAAGGTTATAGGGAGCCCGTTCAGGCAGAGCATCACTGCTGTGGTAAACCGTTGTGGGTACCGGACTGTGCAGGACCAGTGTTCAACAGCGACACCTTGTGGTGGGAAGGAGCATGGGCCCAGCGGGGACTGCATTTCTCACTTTCTATCTAGACTCACTCCCTTCCGATTAAGTAAATCCCTGGATTCTTGGGAATCTCAGAGAAGAGGGAGTTCCTGGGGGGGAAAAAAGATAGATGGGGCTTTGGGGGGTTAATTAGAGTAATAAGTGTGATGCGATTTCATTTGTATCTTAAGTTGATCAAGCAGATCATGCTGCAAGAGAATATTTCAATGAATAGAGGTCTGTTCATCGCTGACTAGATGTTCCAAGTGTCTTTTTTGTTTATTTTTAAAATTTTTTTATGATGGAGAAACCTATGGCTTTTATTGTGGTGATGGTTGCATGGGTGTAGACTTATCTCCAAACTCATCAAACTGTACACATTAAATATAGACAGCTTTTGTATGTCAATTATACCTCAGTATAAAGTGATTTTTAAAAAGGTGATAAATGCCATGGGTAAAAAAGAAGAGTAAGGAGTTCTGACTTAAGCCTTTGTAACTTTTACACATAAGTACATCATTAAATAAAAATCCTTTTTTTTTTTTTTTTTTTTTTTTTTTGCGGTACGCGGGCCTCTCACTGCTGTGGCCTCTCCCGTAGCGGGGCACAGGCTCCGGACGTGCAGGCTCAGCGGCCATGGCCCACGGGCCCAGCCGCTCCGCGGCATGTGGGATCCTCCCGGACCGGGGCACGAACCCACGTCCCCTGCATCGGCAGGCGGACTCTCAACCACTGCGCCACCAGGGAAGCCCGAAAAATCCTTTATTTTAAAAAATTCTGTGGCAAATGCTCTTTTACGTACAAATTTAGACTCACAGAATCTCCCTAGATAGTAACCTAGGAAGATTGATGAGGTCACTGATGATTATCAGGGTAACTCTTTTTCCTTATGTCTAGCTAATCTTAGTAACTGTTATTGGAAGGCTTTCTTCTTTCCAAGTGTGTTTTTGAGGCAGAGGCAGGAGCAGTGGTTAAAGTGGGAGGACGAAGGAACAAGAATACTTTGCACTATTTATATTTTCTCCATATGCATAGTTTTTATCCCAACACAGACACAGCTTCCACGTAGAAGGTACAGAGATGATGGCAAGGGCGAAATACCATATTGGGGTAATTTGTGGATATAAAAGGTAGCCAAATCAATTTGAGACTTTTTGTTTCTTTTTGTTTTTATTTTTGGCTGCGTTGGGTCTTCGTTGCTGCGCGTGGGCTTTTCTCTAGTTGCGGCGAGAGGGGGCTACTCTTCGTTGCGGTGCGCGGGCTTCTCATTGCGGTGGCTTCTCTTGTTGCGGAGCGCGGGCTCTAGGCGCGTGGGCTTCAGTAGTTGTGGCACGTGGGCTCAGTAGTTGTGGCTCACGGGCTTAGTTGCTTCGCGGCATGTGGGATCCTCCCGGAC